>NC_140165.1:197438472-197796891 GCF_963971535.1 Notolepis coatsorum
TATTTTTTTTTTTTTTTTTTTGCGATCTGAAATCATATTTCATCAACCAAGTCTACCGTTGGAAATTCAGCTACCTCAGGCGCTCAGATGTGAAAAAGCGCCCCCTATCGTCTCCCAGGTGATAATTCACCCTTTTGGATTGAATTCAATGAAAATGAATGAGAAAAAAAAACCTGCACTCCACATTTTACTTCTCACTCACGCAGCCGGCATCTACCAGCTTCATGCTGGACTCTCGGAGCCGCGGGGAATATGTGTTTTACTGTATACACGGTGAATCAATAAAAAGATAGATTTTTTCGAATGGCGATCAGGAATTAGAATAATCCATTTGGATACCATCTGATCTCAGGTAAGGAATCTATGTTACAAGTCTAAGGATAATCAGACTCGTTTTCACGGATATATAAGCTTTTATGTGATTATGTGATATGGCTGTTTGACTATGCGCGCCGTCAGGAAATAGGAGAAGCAATTTTCAGCGCGCGCCACTAGCGTGCATGCGTACACATATACTATCGATAATCTAGCGTTTATTTGAAAACTATTCATAAATAGGCCGAACAATGACAACGTTCTAGAATATTCCAGTAAAAGGCGATTATCATGGAAACCTCTTTTTTCTCCGTGAAAACGAGGGGTTTTCTAAATGCTATGAAACGGAAATGAACCGATAAAAAAACAATCTGCTTCGACAATGTTGACTGGAAATAGGTCATTGATAATGCGACAGGCCGATTAGACACATAGCCATAATTTAAAACATAGATTAGGCGATATTAACGTTAACATTGAAGTGGCCTTGGGCATTCAAGGGGGTAAAAAGGAATTAAGCTTGGGCAGTCAAAGTGTTAACCAGTGTTAATTTTGTTGACTAAAATGATGACGAAAGATGTTCATCAACGAAGGTTTTTTTCACGTTATTGAAGACCACTTGACGCTAACAAGACTAAATAGTTTATTAAATATCGTTGACCACAACTGAGGACACAAAAATGTAATTTACAAAAACCAGGACGAAATTTCTCTTCATGTATGTTGATATTGTTGACTAAAACAAGACGAGACAAAATAATTATAACTTTTCTTAATGCCCTCGTCCCCAGCAGTGTGACAGGGGAGCTATGTTATTAGCATTAGCTGAAGAGCTATTTGAAAAGCTAGTTTTAGCTTAACGTTACCTTGGCTAAAGTTGGGACTATTCATAATCCAGCTGCAGACCTGCAAGCAAAGTACAGCAAGTTGGCAAAGGAATATTCCAAGGTAAATCACTTTTTCACCAGTAACGTTACATTGTTTGTATTTCCATCTAGCTCGCGTTAGCTAGTGGCTAACCTAGCTCACGCTAATGTGGCTAACTGATCGACCTCTCCCACACAATTAATGACATGTTGCGGACAGCCATACCGGTGACAATGTTTAGCTTTTAGTGCCAAATGATAAGAGTCTGAGGCGGAGTCTCAAAAGAGAATGTTGAATATTTATTGTGCATTTAAAATCACAACAGATGGGCTGAAGGGCTCATTTGGGAGACTGACATCCCGAGCCCCAAGATGGCGCTTTAACTCGACACTGCTGAAAAAATTATGAATACATTGTACAACTCAACAATAAACTAGATAAATTCCTGGAGACTAATGTGGGTTCGGTACCGGACCCCAGAATGTTATGGATCTCGGTAAAGCGTTTTATCAAGGAAAAACAATACAGTCTTTTCCTCCAACCTCCGTAAAAAAACGGCAGTCCAAACTGGTAGAGCTGGAAACGCTTTACTCGTCGTTATTCTCTTCTTTACAACGCGAATACTCTGGTCAATTGGAGTCTCAAATTAATGTGTTAAAAAAAGAGATTAACTCCATTTTAAGACAACAATCTGAATTTCAAATACGTAGTACAAGACAACATTATTACTTTCATGGCTCTAAACCAAGTCACCTACTAGCTATGAAGATAAGATCCAATGCACAATTTGCTGATATCCCTACTATTAAGGATCAACAAAGGCTTGTTACAGACCCCTAAAAAATCAACGAGACTTTCAAAAAGTTTTATTCCAACTTATACAAATCAGAAGTGGTTTTCGATCATAATAAAATGGATACATTTCTTGATCAAATGAACTTACCTAAACTCTCAGAGGAAGACGCTAAACAGTTAGATACACCTATCACACTAGAGGAACTTAGAGAGGCTATATCAGAATTGCAAAGTGGGAAGGCTCCCGGTTGGGATGGTATCCCACCAGAACTTTACCTCTCATGTTGGGAAGTAATTGGACCCCTATTACTGGATATGATTTTATACTCAATCAAAGAGGGAAACTTCCCCAGGGACGTCAATATGGCACTCATATCTGTCCTCCCTAAAAAAGACAAAGACCCCACCGAATGTGGTAGTTATAGACCCTTAAGCCACCTCGGAACCGATCTTAAGCTGTATGCTAAGGTACTAGCCATCAGACTTCAAAAGCATATGACAGCTCTAGTTCATCCTGATCAGACAGGCTTCATAAGAGGCCGCCTGATCACGGATAATATTAGACGATTACTACATGTGATAGACAACAGCAAGGATATCGTGCCTCCTACAGCTATATTATCCTTGGATGCGATGAAGGCCTTTGATAGGTTGGAATGGTCTTATTTATGGGCAGTACTCGGAAGGATGGGGTTAGGTGTAGGATTCATTAATATGATAAAAGTACTATACACAGAGCCATCGGCCATGGTTATAACAGGTAAATTCACCTCCCCTCTCTTTCGCGTTCGTCTAGACAGGGTTGTCCTCTTAGTCCCGGACTATTTGCTCTATCCTTAGAACCTTTAGCACAGTATATAAGACAATCCCAATCCATAGAGCCGATCTCAATTAGGGGCACACAGCATCATATTAGTTTATATGCGGACAACGTAATATTGTTCATGCAAAACCCTACCACCTCACTACCTCATCTTCTCAAGCTAATAAACGATTTTGGCAATCTATCGGGATTTAGGATAAACTGGCCAAAATCGGCCTTCCTTCCACTGAATGTCACTGCGAAGGCTACCATCCTTCCAGGAAATATACAAATGGTAGAACACTTTAGATGTCTTGGAATTGAAATATTCCCCACTATATGCCAAACAGTGAAGTATAATTATACAGGAATCCAAGAAAGGATCACAAATGACTTTGACAGGTGGTCAAAACATAAAAACTCAGTACAGGCCCGAGTATCAATAGTTAAAATGGATGTTTTACCCAGAATCAACTTCTTCAGCTCAATGCTACCGTTACCCCCCCCCCCCCCCTGCTGGCTACTGGAAAAAATTACACTCCGCCGCATATAGATTTATTTGGAACAACAAACCTCCACGAATTAAAAGATCCACCGCACAGAGAAACAAAGCTGACGGAGGTTTAGCATTTCCAGACTTCTACCACTATTTTAAAGCGTACTCTTTAAGACCACTGATCACCTGGTTTGATTCTCAAGCATCTGTATCCTGGAGAACATTAGTGGCACCACATAGGTTGGTGTATACTACATTCTGTAGTCTATCAATTAAGCAATGCAACTTGAAATTTGGCCCTCTTATTACACATGTGATCCGGATATGGCGTGAAACAATTTTTTTTTTACTAACCAACATAAATGGCATAAACACTCTCCCATATTTAATAACAATACACTCCTTATTGCACAACAACCTATCAGATTTCCCAAATGGGAAAAGAATGGCATACATACATTGGGAGATATCTTCAACGAACGGGGTTTCTGTAGCTATCAAGATATATTTAACAAATTTAACCTCACCAGTTCCACATATTTCTACAGACAATTATTAGCATGCTTGAAGGCTCATGGAGTCCCATTAAAGACACCACTTGAGTACCACAGATATCACAAGTTCTTTTATGAAAGGGAGACATCGAGAGGATTTGTCACGGACTTTTACCATCACTTACTTACATCTTCGTATGAAGCCCTTCCCCTAGACTCAGTTTGGAGGATGGATATACCAGACCTGGAAGTAGATTTTGATTGGGCTGAGGTCTGGGCAAACGTTCGGCTATCGTCACGTAACCCGGATCATCAACAGATTATTCTTCATTTTATTCATAGGACTTACCTAACTCCTATTCGATTGAACCGTATAGGGCTTAAACAAGACTCTCGATGTTCCTTATGTACAAACGGTGATGATGGTACATTTATGCATATGTATTGGGAATGTCCGCCTGTTAAGATATTTTGGGAAGAAATAACCACACTATTATCAGGCTTTTTGTATTTGACAATACCTGTAATGCCTTCTGTATTGCTGCTGAATGATGTCTCTCAGGTATCACACTCTGTACACATAAAGAGGCTAATCTTGTCCGGTACTACGGCTGCTAAAAAGCGAATAGCATCACGCTGGATTCAACCTGATAAAATGTGCCGGAGGGTATGGATTCTTACATATCTTGATGTGATTTACCTGGAGATATCTACCGCACGAATTCTAGATATTAATGAAGCTAGCATAGAAATCTGGTTAGGGGTGGTGGAGAGGATAAAACATTATATGAACTATTAATCCTGGGTATCAAACGGAATAATGGATGTATTCAAGGGGGGTCCGGTAGGGGGGGAAGAACGAGTAAGAGCATGTATGTGTTTTATAGTGGATTTCTACTGTAAATGTTTGTATGTCATGTCAAAAAAAAATTTAAAATAAAAACATTTGCTTAAAAAAAAAAAAAAATCACAACAGAGCCTCTGCTAACAGTAGCTAACCTAAACGGAGCCTTCTGGCTAGGAGGAAGTGCGCAACAACGTATAATGTCCGTGTGGAACCAATGTGCCAACAACCTTTCCGTGGATGAAGCATAGTTGAGCATAGAACTTTTAATGATACTAATGCTAATCTATACAATCACCTGTTGTTGAATAAATACCATTACTTTCTAGTTATTACTAAAAAAACGGTATATATATAAAACAGTAGCTGTAAAAAAGAAAAAAAAAGTTTTATAATTTATATAATATTTCTTTTTCTTTTTTTTTTACATTAACTAAAAATAGACAAAAATGTCATCCGTTTTCGTCTACAAAATTGAGACAAAAACTGACTAAGACTAAAATGCTCAGACATTTAGTTGACTAAAACTGACTAAACGAAAAATAAATGAAGATGACTAAATATGATGAAAACGAAAAAGGAGCACTTGACACATGACTAAGACTAAAACTAAAATGAAAATAGCTGCCAAAATTAACACTGCTTTTAACCAGGGCCGGACTGGGGAAATCATTCAGGCCAGGAAATATAGTGCGAAATATAGCCCCAGTCAGGCCACTTTTTAAGCGGGGGTCTGGGGGTCCCCCACCAGGATTTTTTTGTTACAAAGACTTTTTGAATTTGTACCCTTTAAATACCAGTGTGTGTGATGGCATCACAAATGTTGTAATTTTTTTTTAAATAAAACACAAAAAGGGAAGTATTTGCAATATATCAAATGCAAAGTAGATTTTTCTGGGGGGGATTATTACAGTCTAGCATGTGTAAATGATTAGCAACAACACTGGTTTTGATGGATTTTTTTGTTTTTTGTGTGTGTGTGAGCGAGAGAGAGATAGTTCTCCAACTTGTGTGAGTTTAGACTGCGTTGCCCTCTCGCAGTGATCTCTTGGTTGTTCTAACGTCATCATTGCGCTACACGGAAGGAAAAAACTAAAACCGGCAATCTTTAAATAGCCTTGCGAATACTAAACATTAGCATTCATTATTTGTTTGCAGCGAGAACAAAGTGCAATAAACTAAAAAAAGATAGGAGGCCTACAGTGTATTCTGCCTCATTTATTGATTAAACAAAACCAACAGCAACACAATACACCAAGAACAAGTGGTAACTTTTCCAAGACCTGCAGTGGAAAACGAACAAAGTACCAGTTACCAATAGCGAGTAGAATCAAGTCGAGTAGGTACAGACGCAGCGCTCAAAAATCAAACCAATTCTGCTGCTTGTCTGCTGCTTGATTGCTGCTTGTTGCTGCTTGTGTGCCACTTAAGCCTAGCAATCAGATGTTAATTTTCCGGGGCTGGTGGCTGGGTGAACAAAGGGAGGGTACTTAACTTAAGTGCTTCCCCAGGGAGGGGGTCGGGGGCTACTGCCCTCAGACCCCCAAGATAATTTGTATATGGGCAGTCTGACTTGGGGTACTGACCATATATTAGTGTTGCAATGCATGATAAGTAAACAGTGGAAAAAGCTAAGAAATCCGATGGGGCTGGGACATTTGGGACGAATACAAATTTAAGATGAAAATCTCCCCAGCCTGTGGGAGGAAGTGGAGGTGTGAAATCTGGCCTGGTCCAGAACAATAGGAGTCACACAATCAGTTTGGAGTGCAGTGGTGGAGGAGTGGTAGAGGCGCAGGAGAGGTTTGAGTTTTGAGCGCTGTATCTGTACCATGCATGTTTAAGTTTAAGACAAGCACTTTGATATATGTTATGTTGTCTGTTTAAGAAAGAGTGCAATAAATGTTTTTATTGAAAAAAATAAGAATCGTGTGAGAGAATCGTGATCTCAATTCTTAGCGAGAAAAATCATGATTCACATTTGAGCAAGAATCGTGCATCCCTAGTAGCTAGGAGAGATATGAGGACTGTGTAACTAGGAGGGATATGAGGACTGTGTGTAACTAGGATGAATATGAGGACAGTGTAGCTAGGAGAGATATGAGGACAGTGTAACTGGGAGGGATGTGAGGACTGTGTATGTGTAACTAGGAGGGAAATGAGGACTGTGTGTAACTAGGAGATATATGATGACTGTGTGTTTAACTAGGAGATATGAGGACTGTGTATGTGTAACTGGGTGGGATATGAGGACTGTGTGTATGTGTAATTTCTGAGAGATATGAGGACTGTGTGTATGTGTATCTAGGACAGATATGATGATTGTCTATGTAGCTAGGAGAGATATGAGGACTGTGTGTAACTAGGAGGGATATGAGGACTGTGTGTAACAAGGATGAATATGACAACTGTGTAGCAAGGAGAGATATGAGGACTGTGTGTAACTAGGGTAGATATGATGACTGCATGTAACTAGGAGATATGAGGACTGTGTGTATGTCTAACTAGGAGGGATATGAGGACTGTGTGTATGTGTAACGCAAGGTTATCCTATAACCCTAGTTATATGAGTATAGCGAGCGCTCTGCTCTATTGGAACTATCCCTTTATCCATTCTAACAATGAAAAACTTTCTCCACATGTACACACCTATTTACCTCCGCCTGGCTACACCCACATCCGCTCCTATATAAGCGGGGTCGTGGCCACACAATCAGCTCCTTCCCAAGTCTTTCACCACCGAAGGCGAAGACCATGGGGTCCTCAGTGAGTCAGAGCAGAGCGCTCGCTATACTCATATAACTAGGGTTATAGGATAACCTTACATTATAGATCGTATAGCTTTACGCTCTGCTCTATTGGAACACAGGAGCTGAGCAGAGCGAAAAGCTTGACAGATGTACCCACTGAGGCCCCCTACAACCATCAGAACCGGTGAGGACCCGAGCCCCCCGGCCCTCCCTAGTGGAGGACGGGAGGGAGATCGGATCCGACTGTGCGAAGAGGGTTTAGCACCTCAAATGCACAGGGTGAGCAGACCGTGGGACTTACTCTCGTTCAGAAGGACCCGCGACCACTCGGGCGCGCATCCCACATGCCACCAGGGAACGGACGGGTAGCCAAAAAAAAACGTCACAGCCCCCAACATCACGGGGTCGAAGGTCAAGAACCCAACCCCGTGGCAAGGCTGCAGCAGCGGAGCGCGGAGGAGATCCCAGCCCTAGGACAACCTGAGGACTAGGATTCCCTGAAAAAGGGGCCTGGTGAGGCCACGGCATCGAGACCCCACCAGACGGTCACTGGTGACACCACGCCCCACATCGCCAGCGTATCGGACAGGGCCTAAATCAAAAGCAGGCCCTTCCCCCCTTGGCACGCCGCTCTGAAGCACTCTCCTCAAAAGGCAACCCCCCCACAACACTGCGGGGCCAGTCAGTGTGCCGGGGAGACAACCCCCAAGGAGGTTGATCCCTCAATCCAGGCAACAGGCCCCAAGAGCAGAACTCAACCTGTGCCTGGAGCACTGCGGACTAGACAGGCGCCTAAAGTGTCTACTGCAAGAACAGTATCCCGGCGGAAGGGGTGTTCGGTATGCTGTGCACCATGTCATAACCTCCACAAACCCGACCCCCCAATCCAGCGGGGTCGAGGTTCAAAGAAGAGGCTGACACAATTGGCAGACGTCATGAAAGATGCGGGGGCATATTCTCGGGCAGATGGGGTCAAGCCCGGCCTCAACCCGAGAGTCGACTCTGCTACCAACACACCGGAGAACCAACCACCAAAAGGAGGCGGTTGTTCCCTTAACCCACAAAGAAAACTCAGAAACATAACTGCGTGTATACACAGGCTATACAAGCAGCACAAGTGTTTCAGTTTTCAAAGGGTTAACCCAGGTCGACGAGAACGAGTTCGGACCTGGGCCCGGCGGACCGGGACCTACACAGGGATGCCTAGAGGAGTTGACAACAACCTCCCCGACAGCCCCCTCCCATCCCCGTCCTAGCAGGGAGGGAGGGGTGAAACAAATGGAGAAGGACCAAGCCCCCTAACACAGCGCAAGGTACAACACAGTATGGACCAAGCACGTCACTGTTAAGGGCAACTCGTGGTGGCATACATATGACACACACATCCACAACATCAATCCCCGCGACGCCCGGTCCGACCTGGCATTTTCCCCCCGGAAAAGCACAAAGTCCTTCGGGGTACCAAGACCTGTGCCCCGGCGGGCAACGGGTTAAACTGACCTGGTCCGGCGCGACCAGAACCAGTCCTGTGTCCTAGTCACGCCGCCATCCCCAGTCCTAAGAGGGGGGTAGGTACGCGTGTCGATCCAAAACATCACAGAGGGCGCCACCAAGACGGTCAGTACGCGGACGCACTGCTCCTGGTGGCCCACCTCATGGGCGTGAGACCCCTCCGCCAATGTTTTGATCTACTCCATCATCTCCCCCCGGAGATGCACGTGAGCCGTCGAGTCTAACCTAGTGCACTGGCGATCGGTAGAGATAAAAATCTCCTTCCCAGCCGCCCGCATAGAAAACGCCGTTTCTATGAATTGGGCAACCAAGGCGCGCCAGCCATAAAGTGGTTCCACATCGAAAGCACCCAGGGCCAGCGCTATATGCACATCGAGAACCCGAAACATATCGATGGCGAATTCTAATAAGAAACACCAGACAACGTTTCCTCCATGCTGTCTGGGACGAGCAGCAGGAAGCCGGCCTATAAGACACAGACACGGGTCTCATATGACATGTCTGAGGGTAAACCCTGTCAATTCTGCTCTTTACATAAGAGGGGAAGACAGAAGTTCCCCCAGAGAGACCTCTACGTGAGTAGCAATTGAAAAAGATATATGTAATAATTGGGCCAAGTGACCAACGACCCAATACACACTTTAATAGAGAGCAGAGCAGAAAACAAACAGTTTTCGAATGCATCGCATCATCCAACTTTGACCGGGGAATAATTTCACCCACCCCATCACCACCCCACCCCTGATACGACGCCAAAAGAAAAACCGAGCCGTCACACCAGGTGCATGGCGCGCCAGATGAAGCACATACTCACCTGTAGAGTAAAAGCTTTACATCATGCACGCCAGCCACAGCTGATAACCTCGTTTGAAAACAGGTTTTATCCACGGCTCTGCTTATGTGTGAAAACTTGCCACTCTTTATTTTTACCATTACCCTTAAGCAAAGAAAAAATAACAAGCTAAGAGAGGGACTCAAGCCCTTGATCACATGCCACTATGTACAGCGCTGTAGGTTAACACCCAGCCAGTTGTGGACTCAACCACGTTGTCTAAACGTTACATGAACACACACACAACTTCTCATCATACAAAAAAAAAGCCAGTTCAAAATAACGCTATTTTTAGGTAGAGAGAAAGACATAAGCCTTGGCCAATGCTAGAACCTAAGCTATACAAAATAGCGACCAAGACGTCGTATCTCCAAATGCAGTGAAGTAACATATGTTTTGTTAAACAAAAACATACCAAAAACATTCGGGAGGGGGAGGAAGGAAGAGTGGGGCAATGTCTTTCGGACACCTACCTGCACCTCGTACGCAGGACGAAATGGCCGCAAACACAGGTTGGTCTACCACATTGACGAGGCCTCTCGCTGGCGGGGCCAGAAGCGGCGACGGCTGGAGCCTCGCCCCGGCGCGACGCCCCCCTCCTGCGGCCGGTCATGGCGCAGGCCCGACGACATCTTCTGCCAGAGATGACGCCGTAGTCAGAGTGCCAGGGCCCGCTACCTCCTCACGGCTAGCGCCAATGGTTGTAGCACAAGCGAACAGCTAACTCCAGGCTAACTGATAGCATCAAGCTAACGTTTCTAGCCGAGCGTAGCCGGCAACTAACGACTTAGCCTAACAGCTAACTGGCTAACAGTTAGCTTCTACCGGCTATCGATAGCCACCAGCTAATGCAGTAGCAAGCTAAGCGGCTACTACTGAAGCTGTATAACGTGAGAAATAGCGATACAGGCCAACACTTGTCTTTTCCTCTTTTTATCCAAAAGAAAAAGGGAATAAGGCAACACCCGTCCCTCTCACAGAACAGTGTTTACCAGACACAGCGGCATCGGCAGTAAGCCCTGTTGTACGCGGGCTGCAGCCGACTTGAGCTCGGAGATATTCGCATAATGAAACACTAAGCTTGCATCCTTCGTGCCGGGTGTTTTCGTCTTGAAAAACGGGGCCAGCGCGGTGGCAGAGGGTATCCGTTTTTCAGAGACCCGGGGAATTGAACCGCAGACTCGGAATCACGGCCCCAGGAAAACAAAGCTACGACTTCACTGAGGAGGAGCACTGTGTTATCGTGGGGCATCAAACTAGAACCCCCTCCACGCCGCTATGAGGGGCAACGAAGAGATTCTAGCCTGGAGCCGACCTTACGCAAGCTGCACAGTTGTCCCCTCACAACTGACACACCTCAGGCTTGCGTTGCAAAAACATCACCCACCCAGGGAGACCGTCAGCTCTCACACAGCCGACCGCCTCCCGAGGCATAGTATCCAGCTGCAGAGCCGGAGACAATGCCGGCGGGGATTGCTCAGCGACGCGCGCCCCAATGTGAAGCGCCGGTGGAGGTCAGAATGATCATCATCTTCTAGACTCTCCGGTGGTGAAGACATTATCGCTTTATTTTCTCGAAAAATAGTGTAAAAAAAAAAAAAAAAATACAATGTCAACGCAGCTCCTTTACTAACTAACTACTTTTGGCACTAAACTAAAGTGGTGTATACAGACACTTTCGGTGGTGAAAGTAGGGAAGGAGCTGATGGAGAAAGTGTTTCATTGTTAGAATGGATAAAGGGATAGTTCCAATAGAGCAGAGCGTAAAGCTATACGATCTATAACTAGGAAGGAAATGTGGACTGTGTGTAACTTGGAGAGATATGAGGACTGTGTGTATATGTAATTTCTGAGAGATATGAGGACTGTGTGTAACTAGGAGGGATATAAGGACTGTGTGTAACTAGGAGGGATATGAGGACTGTGTGTAACTAGGTGAGATATGAAGACTGTGTATAAGTAGGAGAGCTATGAGGACTGTGTGCAACTGTAATTTCTGAGAGATATGAGGACTGTGTGCAACTAGGATGTGTATGAGGACTGTGTAGTGTGGAAGAATATAACCTTGCCTCCAAGTTGCGACAGAAAATTGGCTTCCTATACAGAAACAGAACCAGCTTTCCTTTGATTAGTAGGAAGAGGGTTGTCGAGGCAGTTTTCTTGGACTATGGTGATGCAATTTATAGGCATGCTGCGGCCTCAACCCTTAAATCCCCGGGCCCTCATTTATCAACGTTGCGTATGCACAGATATGTGCGTAACCCCTGCGTACGATTATTTCTAAGCAAAGTGTGGGACTTATCAATTTGAACTTGTGCTTGACTTTGTGCGTATATCTACGCACAGCTCGGAGCATGCGTAGCTGGCGCCCGTTGGTAGAATATATTATTACAACACGGAAATAAGCTTCTGTGCATTAGTTTCAACACTGGCGTGTTCTGTATGAACCGTAATTCATTATAGTTCATTGTAAAATAGCAACAGTAGTGTAATTATGGTCAGGGTTCGAATTATCACCTGAGAGCTATGGGGGCCCCCTGAATTTTTTTTTTACTATTTTTTTCCTGAAATTGTGGCTGTTTTCGAAGTCATATTTAGAGGAACATCTCATTAGGATTAGGCTAATACTAAGTAATAATGACATCACACAACAGTCTAATCATTAGACTATTGTGTGATGTCATTATTCAGTCTCATTCTTAACCATCAATATTTGTTCATTTTCTTACTCACCTCTGATATATAATGCCATATTTACTTATTTGCATTTTGCATCTGATAAAATACAACAATTTAATTTGAAAAATGAGACCAAATTTATGAACTTGAATTAACATTTATTTGTCTCTGCACTTATAAATCAAAAACAACAAACTAAATAATCTAATGGAAAATAAATAGTTGTATGGCACAACAGCAGCATTTATCAGGATACAGTAAGTAACATTATCATCTGATAATAAAATGAACATAAAATAAATACTTGTATAAATCTAAATAAATAATGTTTTTTTTCATCTCTGTGGCAATGTGCTCTATGATCTGTGCACAAGAATGATCGGATCGGTGAGCTGGCCCGACTGTCGCACCGTTCAACTCATTAAGTGTCATAAGGGGGTTCAATTTGGTATACGGCAACCTTTCTTTAGCAACAGTATATGCTGCCCTGAATTAACTGGCTGTCTCCTTGAGCAAAGCAGATGTGATTTCGCTCACTTTGTTTGGAAGCACTTCCTTCTGGTTTTGACTTTCTATTTCTATAGCTTGCTTATGAGCAATGCTATCACTGTGCAAGTATATTTTCATCCTCAACTTCTTGCTCTGAGAGCTAGTCACAGTCCCATTCATCCACTGCTCTGCCAAATGGGCTCCAAATGATTTATTTAACAATGTCTTGGCGTTTTTACACGGAAGGCAGCCAATGCATCCCTCCTTGGCAAATAACCAGCTATATTTATTTTTCCAAAAGTTCCACTGACTCGGACCCCAGCATTGTGGTGGTTGAGTAGCAGCACAGTCCATTTACATTTACATTTACATTTAGTCATTTAGCTGACGCTTTTATCCAAAGCGACTTACAAGTTCTGTACGACAAGCCATCAGGAAGGGCACAACTCTATCAGCTGAGCAACAATGTTCATCAAAGTGTTGAGTGCTACAGTGTAGGTTAGTTTATTAGGACAAGTGCATGAGGGTTAGATTTTGATTTTAAATTTTTTTAGGTCTAGTGGTGGAGACTCGGGTCTGGCAGTGGCAACCGGCGCAGTAAGCGCACTGTGCACAGGAGCAGCAGAGCTAACACTAGTACTAGCACTAGCAGTGTCAACTTCAGTGACAGTAGCACTGCTAGCTGCTGCACTAACAGCGTCAGTCTTTGGCCTTTTTATAAAACCAAAGCTGTCCAGCTTTGTACAGCCTTGCGGCGGGTTGAGCCTTTTTTTTGGCGGCATGTGACGTACTGTACTGTTTAGTGTTTATGTTTTCAGTTGCAGGACACAGACCGGCAGCCTTCTGTTTACAGCAGCTGCTTGCTGCTTCTTCTTCACTAGGTTGGAGTAGCGTTAAACTTATGGGTGACGCATAGCGGCTTGGAGGTGAAATGCAGCCTATTCCACAACATTAATTACTCGGTTCTTTTAAAAACTGAAACGAAAAATATGATCTATTAACAATTTATTTAGGTAACATAAATAATACTAATTCGTACATAAAAAAGAAAAAAAAATTATATTAATTTTTTGACTCTAGCTATGGGGGCTGAGCCCCCATTGGCCCCCTCATAATTCGAACACTGCCCACAACTACAAAAAAGACAAGTTGCCTCCATGTGGAAGCAGCTTGAAGTGCATCCAACCAAACTAACACATCCAACTGTGTATTATTGGAATGATTGAGAGAAGTTGCCTCATGTGGAAGCAGCTTGAAGTGCATCCAACCAACTAACACATCCAACTGTGTATTATTGGAATGATTGATTGAAAATTTTATTACCAGATGCAGAATGGGTACAATACAGTACGGCTCAATACACACAATTGTTAAGGGAATGCAGACCTACTTTCCATAGAACTTCATTCTTAGATGCTTCTATATAAAGTAGGTAAAACAAATTAAAACGTTTTCTTTGCCTTATAGGAAAAAAACGTTTTCTTCGCCCTATTTTTTTATTTATTTCTTTTAGCCTAAACTTAACCAGTTGGAAACCAGGGGTACAGTAATAAAATTAGCAATCAACCAATCAATCAATTCAATAGACCATGCTCACTCAAAACAGCGCTGCTTCTCTCTCAGTCTGACTCCCCCGCTGTTGCAGACAGGAGTGTGTGTGTGTGTGTGTGTGTGTGTGTGTGCGTGTGCGCGTGTGCGTGTGCGTGTGCGTGTGCGTGTGTGTGTGTGTGTGTGTGTATGTGTATGTGTGTGTGTGTGTTTGTGGGTACGCCAGCGTCGGACAGTGTGAGAGTGAACGCTGCAGTCAGTGGGAAGGAAGTAGAAATTTAAATCAATCAATTAATCAATCAATCAATCCGCGATTTTTCTTTTGTTCTAGATTGACTCAAGACCCATCAATTACATCATCCAACATTGTTTAAAGGACTAACACATTCCCCTTGACAGAATCGCTTCATATTTAGTCGTTATGGTGCTATCAACATATCCATTTGTTGTCCGCGATCTTGTTTTCTCCCGGAGTGAGCCGGGGAGTGATATGTGATTCGGTTGTGGGCGGGTCCTGAGCCCAGGACCGTGGATTGTTGCCAATAAAGACGTGTAAATGGCCAATCAGAATCGAGAAATTTGCATGCCGTTGTATAATATGATATAAGGTATACTGGTCCGTCCGCGAGGATATAGCGAGGAGTCGGATAGCCATTAAATGCCATTTGAGAATTAATGCAAAGTGATGGCCTATCCATATTATTTAATGTTTTCATAAGCGTAAAGATACAACAGCTAGATTAATGATCAAGTTAGTTTATTGGGCAGGGTTCGCAGGGCTGTGTCATGTGCTATTATATATGCGCAAGTTACTGTTGCATAATGTAGGCTATGGGCTGGCTGCTATTATATGTAATTCATATAGGCTGCCTAATACCGACAACAAAATAGATTGTATCATATGCCTCTACACACATCATATTATACCGGTAGCCAATCCATATTCCAGCATGGTTATAATAATGACACAGCAACGCGCCAAACAGACAGTGGTTAACGAACGGTCTTTATTAGTATTTTGAGCTGTCCAGGCAGAATTGCAGCAATGGTCTTAAGGGAGTCGTTGATATCTGACATCACCATGTACAAGTCTGCCAGCATTTTATTTATTATCCCATACAGGTTGTGTCTTCTTGGTTAGGCAGCGCCTCTGTGAACAATCTCTCAGAGTTCGCTCGGGTCAGTCCATTATTTCACATCCCATGGGGGTGTTACATTACCATATATGGATAATTGGGGCGGTTCTGGTATGCAAATACATAAAACTGTGCACAAGCTGCAGCGTAGGATCAAAGTGATATTTATCAAGACAGGTGTGCGTACGACCTGTGTACGCACGTGTGATAAATCCAGTTTTTTTTTGTGCGTACACACATTCTAAATGATGTGCTTAAAAACAAAGATAGAACACTTTCTAAGAATTGTTGATAAATGAGGGCCCAGACTCTGTATATCACTCTGCCCTCAGAATCATTACTAATGATAGATACAACACTCATTCACTGTGTCCTTTATGAGAAGATTGGGAAAGGCACAACAAACACTGCTATTTGCTCTTTTACAGCCATTATTAGTAAGCTACCTCCTTATGCTACATCATTATTGGAATGGAATTTTGGAACCTATGGAACCCGTTGTAGTGACTGGCTGGTCCTTAGGATCCCTCAAGTTTACTCGGAACAGGGTAAATCTGCATTTTGCTATGATGCCCCATTGCCCCTAGCTCATGGAATGAACTCCAACAGTCTTTAAAGCTTGAGATTCTCCCCTCTGTTGCAGAGTTTAATTAAAACCTTGATCTCCAATCATTGTCAATCAGTTCAGAATCGTGCCCCAAAAACGCTGTCGTCTCTTGACTGGGAAAAGGAGCGCTCTTTTTCCAATCAATGTCACACCCCAACAGTGTCAGATGCTCCACCATGTGTCATGGCTGTCTCCTCCGACTGAGGATCAGTATGTGTATACTGAATATGTATGTGTGCATGTGTGTATGTGTATATGTATGTATATAGTGTGTGTGTATGTATGTATGTGTATGTATGTATGTATACGTGTATATGTATACATGTATATATGTGCGCATGCGTGTGTGTGCGTGTGTATGTATATTAGTATGTGTATATATTGATATGTGGGACTTCGGACCACAGGAAGACTAGCTGGTGCCATTGGCATCAGCTAATGGGGATCCTTTTTAATAAACAAATAAACTATTATACTGTTAATTTCTAATCAAAAGGTATCATTATGATTTTGTATTAGAGATCAAAGGAGACCTCCGGGTGATGAGTATTTTGATGATCACTATTTAGTAGTTGAGGAAAGGAGTCCCTACCATCTCTCTCTCTCTCTCTCTCTCTCTCTCTCTCTCTCTCTCTCTCTCTCTCTCTCTCTCTCTCTCTCTTCTCTCTCTCTCTCTCTCTCTCTCTCCTCTCTCTCTCTCTCTCTCTCTCTCTCTCTCTCTCTCTCTCTCTCTCTCTCCCTCCTCTCTCTCCTCTCTCTCTCTCCTCTCTCTCTCTCTCTCTCTCTCTCTCTCTCTCTCTCTCTCTCTCTCTCTCTCTCTCTCTCTCTCTCTCTCTCTCTCTCCTCTCTCTCTCCTCTCTCTCTCTCTCTCTCTCTCTCTCTCCTCTCTCTCTCTCTCTCTCCTCTCTCTCTCTCTCTCTCTCTCTCACACACGATACATACAATTACAGGATCTCTCCTCTCAGGGAATCCCTGAAAGACATGTTGAAAACACTTGTCGTCACCCCCCAGCCACACACACTCACACAGAGATATACACACACTTACAAATGCACACAGTAAACACACACACACACAACACGTTGTGTGCCAATAACTGTCTGAGCCAAAGGTCCCCCACCCCGTTCTCTCACTCAGACAGTCCTTTCTCTCTCACACTCACCAGGGTGGCACCTCCTGGAGAGAGAGACAGAGGGAGGGAGAGAGAGAGATAGAGGGGGGTGCTTGAGTAATGGAACAGTGTGATAAATATACTGTACTGAACAGAATGCAAGTGCAACATGGAACAATTTGTCAGTTGAAATATATTCACATTCATACTAGTGTCCTACTAATGTCCTGTAGTATCTAACTAATGCCATAATGTCATGTTGTGTCCTACTAATGTCCTGTAGTATCTAACTAATGTCCTGTTGTGTCCTAATGTCCCGCTATTGTGCTGTGGTGTCCTACAAATGTCGTAATAATGTAATGTGGTGTCCTACTTATGTCCTGTGGTGTCATACAAATGTCTTAAAGGGGAACTATTTTACTATTTCTTTCACTATTTGGGCACTTTTACACAATTCCTGTGAGTCTATGGAACACCTCTGTAATATATATATTTTTTTATTCATTGTTTTGTATTTCTAATCAAGTCCTCAAAAACAGCATTTTTCTACCTCAAGATCTCGAGCTGTTTTGAGCCTGGGCTCCTAAACCACCGTGCAGCGTCGTGTTCGCCTGAACATTAACATGCAGCAGTGACTATATGACATCACATATAGGGCACATTTTCAAATGACTCAGTTCAGTGAGGGTGAATATTGTGAGGAGAATTGGAAGAATGCGCCAATATGAGAATTTTGAGACATAGATCATATTAATATAAGTTCACATAGCTAGGAAACAATGCTAAACACTCAAAAAGGCCATTTATAAGATAGTTCCCCTTTAATAATGTAATGTGGTGTCCTACTAATGTCCTGTAGTATCTAACTAATGTCCTACACATGTCCTATGCCATGTGGTGTCCTACTAATGTCCTGTAGTATCTAATGTCCGACTAATATCCTACTAATGTCCTGTGGTGTCCTACTAATGTCCTACTATTGTGCTGTGGTGTGCTACTAATGTCCTGTGGTATCATAATAATGTACTACTAATGTCCTGTGGTGTGCTACTTAGGGCTGACCTTCGAAGCTTTTTTTGGCAATCAAAGCTTCGGGGCCGAGCTTCGATTTTAATTCAAATCTTCAAATTTTATTTTCTTTTTTTTTTAATATATTTCTTTTTATCTTATGTTGTGGGACTTGTACAGCACTTTCGTACACTTTGTTGTTTTTAAATGTGCTCTATAAATAAAGTGGATTGGATTAATGAATTAAGTAGCCCCTTTCGTGACTGTGACGCAGCCAACAAGGTTTCACTCGGCTGTGTGATTTAATTCAAGGTGGATCGCTGTTGTCGTTTGAACAACTTCAGATTTCATGGGAACTACCAATCCCCCAAATCAAGAATGTTTAAGATGAATGAAGTAAGATTTTGATTATTTGAAATATGGCCTGTGTAGACTAAACTATGCACAGAATTATGTCAGTCTACAAGGTCCGGATTCTACATGGTCCGGCAATGTAGACCTTGTAGACTCCACTACAGACCAATTATCAGTTAATGTTCATGCATTTTTAAGAAGGGCTACTTCCACAAAAAAACAAAGAACTCACCAAAACATCTCAGTAGCACCTTATCTAAATGTTCTATTTCATATATGGAGATTCATATTTATTTATGTATTGCATGCATTTCTACATTTTATTTCCTATTTTGTTTATTCATCCCAGTATCTTTCTTTCTTATGTGTGGAATTCTACAAGGCATGTAGGTGTATATGTGTTTGAGGATGATATCCTTCAAACAGGCAATAGTGATGATATAATTTGGGCAGTGCTGAGCTGGGTTACTTTTTCCAGTGTATTTGTCCCCCGGCCCCACCCAATGGCCCCATATGCATGCGCGCGCGCGCACGCACGCACGCACGCACGCACGCACACACACACACACACACACACACACACACACACACACACACACACACACACACACACACACACACACACACACACACACACACACACACACACACACACACACACACACACACACACACACACACACACACACACACACACACACACACACACACACGCACAAAAATCGAAGTAAAAAAAAGAAAACATTTTACTTCGATTTTTTTTTAATGTTCGAAGCTTGTGCCATCGAACGAAGCTTCGAAGCTTCGAAGTATTTAAGACAGCCCTAGTGCTACTAATATCCTACTAATCACCTGTGGTGTGCTACTAATGTCCTGTGGTGTGCTACTAATATCCTACTAATGTCCTGTGGTGTGCTACTGATATCATACTAATGTCCTGTGGTGTGCTACTAATATCCTATTAATGTCCTGTGGTGTACTACTAATGTCCTGTGGTGTCATAATAATGTACTACTAATCTCCTGTGGTGTGCTACTAATATCCTACTAATCTCATGTGGTGTGCTACTAATATCCTACTAATGTCATGTGGTGTCCTACTAATATCCTACTAATGTCCTGTGGTGTCCTACAAATGTACTACTAATGTCCTCTGGTGTCCTACATTACTAATGTCCTGTGGTGTCCTACTAATGTCCTGTGGTGTCCTACAAATATCCTACTAATGTCCTGTGGTGTCTTACTAATGTCCTGTGGTGTCCTACAAATATCCTACTAATGTCCCGTGGTGTCCTACTAATGTCCTGTGGTGTCCTACTAATGTACTAAATGACCGTCTCAGCTCTGATCTTGCATAGAATAAGAAAAAACGCCATTTATTATTATAAGTGACGAGAAAAATATTCTAATCTAATTCTAATCTGTGATTTCTTTTAGGGACAAAAAGCCAGATGATTTCTGTATACAATACAATTCTGTAACATCAATTGGTGTAGGCCTCGAAATGTGGTGCAATGGGACCATTATTATTTTTGTTCTAAAGCTATCTTGGTTCACTTTAAACACTATTACTGCAATATCATTGATCCCATTGCATCACATGTCCATGTAGGGCCAATATGCCAATATGCCAATCTTGCATCTTGATGGATTCGAACAGGTTGATTTTATGGAAGGAGTTGTGTAAAAGTTTCAAATAATAAGGGAGGCGGGGGCAAACAACGAAAGAAGAACAGGCTCCAGACTTAAACTAAAAGGGTTTCAAAACAAACAGGTGCAGCATAAGGGTTCAAATAAACTAAAAAATTATTCTAAACAAAGTCTTTCATTCAATCTGCGCTGTGTGTGTGTGTAGGGAGCGAGCGGTTAAAATCTGTTTATCTTCTGAAGTCCTTCCACACACAGCTGTGGCCTGATTAATAGAGGACCATGGTGCCATTCTTCAAGTCGCCCAGTGGGGGCGTCATTTAATCAAAAATATTCAATCAAATGAAATGGCTCCTACATAACCGGCCCCTATTGTTATGGGCAGGCTCTAATAACAATAAAAAAATCTAAAAACTGGAGTCATACAAATTTTTTCAAAACTAAATAAAAATAAATACTTGTGAGGTGGGAGGCCTGTCTGAATCTTCAGTACCTAATTTGAGTTTGGCACCAGCAGGCATATCTTGCTGATGGGCCTTTACTAGTTTTTGTCTGAAGACGCACACTTCTCACAAGTCCTCTTGAGTCTGGCATTGTTTCCAGGACTCTAGCCAACATCCAAGATCCTCTTGGTGCATTCGTGTCAGCTATGATCACAATGTCTTCCTTTTCAAAGTTCCTCCGGATGCGGTTCCATTTTTGACGTACATTCATAAGAGGTAGGTATTCTTTTATCCAACTAGTCCAAAATAGATCTGACAGGTACTGTACTTGTCTCCAACGGCGCTTTGCATATACATTAGCTGCCTGGAACACTCCTGGTGGAAGGATTGGCTGTTTCTTAACTCTTTCTCTGCCACGCTGGGAACGGGATATGGCTATGTGCTGCCACGCATTAAACCAATGGGGTCGGTCACCTTGTTTGCAGGGCTATAACTATATTCTATATTATAGCTATGGATGCAATACTATGGCCCATTTGACATTGAGTATCTATCGTTCAAGATGTGAAAAAGATTTTATTTTTTTATCCATACATTCCCGTTTTATACCGTGGTGAATATAAGTATGGTTTTAGAGTGGTTTAGGGTCATTCCTGGGAGGCTAGTAATAGCCCGATACGTGTATTATATTAAATCCATTGGCATTTCGTCCCTACACATGCTACACTTAAAAATTCAAATGCATATGTATCGGTATTATGTTCCATCATAATGTTGTTTCTGATTAATTGATTGTCAATAACGGCATTTGTTGTAAAGGATCAGATTAAACTGAATATATATATTTATTTATGGATATATATTTAATAGTATTTGTATATCGTTTGATATCCCTTGTATATTCCTTGTACATATACACTGAATATCCCTTTAGTCTACTAACAGCCCATAATAGTTTCATTCTCTCATTGGACAAGAACTTGGCGCCAGCAGCCAAGCCCCTTGGTTCAAGTTCAATCGTGCCGACGAACATGTCGTTACTAGCCCGGTTCCGCGTAGGAATACGTCTGGCGAAATACGAATGGTACTATTTGTTCACAGCGCATATATATATGGCGCAAGTAAAGTAGAACTTTCTTTTAGTCCCTTAGCCCTTAGTTCTTTACCCTCCAACCTAGTGGCAAGACGTTAAGCCTCACCCACGATACACGTGTGGTGCAGTATGGTCAACTTGGCCTCAGAATGGCATTGAGACATCGTGTGGATTAATAGTTGAATTGTCATAGTTTGGCACTATACCGTCGAGTGGGACGTATTTCTATTAAGTTAATAATAGTCTATTATGTATGGTGCATCGTTCGGTTAGAGTTATACAGTGAGTAGTACCCCCATCGTTTCCTCGCGTTATCTAGAGTCTTAACCAGGCTGGGCAGACCACGTGTGGTGCTTTCATCCGAGGAGTTCTGGGCTAGGACGAGTGGACCTGCACATTGGATTACCTTACCCGGACGACGGCGAGCCCTACACGGCTTGGATTATCTACTTGCTTTGGGTGCTTTGATTTATGCCATGGATAACAGCCAACACTGGTGAGTGTTGGAACTACCCCCCGAGAGGAGTCCAGGTGAGACGGCGCTCTACCCCGAGTGAGGTCGCCTCACGTCTCTTTGTTGTGGACCGGCAGCTACCGTCTACAAGAGGGCCCAGCTGTATTCATCTGTGGACCAAGGTTCTGTGGGCACCGTGTTCAGCACTCTGAATTCTCCCAAGAAATCGTTGGCCAGATGGGATATCGCCGGCGGCTCTCCTAACCCCCCCCCCCTACTGACTTACAACCAGCAGGACCCCCCTTTAGTATATCCAGCTATAATCATTAAGTACCATCGCCATAGTTCCCTAAAGAACCAGGTTGTATACTTGCTTCCTGCGTAACCAGAGATTGGACATTCAATGTTGATTTGCCTACGAATACTCATTTGCCTTACAAGTGCATTCAAATCATAAATGTCATTAAGTGAACGTTGTATATACCCTTTGCTATATATTAAATATTCGACTTATACATTTGTGTGGACTTGGTTTCATGGTGGGAAAGTGTTCATCATATCTATATCATGTACTGTGTGGCCAGTAGTTAAAGTACATAAAGCGGTAGTGGTTTAATGATACCATACTTATCAATACAGTCAGGGAATTGTACCCCTCAGTTACAATTGGTCCTTCGAGCCGGAGGGTAACTAGTGTAATATTAATATAGTGTTATTAATATTGAAATGGCCTATGATGAACACTCCACGAAACGGTCCTCCTAACGTAGAACGCCCGCGGCGCAGACGACAGACACCTCAGTACTTAGAGGATTACGCTGTCAGTCAACTACCTAGCCTTCGACAAACGGTAAACGCGGTAAAAGTAGAAAGTAAAATTATGTCTGACCTTAACGACCAGGTTACCCCGACCACAGAGGCCCTAGTGGGTTCTAATGTAACTGACCAAGCTCACGGTGGGGACCAGGAGGGAGCTGACATGCCTTTACCCCCCGCCAATACCGAAGAAGTAGTCCCCGACCAGCCCCGGGAGGAAGACAACCCTACAGAGAGAGAACTCTGCACGGAACAAGATGAGGAGAGCGCCGAGGAGATAGAGCTCCAGGACTCCCCAACGAGTACAGCCAGGAGCGGCTCACCTCTACAACCGTCTTCCCCCAGCGAAGCGGAGAGGATGCTATCACAGGCGTTCCTCGTCAGCCTGACAGCCTCTACCGAACGCGATCGACTCCAGGGTGAACGCGATCGACTTCAGGGTGAACGCGATCGACTCCAGACGCAGCAACGGAGCTAAGAAGAGGGCATACGCCTGGAGATGAGACGCCTTCAGACGGAAGAGAATATGGCAAGAGACCGAGCAGACACCCAGCGCGCCGCTGACGGTGCCCAAAGAGAGGCAGAGCGCGACCTCGCTCTCATCCAGCGCGAAACCGAGCGCGACATACTACAGGGCGAGCGCGACAGACTACAAGCGCAGCTAATGGAGCAGCTGATCACCAAGGCAACACCCTCTCCCTCCGCCAGGGGTTCAAGGAACTCGTCGAGACAACAGTCAAGGGCAGCATCCCCTAACCGAGCAAGCGACCCTGAACTTGACCAACAGACCAAGCCTATACCCCCCGCAGACCCCCTTCCCCGACCGGTCCAAGCGAGACCCAGCTACAAGGAAGGAGCGGCATACACTGCGGAGAAGCTAAATAAACGACTACAGGATCTAGAGGACCTGATAGAAGAAGAAGAGGGAGAGGAGGAGAACCAAGCCCGATGACAGCACAGTACTCCACCGGACCAGGAGGTCCAGTACAGCCCAGGCTATACCCCCGCGGCGCTGCGCTACAGACCCCCGACTCTATTCACGGGTGAGCATGACGCACGACCAGCCCCGAGGAATAGCACCTGGACCAGCGGGCCATGGTACCCTGCCGGTACCAGCCCACAGAGAGGCGCAAGAGGAGACTCGCCTAGGAGGCCTCTCCCCCAACGCTCGCCGATGTATCAGCCATCCACGGCGTCATACATTGGCACACCGACGTTTCCAGACTTCACCTATGAGAATCGAGCACAGTACACGGAGCTCCGGATGTGCTTAGAGACAATGATGGTGGATGTCGCTGATGAACGCCACAAGTATGCAATATTACTGAAGCACCTGAAAGTACCCCGAGCGCACAATATAGCGCTAGCCTATGCCACCTCTACGACCCCATACACCGCGGCTCTAGCAGCGCTGGACCAGAGATATGGACGTATATGGGATTACGTAATCCAAGAGATAAGGCATATTGACCGCCTACCGCCTACCCCCAGCAACAGACAATCGCTCATTAGACGACCTGTCTATAAAAGTGCAGTCCCTGGTAGGGATGCTGGGAGCGCAACGAGAAAAGGGTATGCACGAGCTATACGCCAACTCTAACGTCGAGAGGATTTTAGAGAAGCTGCCACCCGCCAAACAAGAGCACTTCAGACGGCAGAGAGACCACCGTGATCCTAACGGTCCCGAACCATCCCTCCTCGATCTAGCCGACTTCCTGGCGAGAGAAGTCAGCAGCCTACGACTGGATACGTTCGTGCGGAGCACACCAAGCTCCAGAGAGGGACCCAGGAGAATAAACGATGGAAGAAGATCGGTGACTGTCATGCACCAATCAGAATCAGTACCGAGCAGTAAGAACCACAGTACCCCCTCGAGAAAAGAGAAGTGGAAGATGGTGTGCCCGTACTGCGAGAAGGAACACTGGCTGTCACAATGTGACCTGTTCACAAAGATGAATGCAGAAGAAGTGAGTCAATGGATAAAGTCCAACAGGCGCTGTTACCGATGTGCGCGCAGTCACATGGCAGCCGAGTGCCGCCTAAAGAAGAGGTGCAGTCGGTGTGACGGAGCCCACCTAGATGTCCTACACGACAGTAACAGAAGAAAGCCTGCACCTGCACCATCGAGCAGCACAAAGGCAAGTGTCATGTACATTGACCCCGCCAGCAGCAGCGGCGCCCAAGTGCTCTTAAAGGTAGTCCGTGTAACATTGAGCTACCAAGATAAAGTCATGGACACTTACGCCGTCCTTGATGACGGGTCAGAGAAGACGCGTCCGCTGCGGCCCAGCTGGGACTGCGGGGGAGCGAGAACCAAATGACGATTCGGACAATAAGAAGAGATTTAAAGACGATAAAAGGCGAGAATGTCTCCTTCACTATCGCAGCAAGCGGGCAGCCAGAGAGACGGTATAGGATTACAAATGCTTTCACCAGCCAAGAAATAGGACTATCACAGTACACCTACCCCATCGCCAAGCTGATGGATAAATATGTGCACCTGCGTCAACTACCTATCCCGCTCATAGACGGCGCCACCCCGACCCTGCTGATAGGCTCCGACCATGCAGACCTCATAGTCCCGATAGACCGGGTCCATACAGGACCCAGAGGCTGTCCTGCAGCAGTCGAGACCCGCCTAGGATGGACACTACAAGGCCCCCTCGCTAAATCTCTCAACCGAACAGCAGCCACTAGCTGCCTCCACTCCAGAGTGACAGAAGAAGACACCACTCTCCTGCAGCATGTCGAGAGGCTATGGACACTAGAGACAATGCCCTTTAAGAACGAAAAGAAAGACATTCGTTCTAAAGAAGACATTTACGCCATAAACCTCCTCGAGCAAGGGACAAAGAGAGTCACAGTCGGCGGAGTGATGAGATACGCAACTCCACTCCTGAGGCGAGAGGGAATGCCCACCTTTCACGCCACGAAAGAAGCTACGGAGCGGTATCTATTGAACACAGAGCGGCGCCTAGCCAAAGACCCCGCTCAAGAGAGTGTGTACCGCGCTGAGATTGAGAAGCTAATCACAGCGAGACACGTAATGGAGATTGACATTAAAGAGGCCGATCAGACGACCGAATCATGGTACGTGCCGCACCACAAGGTCCACCACAACGGCAAGGATCGCATTGTGTTTAACTGCAGCTACCAGATCGGATCCCAAAATCTGAATAAAGAGCTCTTGCCCGGCCCCACACTCGGCCCCTCTCTACTAGGCGTGCTACTACGCTTCCGCCAGGACAAGGTGGCTATCAGCGGGGATATCAAAGGGATGTTCCTGCAGGTGAGACTAGTGGAGGAGGACAAGCCCCTGCTGCGGTTCCTATGGAGAGAGAGGATCGGAGATGAGCACCCCGCCATCTATCAATGGGAAGTCCTCCCTTTCGGAACTACATGCAGCCCGTGCTGTGCTACATTTGCACTACAGAAACACGTCGCAGAGGACCCAGCAGCAGATGAAGAGGTCCGACACAGTGTGAAGAACAGTTTCTACGTGGACAACTGTTTACAAAGCGTTTCGACTCAAGAAGAAGCCGAGGCTCTCCTACTCAAGCTACGCGCCTCTCTGATCAAAGGCGGCTTTGATCTCAGGCAGTGGGCCAGCAGCGACCCGCACGTATTGCGCAGCCTCTCCCCCGCGGACAAGGCTGCCAGCAGCGAGACCTGGATGGCGACAATCCCAGGAGAAGCCCAAGAAATGACACTAGGACTAGTCTGGCGCTTCAAAACAGACTCGCTCCACTATAGACACAAACCCCTGACCACGGAGCAGGGAAGGTCGACGGCGATACCGACCACCAGACGGAGTGTGTACAGAACACTCGCCAGACAATATGACCCGTTGGGAGGTATTCTACCTTACACCACCAGGGCAAAGATGATTGTACGAGCACTATGGGACAAGGACCAGGGCTGGGACGACCCAATACCCGCACCCCTTGCCTCCACATGGAGAGAGTGGGAGACGGAACTCAATATACGCCGCAGCTACTTCCCACCCACAGTGAGGCCAGAGACATGCAAGATGGATCTACACGTCTTCAGCGACGCCTCCGAAGTAGCCTATGGATCAGTGGCCTACTTGCGTGCCCAAGAGAAGGGAGGAGAGATACACACCGCCTTCATCCTGGCTCGCTCAAGAATAGCCCCACGAAAGCAACAATCTATCCCGCGTCTAGAGCTCTGCGCAGCCCTAGCAGGAGCGCATCTAGCCACGTTAATCCAACGTGAACTCACCATTCCGGTGCACAGAACAATCTTGTGGTCAGATTCCACGACAGTACTCACATGGATCAAGTCTGATTCATGCAGATACAAAGTCTTCGTGGGAGTCAGAGTCACCGAGATTCAAGAGTTAACAGAAACAGCGAGCTGGCGGTATGTGGACACCAAACACAACCCAGCTGACGTCATCACACGGGGAATGTCCCTAGATGACCTCACCCGTCACAACATCTACAGTGATGGACCAGAGTTCCTCAAGCTCCCGGAAGAAGAGTGGCCTACGCCCACCCCACGGGAAGCGAGTAAAGAGGAGGCTGAGAACAAGAAACCTATGTTCTGTGGACTGAGCACAGTCGCCTCCACAGACCCCAACATAGATGATTGCATTACCCTACAGAGTGCGCAGCTAAAGACATTCCTGTGGCACCACCCAGAGATTCAGCCCACTGCCGACATTTCAGCAGCTGACTACGAAGAAGCAGAACTTCTTCTACTACAACAAGCCCAGAGAGACTCGTTCCCAGACGAGCTAGACTGTCTACAGGGAGGAAAGCCCGTCCCATCAGACAGCAGATTGCTCCACCTGGCACCCGAGAGCGACGCCCATAATCTCATCAGAGTGGGTGGTCGTCTGCGGAGGGCCCCCAATCTACCGGATGACGTTAAGTACCCGATAGTCTTGAACAGCCGACACAAGGTCACAGAGCTGATCATAAAGAAATACGACGAAGATGTGCACCACGCAGGAGCAGAGAGAGTCTTCGCGGAGATCAGACGTCGCTATTGGATACTTCAAGGGAGAGAAGCAGTGCGACGCTTCCAGCGAACCTGTCTAGACTGCCGAAAGTGGCGCGCGCAGCCCAGCATACCCCGGATGGCTGACCTACCCCCCTGTCGCCTCCGACTCGGCGACAAGCCATTCCACTCCACAGGCATGGACTGTTTTGGCCCGTTGTATATAAAGAAAGGAAGAGGAACCGAGAAGCGGTGGGGTATTGTATTCAAATGCATGACCACCAGAGCGATACATATCGAACTCCTTCCAACCATGAGCACAGACTCATTCCTTATGGCCTTCCGAAGATTCACATCACGGAAAGGAAAACCGTCTACGTTGTTGTCTGATCACGGGACAAACTTCAAAGGCGGAGAAAGAGAGCTGAGAGAGAGCTTCCAAGCTATGGGCCCAGAACTTAAGACCCACCTCGCTCCATCCCAGATTGACTTCCAGTTTAATCCCCCGAACGCACCCCACTTCGGTGGAACCTGGGAACGAGAAGTACGTTCTATAAAGACAGCCCTGTACGCCGTGCTTGGGGCCCAGACTGTAGCGGAAGAAGTCCTAATGACAGTCCTCACGGAGATCGAGGGAGTATTGAACTCCAAGCCCCTCGGCTACGTCTCCAGTGATATAGCAGATGTCGACCCAGTCACCCCCAACACACTCTTGATGGGGCGGCTGGACCCCGCGCTACCCCAGACAATGTACAGGCCTGAAGAAGCGAACGGCCGAAGAATGTGGAGGTACAGTCAAGTACTGGCCGACACGTTTTGGAACAGCTTTCTACTCCACTACCTACCGTCTCTACAGACCCGCCAGAAGTGGGTAAAAGAGAGAGACAATTTGACAGAAGGAACAGTCGTCATGATTATCGACCAGTCACTACCCAGAGCTATGTGGCCGGCTGGCCGCGTAAGCAAAGTGATCACCGGTGCCGATGGAAAGGTCCGAGCAGCTGAAGTGCTCGTCCAAGGGCGAACTTACACACGACCCGTGGCGAGGCTGATAGAACTGCCTAGACTCCCAGACACTATCGATGACGACCATGACCCCATGACTTTGTGAGTTGACTGACCCTTACAGCGGACCTTGAGTGGTAGACAGTGCGGTTAATCTGTCTCTGCTTAGCTAATTAGGTGGGACTAATTAGGGGGCGGCTGTTGTGAAGGATCAGATTAAACCGAATATATATATTTATTTATGGATATATATTTAATAGTATTTGTATATCGTTTGATATCCCTTGTATATTCCTTGTACATATACACTGAATATCCCTTTAGTCTACTAACAGCCCATAATAGTTTCATTCTCTCATTGGACAAGAACTTGGCGCCAGCAGCCAAGCTCCTTGGTTCAAGTTCAATCGTGCCGACGAACATGTCGTTACTAGCCCGGTTCCGCGTAGGAATACGTCTGGCGAAATACGAATGGTACTATTTGTTCACAGCGCATATATATATGGCGCAAGTAAAGTAGAACTTTCTTTTAGTCCCTTAGCCCTTAGTTCTTTACCCTCCAACCTAGTGGCAAGACGTTAAGCCTCACCCACGATACACGTGTGGTGCAGTATGGTCAACTTGGCCTCAGAATGGCATTGAGACATCGTGTGGATTAATAGTTGAATTGTCATAGTTTGGCACTATACCGTCGAGTGGGACGTATTTCTATTAAGTTAATAATAGTCTATTATGTATGGTGCATCGTTCGGTTAGAGTTATACAGTGAGTAGTACCCCCATCGTTTCCTCGCGTTATCTAGAGTCTTAACCAGGCTGGGCAGACCACGTGTGGTGCTTTCATCCGAGGAGTTCTGGGCTAGGACGAGTGGACCTGCACATTGGATTACCTTACCCGGACGACGGCGAGCCCTACACGGCTTGGATTATCTACTTGCTTTGGGTGCTTTGATTTATGCCATGGATAACAGCCAACACTGGTGAGTGTTGGAACTACCCCCCGAGAGGAGTCCAGGTGAGACGGCGCTCTACCCCGAGTGAGGTCGCCTCACGTCTCTTCGTTGTGGACCGGCAGCTACCGTCTACAAGAGGGCCCAGCTGTATTCATCTGTGGACCAAGGTTCTGTGGGCACCGTGTTCAGCACTCTGAATTCTCCCAAGAAATCGTTGGCCAGATGGGATATCGCCGGCGGCTCTCCTAACCCCCCCCCCTACTGACTTACAACCAGCAGGACCCCCCTTTAGTATATCCAGCTATAATCATTAAGTACCATCGCTATAGTTCCCTAAAGAACCAGGTTGTATACTTGCTTCCTGCGTAACCAGAGATTGGACATTCAATGTTGATTTGCCTATGAATACTCATTTGCCTTACAAGTGCATTCAAATCATAAATGTCATTAAGTGAACGTTGTATATACCCTTTGCTATATATTAAATATTCGACTTATACATTTGTGTGGACTTGGTTTCATGGTGGGAAAGTGTTCATCATATCTATATCATGTACTGTGTGGCCAGTAGTTAAAGTACATAAAGCGGTAGTGGTTTAATGATACCATACTTATCAATACAGTCAGGGAATTGTACCCCTCAGTTACAGCATTCATTAGTACAACCCCATACGCTGATCAGGGCGATGGCTATGAAAACAAGGCACAATCAAGCTGAAATTTATGTTAAATTGCTCTTACCTGTGGCCGGTGGGATTCCAAATTTTCAAAGATTCTTTCAGTTCCCTTTCAGTGGAGTTTATTTGAACCCTTATGCTGCGCCTGTTTGTTTTGAAACCCCTTTCGTTTAAGTCTGGAGCCTGTTCTTGTTTCGTTGTTTGCCCCCCGCCCCCCTTATTATTTGAAACTTTTACACAACTCCTTCCATAAAATCAACCTGTTCGAATCCATCAAGATGCAACAATCAACAACATCAAACAGTGAGTAACAACAAGACAGCCCAAGTCAAAGTGTTGTGAGTGCGTTCAAGACGTATCCTGGCGTAGATTGGCATATTGGCCCTACATTCAAGTTGAAAATCTCTCTGATACGGACACAATTAATGGAATTGGATGGATCAAAAGGATCTAATGGATGTGTCACGCTATTGAAGATAATGGAATGTGCGATATCATATGGATAAATGAACGTGAAAATCGTGCATTTAAAGTGGATTTGAATGAATATATGTCGCCATTAAATAAACCCTGTGCATTGCTATAAGTTTGGATTTGGACGATATAATGCTGCTTAACGATGTCTGGACATGATAAGGAGGAATTAGGCCATCCTGAAGCTGTTAGTGGAGTGATTGTGACTGAAGTTACCGCCGTTCACACTTCTGATAAAGGTGTTCAATTGTCTGTGGTTGAGGGAAAAAGACAAGTGAAACCCACACAAAGGGCACTTGAGGCTAATTATGTAAAGCAATGTAATGCAAGAAAAACTAAACTTGGACAACTCACAAGCAAAATAAATGTGTTACAAGCACTTATGGTTGATTACCGATATTACAGATTAGGCTACACTAATATTATAGTATTAAAAACTGATTTAGTTGGGCTGGGGCTTCTCCTGTAAAGTTGATTAAAAAAATATATATATATATATTTAATCAGATTAATCACTTTATTCAAATTGAGGATTTAGTTTGAGGATATTTATAAAAAATGAAAAAAAATTATTACAAACGTCTGTTCGAAAAACCCTGATGAAGTTTGAATCCCAAAAACAGGCTTCGGGGACAGCCTTAACCTTGACCAGGATCTGTCCCGAAAAGAATATTCCAATTATCTGATTCCAATTAGCCATTCCATGTACTGATCGCGATCGTGTTTCCAATGTAATCCAGCAATGAACATGAACCCGGGGGGCCCGACCCTCGTTGATGCATGCAATGCAAGTGCTTGCCCTGCCCGAGTAGTTAGACCATAGGTGTCAAACTCATGGCCCGCGGGCCAAATGTGGCCCGCCACGTCATTTGATGTGGCCCCCCCAAGAGCTCTGGTAAAAAAAAGAAAAAGAAAAAAACAAATTAACAATTGTGTGTATTGAACAGGGATTGACAGCTATCCCTCACAGAGAGGTGAAATAAAGCAAAAATAGACAGCTGTCCCTCACAGAAAGGTGAAATAAGGCAAAAACCATGACAGGACCCCCCCTCTAGGGGGCGGCTCCAGACGGACCCACTGAGACTCCCGAACAAGCTCAGGGTCCAAGATGTCCCTGGCCGGAACCCACGTGCGCTCCTCTGGCCCATAACCCTGCCAGTCCACCAGGTACTGTATACCCCTACCAACCCGCCTACTGGACAGGATACGCCGTACAGTATACACAGGTTGGCCATCAACAAATCGAGGGGGAGGTGAAGGTCTCTCTGCAGGAACCAACCTGCTCCTCCGAACCAGCTTAAGGCGGGATACGTGAAATGTAGGGTGTACCCTCATCGATGAGGGTAACCGAAGACGCATCGTGACTGGGTTTATCTTGCGAACAATAGTGAAAGGGCCCACAAAACGGGGAGCGTTTGCGCGACTCCACCCGTAATGGAAGGTTGCGTGTGGAAAGCCACACCTGTTGGCCCACACGGTAGGAAGGCGCAGGGCGACGGTGTACATCCGCCGACCGCTTGTGCCAGGCCGCAGCATGCACAAGAGCCGAACGCACCCTCTTCCATGTTGCCCGAGACCGACGGGATAAACGCCTTGGCAGATGGAACCCCCACGTCCCTCTCCTGTTCAGGAAACAGTGGAGGCTGATACCCAAACTGAACCTCAAATGGGGAGAGACCAGTGGATGCATTGCACAATGAATTATGTGCATATTCTGCCCATGCCAGTTGGTGACTCCAAGTGGTCGGATTGGAGGAGGCCAAGCAGCGAAGCGTACTCTCCATAGACTGGTTGGTGCGCTCTGTTTGCCCATTGCTCTCCGGGTGGAACCCTGATAACAGGCTAACCGTCGCACCCAGTATAGCACAGAATGCCTTCCAAAACCGAGCAGTAAACTGGGGTCCACGGTCCGACACCATGTCCTGGCAGATGCCATGAATTCGGAAGACATGGTCAACCACCAGTTGAGCGGTCTCCTGAGCAGATGGCAGCTTGACCAGCGGAATGAAGTGAGCTGCTTTGGAGAACCTATCCACCACCACCATGATGACGCTGTGACCATCAGAAGGAGGCAGACCAGTCACAAAATCCATGGCGATGTGGCTCCACGGATGACTAGGAATGGGCAAAGGATGAAGCAGCCCTGGTGGTGACTGTTGAGAAACTTTGTTCCGTGCACAAACGGGGCAGGCTGCCACAAATTCCCGAATGTCCTTCATCATACCAGGCCACCAGAACCTTCTGGCCAAGAAGTCACGAGTTCTGTGCACTCCGGGATGTCCTGTCAGCCGAGAGGAGTGGCCCCACTTCAACACCCGAGAACGAATGCTGTTTGGTACAAATAACCGACCCGGGGGCACCCCACCCGGATCTGGTTCCAAACGTTGTGCCCTCCGCACAGCAGAGTCAATGCTCCATGTCACAGGAGCTAGGATCTGTCCTGCAGGAACAATGGGCTCAGGAGGATGGTCCTCTTCTGATCCATCATATAACCGGGAAAGAGCATCCGGCTTGATATTTTTAGACCCGGGACGGTACGTCAGGAGGAAATTAAACAGAGAGAAAAACAGTGACCAGCGAGTTTCTCCTCTGAGCACCCTGGATATATTCCAAATTTGTATGGTCTGTCCAGACTGTGAATGGGTGTTCAGCTGCCTCTAGCCAATGGCGCCACTCCTCCAATGCCAACTTGACCGCCAACAGCTCTCTGTCCCCAACATCATAGTTTCTTTCAGCCGGCGAGAGCCCACATGAATAGTACGCACATGGGTGTACCTTACCATCGGACGATGAGCGCTGAGACAGAATAGCTCCGACTCCAAGCTCAGAAGCATCCACCTCGACGATAAATGGCAGGGATGGGTTAGGAGTAATGAGGATAGGCTCAGAACTGAACCTTCTCCTAAGCTCAATGAACGCTGCCTCAGCCTTGGGAGTCCACTGGAAATGGGAAGGTGCTGTATTCCTGGTGAGTGCGGTGATAGGTGCTACCACTGAACTGAAATTACGAATAAAACGACGGTAGAAGTTTGCAAATCCTAGGAATCGTTGCACCTGCTTGACCGAGACGGGTGTAGGCCAGTCTGTCACTGCTGACACCTTCTTGGGGTCCATTTGAATCCTCCCCTCAGATACAATGAATCCCAGAAAGGACACAGAGCGGACATGGAAGGCACACTTCTCAGCCTTCACAAACAACCGTGCAACCAAAAGGCACCTCAAGACCTGCCTGACATGTTTGACATGGTCAGAAATGGACTTGGAGAATATCAGAATGTCATCTAAGTAGACGAAAACAAACTTTTCCAACATCTCAAGTTTCTTTAATAGTTGTCATACAGAAGTACAGAATACTTTTATACAAAATGCTTCTTACTGTTGCGCTCCAGAGACTGTGCAAGACAAGATAAGTATGAAATAAAATAACATAGTAAAATTAGAAGTAAAAAAAATGAGGTCACAGTGTTCAGTTTAGACATATGTACAATGTTCGATGCAGAATAGACGTAGTTACCATACAATATACAATACTGTGCAGTGTACTAATATACAATACTATATAGTGCAAGGCAGAAATGGAGAAATGGGACGAGGTGCAATTTAGGTACAATTCACAGTAGGTGTACGAGTTGTAGTGCAAATCCTTTATCAATAAATATAAAGTGTAAGTGTGTTTGTGTGATCTAAAGTGTGGAGAGTGGGTGCTGCAGTGTGTTGTTTGTTTGAGTGAGTGTGTGCGTGTGGGTGTGTGTGCTGTGTGCATTTGATGGTTGTTGCATAGTGATTATTGTTCGTTTAGCAGCCTGATGGCCTGGGGATAGAAGCTTCTTCTGAGTCTTTCTGTGCTCGCCTTAAGACTCCGGTATCGCTTGCCTGACCGCAGCAGTTCAAAGAGGCAGTTGTTCGGGTGGCTCGAGTCCTTAATAATTCTCTTAGCCTTCCCCTTGCACCGCTTGTTGTAAATGTTCTGGAGGGTGGGAAGCCCCCCTCCAATTGTGCGTTCGGCTGAACGTGTCACTCTTTGTAGTCTGCTACGGTCTTGTGCAGTGCTATTCCCAAACCAGGAGGTGATGTTGCCGGTCAGGATGCTCTCTATTGTACATGAGTAGAAGTTCCTAAGGATCTTCTGACTGACTTGGAACTTCCTTAGGCGCCTGAGGAAGTAGAGGCGTTGTCGTGCCTTCTTCACAACACTGTCAATGTGTGTGGTCCATGTCAAGTCCTCGGATATGTGGGCTCCGAGGTACTTGAAACTGTTCACTCTCTCAACCGGTGCCCCGTCGATGCTGAGGGGGCTGTAGTCCTTGACCCCCGACCTCCTGAAGTCCACAATCATCTCTTTTGTTTTGCTGACGTTCAGGGAGAGGCAGTTCTCCTGACACCACTGTGACAGGTTCTCTACCTCTTCCAGGTAGGCCCTTTCGTCGTTGGCAGAGATCAGGCCCACCACTACTGTGTCATCAGCAAATTTGATGATGGTGTTGTTGTTCCGCTGTGCTACGCAGTCATGTGTGTACAGGGAGTAGAGGAGGGGGCTCAGAACACAGCCCTGGGGGGCCCCTAGCACGTCATTGATTAACGCCTGAAAAACTGAAGGGGCATTAGTAAGACCAAATGGCATCACCAGGTATTCGTAGTGACCATTATGAGTGTTGAACGCGGTCTTTCACTCATCCCCTTGGTGTATGCGCACCAGATTGTAGGCATTGCGGAGATCAAGTTTGGTAAAAATAGATGCCCCCTGGAGGCGTTCGAACGCCGAGTTCATCAGGGGAAGGGGATACCGTTTTTTTACTGTAATGCTGTTCAGACCTCTGTAGTCGATGCAGGGTCTCAGTCCTCCATCCTTTTTTCCCACAAAAAAGAATCCAGCACCCGCAGGTGAAGTGGAAGGTCTAATAAAACCGGTAGCCACAGCCTCCTTGATGTAGGTGTTCATAGCTGCGCTTTCGGGGACCGACAACGAGTACAAGGAACCACAAGGGGGAATAGAGCCCGGCTGCAATTCGATGGCGCAATCATAAGGTCGGTGCGGTGGCAGGATGGTGACCCTTTGTTTGCTAAACACCTCACTGAGGTCAGCATAGACAGTGGGAACCCCCTCTGGTAACGGGTGTGACTCGACACTCATGATGTTGGTGCTCTCCATGAGGGGGTCAGCTGTACAAGTAAGCAAGGAGAAGTCCTCACACAGAGCCTCTAAACTGTCTAAACTGTCCTCCGCCAAAACCTCCTCACCGAGGGAGTCCCAATCAAACTGTGGATCCCATTCCAAACTCCCATCCTGATCGACAGATGGCTGGGAGTGCAATGGTTGAGAGAGTGGGCTCTGGAAACCAAGACCGCCCACTGCTTCAACAGGATCACAACCGCTCTCACTAAACTGATCATAACTCGTGGGTGACGGAGGAATTTGGAAACAACAGTGACGGCATTGGGAGCCCCACTGCATGACAGTGTCCCTCTCCTCACACCAATTTATCTGTGGCTTGTGTTTACTAAGCCAAGAATGACCCAGCACAATGGGATACGTGGGGGAATCCACCAAAAAGAATCGAATGCGCTCAGAATGGTTCCCATAAGCAACCTGCATAGATAAATAATTGGTTCTTTTGGTGACACTGCCTGTACCCAATGGCCGTCCATCATGCGCTGTGACACTACAGGGCTTATGGAGGGAACGTACAGGTATTTTAGAGTCCTCCGCCCATCTGGAATCGATGAAACTGTCCACTGCCCCTGAGTCTAAAAAGGCGTCAACCTTAACAGACTGCCTATTCCAGCCTAAAACCACAGGCAAAAAGGTTCGAAAGGGGGTGATGTGATGTCTCACTAGTGTCTCTCGGCCCACTAGCGAGACTGACCGTTTCCCTTCAGTTTCGGACACTCCACCCTCGTGTGACCTTTTTTCCTGCAGTCCCGGCACCAGTCCACATGAGAACCAGTCTGCCTGGAGTCACGCACATAAGTGCTGTCCACCTGCATAGGTTCAGACGAGCTGGCCACTGAAGGTTGTGGAGGAAAGGACGAAACTTCCTCCAGCGGGACACGAAAATGTTGGCCCGCCTCTCACGCTCACGGTCTCTGATCCGGTTATCAACGCATATGGCGGTAGTGACCAGTGTGTCAAAATTGTCTGGAGATCCCACAAAATCCCGCCAAAGCATCTTTAACCTGATTAGATAACGCGTTGGTGAACAAAGTGATGAGTGGTCCGTCAGGCCAGCCTGTAGTCCCAGCCAGTGTCCTGAAAGCGATGGAAAACTCAGCTACACTACTGGCGCATGCGCGTCAGCTTCATGGCGACCTCTTTATCGTAGAGTTCATGATCAAAAACGATCGCCATCTCATTCATGAGTCCCTGTGAGTCGTTTAAAACTGGAGCCTGAGCCCGTATGAGTGGAACAGCCCAATCGAGGGCAGGTCCCTCCAACAGAGATAGAATTAGGGCAACACGTGAATCCTCAGACTGAAAACGAGAAGGCTGGGCTCTGTACACTATTTGGCATTGTGCCAGAAAACCACAGCATTTACCTGACTCCCCGCTAAAGCGCGAGGGGAGCTGAACTTTAGCCTCACAAGGAAATGGCTGGGGTACTGTGTGTTGTGCTTGAGGGACGTTAGGAGATATTTGGGAAGATACTTGTGCATTGGCTATGCTGTCAGATTACGCATGGAATCTTCCATCTTGCACAACCCTTCATACATCTCCCCACGCTGTATCACCATGAGGGCTTGTTGCTCTTGTAATTGTTTGATAGCTTCCATATGTGAAAGTAATCCTTGATGCTGTGCAGCAAGTGCACGTTCAAGACCAGTATTATCCGCTGACCCATTCATGGCTTTTTCATTCTGTGGGTGTGTGTGGGTCATGAGCAGATAATAGGGACTCTTAAAGTTATACGTAAAACGAATAACCACTAACTGCTTACGCAGACGTTTTAGGAGAAGGTGAAAAATAAACAACACAAAACAACCTTTACAGGTGGAAGCCTCAAAGTGAGTATTCAAGAAAATAAGTAATGTCCAAAAAAAACAGGACAACACTCATTAACACTTTGAATGCCCAACCCGAGTTTTCTCGGGTTTACCCCCCGCGGGTTGAATGCCCATAACGAGAATATTCGTTTTTTTATTTTTATTATTTCATCAACCGAGTCTACCGTTGGTAAATCAGCCACCCCAGGCGCTCAGATGTGAAAAAAGTGCCCCCTATCGTCTCCCAGATGGTAATTCACCCTTTTGGATTGGACTCAATGAAAATGCATTGGGGAAAAAACCCGGACTCCACATTTTACTTCTCACGCATGTAACCGGGGCCGATCAGCTTCATGCTGGACCCTCAGCACAGCTTGTATACGCTGTTTTACAGTATACGCGTGGGATCAATAAAAGGATAGATTTTTGGAATGGTCGATCAGGAATTGGAATAATCCATTTGGATACCATCTGATCTCAGGTAAGGAATCTATTTTACCAGTCTTAGGATAATCAGACCTGTTTTCACGGAGATATAAGCTTTCCCCCTATATGTGATATGGCTGTTTTGACTGTGCGAGTGATCAGGAAATAAGATAATCGATTTACAGCTTGCGGCACCAGCGTGCATACGTACACATATACTATCGATAATCTAGCGTTTATTTGAAAACGATTCATAAATAGGCCGAACAATGACAACGTTCTAGAATATTACAGTACATCAGCGTTTATCAGGGATTTTTTTTTTTCTTCTTCAAAATGCTATAAAACGGAAATTAACCGATAAAAAAACAATCCGCTTCGACAATGTTGACTGGAAATGGGTCATTGATAATGCGACGTGGGCAGATTAGACACAGCCATAATTTAAAACATAGATTAGGCGATATTAACGTTAACATTGAAGTGGTTGCTGGGCATTCAAGGGGGTAAAAAGGAAAACACAGCCGGCTCTGAAAATGTTAAATAGGTATTGTAGAGAAAATAAATAAGCCACAAAGGCAACTCCTAAAAACAGAGTTTATATTGCAAACATAAAACAATAAACCTCCACCAAGGGAGTTTATGTGCAAAGGGCAGTTCCAAAAGAACAAAAGAAAACACTACCATAAAGGACTCAGCCTTTATAAAATAAAGTGTAAACTAAGCCAGTAGCCAAAAACGAGTATAGCTACAAAAGAAGGCTAAATGCTGAATAGGGCTTAAATATAAGAAGCCTGACCAAAAGGATAGCCAGCACAAGGAAATGAAAAAGCAGTTGACACTGCGATCTCCAAACTTAAATAGACTCCACATGGCCATAGGCACAGCTGCACTGCATCAGGTGCAATCAAGCCCACACACCTGCCGACCCATGAGGCAATTAACCACAGGGAACAGGGATTGACAGCTATCCCTCACAGAGAGGTGAAATAAAGCAAAAATAGACAGCTGTCCCTCACAGAAAGGTGAAATAAGGCAAAAACCATGACACATACAGATATACAGATATATATCATGACATTTATGACATACAAGATATGCAAATATACAGTACTGTTAAACAGAGATCCTAACAGAAAATATATACATATGAGGGGGAGGAAACTGTACATTATTTAGGAGGGGGTGGGTGGGTGGGAGGGGGGGTTTGGACATTTACGGGGGCCAGTTTAGAATTGCAGCCTCCCGTAGGTGTTCTTTGTCTTTGAGAGCAGTTTTGAAGGTTGGATTAAATTAGTTTTACGGCTGTGGGTAGGGCGTTCCACATTGATGTGGCATCATTGCGAAACGTGTTTAGTCCCTTGTTTGAGCCGAATCTGGGTTGAACATGAAAGCAGAAGCAACTTCTTGAAGTTGTTCTGCAGTGCACCCGGCTTCTCAGTCTGTCGTCGTTGCACTTCCAAATTGCAATCAGCGCTGGAGTTGTCAAGGGTTGCTTCTTGAAGCAGTCAAAATGCGCTCCTTGGCTACAATGGTTGTCAATCATTTCAACATCAGCTGTGACCAGTTCAGAACAGTCCCGGCGCCATGGGCGGGCATTAGGGGGCCGGGCCCGCCCACTGAGTCAGCTGTGCCCACCCTGATTTTTTTTCTTTTCTTTTTACGTTTTTACGTTTTTTTTTTTTTTAATCAAAGTCAACTATCCAAATCCTTAGTCGGGGACAGCCCTAGTGGGCACTGATGTCAACAACAACACTACTGAAGCTAGCACGGCACTCTGTGAGAATTTGTTTTCTACCCTCAAGAACGTCTTTACAGAACATCGCCTTAGTATGCTTCATCGACGCAACTAAGGCCAATTTAATTCAGTTGGCATTTGAGAAGGACTTAACAAAATGAGTGGAGGGGCAGGGTTTTAAGAAGATTTCACTCTGTCCCCAAACGCCGCTTGCCGCTCTACTTATGATGGTGAGTAGCCTGTGGAGGAATTTTGTTTGCTTTTTTATGCACCTTATTTTTGTCAGTTCAGTTCAGTTTGTCAGTGAATTCAGAAGTGTTGAATAAATGGAGACTTTTCAAAGATATAGAATAGAATAGAATAGACATTTATTATCCTGAGGGAAATTTGACACTGCAAATCACTCAACATTAAACATTTAGACAGAACAAGTCACAAATAAGAATAACAAAACAAATGGCCTAAGAATAGAATAAAATGAAATAGAATAAAAATAGAATAAAAGATACAGTAAATAAATACAGTAAAAATATACTGAAGTCTACAGTAGGTGTAATAATGCACAGTGCTGTTTAAAAAGTAAGAGTCCAGGAAGATGGTAATTGTCACTCTGTGCTCAGTGATGCAGTGAGGCACAGTGATGCATTGTATAGTCTGATGGCTGTCGGAATGAAGGACTTCCTGTGCCGTTCAGTGCTGCATTTAGGTAGTGTGAGCCTATAACATGCTCCTCCTGTCAGCCAAGTCTGTGTATAGTGTGTGGGAGGGGTTTTCCCTGATGGCCTGGAGCTTAGCAAGGTTCCTCCTCTCCGCCACCCTCGCTAGAGTCCAGCTCCACCCCAACCACGCTACTGGCCTTCTTGACCATCTTATCCAGCCTGTTTGTGTCCCCTGCTCTCAGTCCGCTGCCCCAGCAGGTCTGTTATATATATCCGTTCAGCAGTGATGCCACAGATTACTTGTAAAAGTAATCTGATTACTGATTACTGATTACTCCTTTAAAAAGTAATCTTAGTTACTTTACTGATTACTTGATTATCAGAGTAACTTAGTTACTTTGAAAGTAACTAGGTTACGAAGTCGTCGTCCCTGCTGCTGCCACAACATAAGAATGAATAGTAAAAAAAATAGTAAAATGTACTCAGTTTGAGTAAAATGTACTAATAGGGCAGGTAGGCCTATCTATATATCTATAGATTTCACAAAAGATAAATGGTCAATAACACCACATGTAGGCTGATATGTAGCCTACCTTTGAGGCCTGCCCTATTCAGATATGGTTCTAATGTTCCTAGTGAAACAGGGGAGAGGGGTGAGTAAACCAGTGATTATATCTCAGTAACAGAATCTTCTCAAACCTCTTGTCAGAAAGTCTGTTCCTTCTAGGCGTGAGCACCAACCCTCCCAGACTAAAAAGCCGTTCCACAGGAGCACTTGATGGGTTGGAGTGTTATACTTCAAGAAAATGTTCTTTATGTTTGAAGGTCTATCCAGTATCTGAAGCTCATGCTCTTAAAAACAGTCTATTAAACGGTACTGCTCCTCCTATGCTATTATTATTATTATTATTATTATTATTATTATTATTATTATTATTATTATTATTATTATTATTATTATTATTATTATTATTATTATTATTATTAATTATTATTAGTATTATTATTATTATTATTTATTATTGTGTGCTACTGACAACCTACATACTGCAGTATTGATTGATTGATTGATTGAAAAGTTTATTAACAGATTGCAGAATGGGTACAGTACAGTACGGCTCAATACATACAATTGTTAAGAGGATGCAGACCTGAGAAAGACTTTCGTCTTGTTTCCATCAGGGTCCCCCATTTTCAATTCATCATATGACACACACGACATACAGATAGACAGTACTGCTACATCTACTGTATACATTTATGACATACCAGATTTTCAAATGCAGTACTGTTTGTGATACTAAAAAAATCCAGAAAAAGAGTGTATATACATTTGACATAGAAACTGTGCATTGGGGGAGGTTGGGTAGGTGGGGTGGGGCTGTACATTGGAGGTGTGTGTGAGTATGGTGTTCCATGTTCATGAATAGTGCAATGCAAAAGATGTTTAACTCAAAGGTGGAACATACCTGCACTATGGTTTAAATCCAGTAAAGAAATCAAGAAGTCGATGCTTCGGGTTTGGTTTTTTTTCTATCCGTTTGGTCGTGCTGTGCTGTATATTCCAGATGCGGTAGACAGTATTTTGTTTCCTCCGCATAGTGTTTGTTTGTTTGTTTGTTTGTTTGTTTGTTGTTTGCAAGAAAGCATTACCAGCGTGAACGTCTCCCTGCTAGCTCGCTAGTTTTGGTGAGCCTGATAATAACAATAACAGCCGCGCCCACCAGCATGGAACAACGTGAGGTTGCGTGCTGTGACGTCACTCCCCCAATACAAGGAAATACAGCTCCAAACGTATTTTTGACTGTCTAAAACGAAATAAAATACTGCATTCCGCCTGCATTATGAATTTATGATGAGATAGTAACGAAATAGTAACGCACAGCCACATGGACAAGTAACTGCAATCAGATTACTGGCTTTTAAAGATTAACGCGTTAGATTACTATTTTCGGGGAAAAGTAATCAGATTACTGTAAGGCGTTACTTAGTAACGCGTTAGTGGCATCACTGCCGTTCAGTCTGTTATTGTATAAGTGAAAGTTCTTAAGATAGAGAGAAATTAGATTTTTCAATTGCCTCTCTGCTGTTTAGTTCAGCACCGTGGGCAGCGCCAAGCAAGCCACAGCGCCGCTGTCCCAGCTGAAACGGATAAAAGGGAACCTTTGTTGAAAAACCATTGTGCCCCCCCCCCGAGAACATTTTATGCCCCCCCACTAATTTGTTTCTGCAGCCTGGTCTGGTTCAGAAGAACCCACGTTGAACTTGAGAGGTTATGTATCCTTCCGCACCGGCGAATTATAGTCCCCTGTGTAACTAACCAGAGTGCTACGGACTGGTTTAAATTTGCATCAGCTTGCGCCAATATGGGCAGGGGCACATATATTTAGTCATTTAGCTGACACTTTTATCCAAAGCGACTTACAAGTTCTGTATGACAAGTCATCAGGAAGGGCACAACTCTATCAGCTGAGTAACAATGTTCATCAAAGTGTTGAGTGCTACAGTGTAGGTTAGTGTATTAGGACAAGTGCATGATGACAGTAAGGTTAGTTAGGGTTATATTTTTTTTATAAAAAAAATATATATATATTTAAATAAAAATTTTAACTGGTGTGGCACCTCAGGGGCACCTGGGATTTCAGCAGGGGCACATGCCCCTGGTGCCCCAGTGGTAAAATCGCCCCTGCTTCCCAGGCCTATGATTAGTGCTTAGCATCCACTCAGTGCAGTCTCTCAGAGCCTCTCTGACTCACTACCACCTGCTGGCGGTCAAGATTTGAGGCTGGTGTTTAAGTTTAAGTTTAAGTTTATTTGGATCCCCATTAGCCACAGCAGTGCTGGGGCTATTCTTCCTGGGGTCCATAACACATAAAATACAGTTACAGACGTATACACTCACAACATTTACATGTCATACAGACAATTAAAACAACAATAAAAACCCTTATACACTCATAACATTTACATGACATACAGACCATTAAAACAACAATAAAAACCCTTATACACTCACAACATTTACATGTCATACAGACAATTAAAACAACAGTAAAAACCCTAATCAAATTCATAATACAATATAAAAATACAAAATTATACAATATTTTAATAATATATCCCTATCAGACACACTAATAGTTCATCACACTAATGACAGCAGACTACTTTGAATCAAGCTAAGCTACCCCCCCCCCCCCTCTCCTTGACCTGCGGTAGTCCACTTAGCACACTCCTCTGCTGTAGGTGCTGCTGCTGAATAATGTAGAGAAAAACCTGTCTGACTCAGCCATCTGGGCAGGTCAACACACACACACACGCACAGGGGCATCGCAGTGGGGGCGGAGGTTAAAAAGACCAAGGTGGGGAGGGCCCTTGAAAAGCCTGGCACAAAATGGTTTAGTCCACACCTGCAGGGCTTTTCTCGTGGTTAACCTCTTAAGCCCTAGCCATATTTTCAGAAAATGTGCCGCTGTCTTAAATACTTCGAAGCTTCGTTGATGGCACAAGCTTCGAACACAAAAAAAATCGAAGTTTAAAAATAAAATAAAAAAATATATTATTTTTTTTTAATAATATTTTTTTTTTGTCTCCAAAATCTTGCGCCTCCATTCCAATGAAACAAAAGTAAGCGGCGCCTTCCCGCCTCCATTCCAATGAAACGAAAGTAAGCGGCGCCTCGACTCCACCTCTCTACAATAAGCACGTGGAGATTATCTGTGTTGAAAACAACAAGGACATGTGCAGCAGACATGTCGACGAAGAAGCGAAGCAATGTCGTTTGTTATTTAAGACTATGTCGGACAGATTTGTGTTCATTGTGCTGCTTTTTTAAAGTGTCCTGACCCATATAAAAATATGTCTTAATAAAACGTGCTTAATTAAGTCGAATTCTGCCTTTGTCTATCAACTACATATAAATATTTATATAATTGTTTGCTTGATAGACGAAGGTTGCAACATAATTATGTAATGTCATGTCGTTGGCTGTGAGAGCAGCCCCACTGCACCCAGGCAGCGCAGCCGAGTGAAACCTTGTTGGCTGCGTCACAGTCACGAAAGGGGCTACTTAATTAATTAATCCAATCCACTTTATTTATAGAGCACATTTAAAAACAACAGTTTACCAAAGTGCTGTACAAGTCCCACAACATAAGATAAAAAAAAAATATAAAAAAAAAAAATATATTCAAAGCTTCGAATTAAAATCGAAGCTCGGCCCCGAAGCTTCGATTGCCAAAAAAAGCTTTGAAGGTCAGCCCTAAAAAGTACATATACCCAAGTAAATGGAAGATTGCTCCACTTCTACAAGGCCCATTTGCATGTCCTTGGTATGTAGGGACATCTATGGACCTCAGGGAATGTATTCCCAGTGTCAGAAATATTGTGTCTGTTATGGGGGGTGTCGGGAGAACCCAAGAGCAGAACACAAGGCACAGGAGAATGAAGCGGTTTAGGTTATTTAATGAAAACCCAGGGAAGGACAAGGGGACAGGTAGTGACGTGCTGGGAGTGAGAGAAGACCAACGGGTGACGGGTGTCCATCCGGTCCCGGGGAGGTGCAGGCTTGTGAGGTCCGTAGGAGGGGGTGCAGGCCGGAGGGGTGAGGTACACACAGGAGAACAAATATCAATACGACACATATAGCTCTCAGGTGTGTAGGCCGGCCCAGGTAGACAGACTGATGGTGAGGCGGGAACAGGGAGACACCCATATAAGGATGTGGAGACCTGCTGACAGACAGGGAAGAGAAAGGCCCTGGCTGTGGCTGTAACAGTGTCTATTACTATGCTTGAGTAAATTGTAATGAACTAAAGGGTAATATAAATATTTTTTTTATCTTTGACGGTGAATAACACCATGCTAACATTGACCAGATGTGAGAAATTGCCACTGAGCGTATTCAGCACCTTCTTGAGAACAAGTGTACAAAGACTCTAAGCAAATGAATAAAGGGGATATGATTTAGAGGGGTTCTTGTAGATACAGTACAGAATTCTCCCATCCGGACCAAAGATGAAAAATGATTGTCAGTCCGGTACCGGACCGCTCAGGCTTAACTCTTTCACGGCCACAAGCTTTGCCCATCTGCACTGACTAGCGCCAGCTTTTCTTGACCATTTTCACGATATTTCACAAGCTTTGCGGAGCTATTGTATATTCTCTATTATAGCTATGGAGACAATATAGTATGGCTCATTTGACAGACACTATTTCTAGTCCAACATGTAATAAAGAGTTTGTTTCTACACACTGTAGTTTGTAGTTTATTACACGCTAAACATCGCCCATTTCCAAAATAATCCAGTCTTTTTCCATAGATCGCAAGATAAAACGCGTTATATGCAATAAGCCCAAATCGTTCTGGTTGATCCCCTGAAACCCCAAATACTCCCAAATCAAAGGTATATACCATGTACACATGTGCCTTCACAAAATCATCAATTTTTCTTACCCCGAAAATGCGATCGTTAGAAAACGCTTGGTTTAGGTCCGGTAAAATAGGACACTGTGATCGTTACAGAAACATGTTTCAGGTTCGGTAAAATAGACATAGGGGGTCCTTACTAGGGATGGGTACCTTTCACATTTGAACCGATACCTGTGAATCAATACCGTTACCCAACGGTACCTTTTTTCAGTACTTTAGTCTCTAAAAATGTAATCTACCTACCTCAGTTGTAAAAAAAAAAAAAATCCAAACTTAATATTTAATAAAGTGCTGATGTAAAGCACTTTGAACTGCAATCCCCTGTATGAAAGGTACTATACAAATAGTAATTATTATTTATTTAGAACAATATATATATATATACACACAGTCACACATAGGCCTGCCGCGATAAGCAATAAATCGATTAATCTGCGCGATAATTAAAATGAATGCAATGATTTTGACGGGCGCGATTAATTGCTATTTGCGCGTTTGTTTTAATGAGGCGGAACCAGTACCTCTTGTCAGTCACTCTCCGTGGGGGGAGGCGGGCCGCTGGCGTTACTAGAGCACAGCACGGGAGCTCCTGTGAGCACATAGCTTAACTACATTTCTCAATAGTGTTTCTCCTTTTAACCAAGTAGCGTTCTTTGTAGTGTAGCTATTTTTAGACCCAAGTAGTTACTCACTACTGCCCGGAGAAACTGGACTGCTAAATAAAGATTAAAGATCTAGCGTTGATGCTATTCAATCAGTTAGCTAAATAGCTAACAAACTAAATACAATGTATAGCATAGCTGCCTACAACACACAATAATGTTAATACAATTACATGCATCATTGTATACAATGAACGGGTGGGGCTAGTCAAAGGACTGGACACAGGGACAAGTTAAACATGAATTAATTTATTATAACAGGTAGTTTTGAGTTGTGCGTACGCACCACAGGGCTATTCTATACGGCGTTGGCGCTTCCTCATCATTGATTGCCTGTAGTAGCTGCATCTAACGTTAGTAGCTAACGTTAAAACTAACCTAAAGTTAGTTGTTCACCAACAATCTCAACATTTGTTTTATCATTAGCTCAAAAACACAGAACCGGACGAGACAAGTTGGCCGCTCATACGTTCTGCTAGGATAATAACAACAATACTTCCGCTCCGGACCGGTCGGTGGGTTTCAAAATAAAACACCGGAAAAGACGTTTATTTTGTACAGCGTTTTCCTCCACGAGTACTCGAGTACATCATGTGATCAATCGATCTGGATTATTTTTGCCCATCCCTAGTTTATCCTGTGCTGAAGTCTCCATTCCAATATAGATAGTATATATTTTGGTGTTTATTTGATTATTGTTTCACTGCCTTTTTATTCATTACGTTTCCACAGCTTTTTCCTCATACTTTATTAACATGGTACCGCAAGGTACATTAATAATACATGTACATGTTAAAAGGCTGACACAAAAAGCCAGACAGAGGGCTTGTTTCCAGTTTCAGTTTGTTTTATAATAAACAATCAAACTGAGCATTTTTTTATTTAGGATATTTAAAATGTCTTCCAATGTTAAATAAAGGTTTATTGCACTTTGAAACGGTTTCCTTGCATTATTATGCTATTATTATATTAGTAAAAAATAAAAAAGGTTAATTGCAAACTTTTGGGAAATACATTTCTCAAAAAAATGATTCTCTCAAAACCGCAATAATATCGTTTATCGCAATAATTTATGGGACAATTAATCGCCCAGCAAAATGTGTTATCGTGACAGGCCTACTGACAAGTAAAATGTGGATTCCGGACTTTCTTTTCCCCATGCGTTTTCATTCAATCCAATCCAAAGGGTGCATTACCATCCGGCAGACGATAGGGGGCGGTATCTTCCCTGTTCAAACTCAGACAGAGTCCCAGTGGTAACGTGAGGCTAGATTGATGAAAAATTATGGAAATCGATAATAAAAAAAAAGAAAGATTAAAAACTAGATTTCTCGTCGCTTGGCACTCAACACATGGCATGAACTAACAAGATTTCTCGTGGCTGGCACTCAAAGTGTTAACACCACTAACAGTCAATCGCCTCACCACAGACTTGTACCGCAAAGAGGAGGTGGTCATGGTAACGGCAGTGGGCGGGGCCATCCACAGCCCGCGCTTCCCCAGCTCTTACCCTCGCAACCTGCTGCTGTCCTGGAAGATGCTGTCACCGCCGGCAACCAGGATACGCTTGGAGTTTGACGAGCGCTTTGGACTGGAGGAACCAGATAACGGAGTATGCAGGTGAGGAGGGGAGATGGAGAAGAGAGAGATAGAAGGGGAGCGTGTAGCGAATCCCAACCAGACAATGGTGAAGCTTACTGATTTATTTATGTTCAGCCATCTTCTGTATTTTGAACACATTTACTTTCCTTGCTGGTACACCTCTTCTCTTCCTTTAGAAACACTAAGAATTACAGGGCAGAAAAATATCAAAATTAACATTCATATATTTACATCATATGCTGTTTTAACCGTACTGTAACAAAGGTAGCAGACAGGGGTAGGTGCAATATGGTTGTACAAGTAATCAAATACACACAGCCAGGGGCATTTATTTAAGTAAAACAGAAAATTAAGCAAGACAACAAAATCATACTGGCTCCCATTGGAGTCCAGTCCCTAACTAGGCCGGGCCGCTGTCCGGCTTACCGGTTGTCAACTCACGGTTTTAGATGTCTCCCAACAGCTCTCTCACTCTCCATTCCAAGACACCCTCCGATGTTCTTTGTCTGTCCTCTTTGAGAGGCATGCTGATTGCTTAATTGGGAGACAGCTGTGTGTGTGTGGGTCTGCATGTGTGAAGCTGTCAGTCCTCTTCTCTCCATTGGGAGGAGCAGGCAGGAACAATCAATCAACATTCCCCTCTGCCCCTTACAGTACATATGGTCATTTATCAGAATGCTTACAGTGACATATAACCTTTGGCATATGTATATGAACAGCTATATATTATATATTACAGCTATACATATAAACCTCAATGTAGAAGCTAATGTTAGCAGCAAATGTTAGCATGACTGTGTTACAATAGAGATACATTCAAACATATCCTTGCCATTAAATCAACTGGATCACATATCACTGAACATAGTCATAAACAAACAGAATCACATAATACCGTATTCCGAATTTTCAAATCTATGAATTGTTACAATACAACAAACACACCTAGAGTATAAAAGACAATGGAAACTCTGGTGACATTTGAACCTCCTTGGCAGATTTTAATATTCTATTCAATGTCACGGACCTGTATGTTGCCGTTAAGAGGCATACTGGGACCCAGAGGGTGCAGTACCAGCCAGATCCTGCCAGGTGGCAGATATCAAGAGTGCAGTAAACATTGCGGTCCATCGACGGACCGCAAATGACATCACGTCATAAATCAATCTCTCCAGACTGTATGACATTAAGTAGCGTTTTAACCATGCTAACCATGTCACAACAGCAGTCATAGTGTATATTTTCAGCAATACGTTTGTTTCCCAATAGGTTAACCTCTTAGGTTAACACATTAACTGCCACAGAGTTTGCCCGTCTCATACCACTCTCTGCCACCACTCTAAGCCTATGGAGATGTTCACCTTCTTTGCAGGGCTATAACTTTTTAAATTGTATTGCTAAATTGACATTACTATGGCCCATTCAACATCGATTATCTATCGTTCAGGATGTAGGAACGTTATACTTTTTCATTCATAGATTCATATGAAAATACCGTCTAGAATATAAATATGTTTTTATCGTTTTCTGCAGTAATTCCTAGAACGTGAGTTATAGGCATAAACGCATATATAGATTATCAACTGCCGTTTGTTGCCGATACACGCTATATTAAAAATTTCAACTGTACATGATCCTAAACGTTATGACTCATCATGCGCGGATGAACGGGGGGGGGGGGTCGTTTATAATTCCGTGATCGTCAGTAAATGCTTTATGTAGTATGGTTTTGTTTGCATTAATAATAATAAACAATCACGCTGAAAATGACGTCAGCGTCCTCTTACCGTTCGCCGATGAGACTGCAGGAAAAGATCCCACTTATTTGACGTGGATCGACTAGATCCATTTCCGGTTTGTATAATAATAATAAACGCCCAAATCAATTATTGAGTTATGGCAGCGATCCATATACACGGATGTGTGTCTAGAGTCCCGCAACAATATGTGAGTGCCGGACGCATTTCCCAGATGCACGGAGATCACCAGAGATCCATTTCCATGTAACTCGCCGATCATCCACCAGGCGGCAGTATTGAAGCGTTGCAGAGTTGTGCAGGCTCCCACTGTATCAGCCAAGGCTGGGTGAGGGAATTATGAATACCATGGCGAAAAAATGAAATATGATCTCAATAACATCGTACGCCGTGGAATGGCAGAATTAGCATGACCTTGAAACACGTTGTACGACGTTAAGCCCGGAGCCCTATTTTCTGAAAATCTGCCTAAAATACATACCTAAGTAAATGGAAGATTGCTCCACTTCTACAAGGTCCATTTGCATGTTCTTGGCATCTAGGGCATCTATGGACCTCAGTGAATGTATTCCCAGTGTCAGAAATATTGTGTATATTACTAGGCTTGCTTAAAATGTGATGAAACAATGGAGAATATGAATTATGATTTTTCTTTGCATATTTGACAGTGAATAACACCATGCTAAAAATGACCAGACATGGAAAACTGCCACTGAAAAAATAATCTAAGGAAATTAATAAAGGGAAGATGATTAAACAGAAGGTTTTGTAGATACAGTACTGAATTCTGCCATCCGGACCCATGCAATTTGAAATATTATTATAGAATATAGAATGTGAGGCCTATAAATGACCTTATTATAGCCAACTTGCACATCTATGGATCGGGCCAAATCTACTCTTTCCAATGGCAGAGTTCAATTTGGATTTAGTATCACCAGGCGTGCATGAAGAACCGAGAATGAAATCGACTGTAAACACAGTCAGCTTTTTATTTTTGTGACAGGTCTGCCATTTTGAATCCGTTTGCAATGCGGATTGTTGCTAAATGTTCACAGAAGGTAGACACACTAACTGCGCTCCAATCTATGCCAATAACATTCAGTTTTGTGATATAGTATCCCGAGAAATAAGAGAAATAAAAATAATTCATACACAAGTCATTTGTTTGCAGGAGGCTAGAATTCCCTGGGTACTGTAGTTTTTTTAAATTGCAACGCTCATTGAGAGCTCTGGATGCCCTGTGCTCATATGACTACAAATCTTCATCATTCGGCAACTCAAAATGGCAGATCTCCGTGAAAATATTATCACATTTCAAAAACTAAAATCTCACTAATAACACCTTAAATACACTTGAAAGACTGCTTCTGTTTCTAAACGTTATATTAAGTTATCTGTACTTACTTACATGTAAACATAGATATATGTGTCATATGTTCAGTATATGTGTCTTATCTTTTGAGTTAGTCTTTACATTTTATTTCTTAATATTTGTTTTTTTATTATTATCTTTTTCCTCCTTTTTTTCCGTTTTTCTCCCATCCCAATGTTAGTCATTATGCCAATTCCCAATCCCCTTCCTGGTCGTTGCGCACTCTACCCCCTACCGTCGGTCCGGGAGGCGTCAACATTTTAGGCAACCAACTTGTGTTCAGCGTTTCTCTGATTGGCCACGATGCCCATGTGACCGCGGCAGCGCGAGACAGCGGCAGTGCGGAAATAGGCTATAGCTATTGCCATGCTCTGCAACAAACTCTAACCTTAACCAACTCCGAAACAATGCCTAAACTTAACCCTAACCTTAACCAACTCCGAAACAATGCCTAAACTTAACCCTAACCTTAACCAACTCCGAAACAATGCCTAAACTTAACCCTAACCTTAACCAACTCCGAAACAATGCCTAAACTTAACCCTAACCTTAACCAACTCCGAAACAATGCCTAAACTTAACCCTAACCTTAACCAACTCCGAAACAATGCCTAAACTTAACCGGCGAAAGAATGCACGTTAAAAAATTTAAAAAATTTAAAATTGAAGAGATTCGAACTTGTCACCAACGCACCGCAGGTTCCACAGCAAGGCGGCGAACGAGTTGAGCTAACCGTCGATGTTAAAAGAGGGGGGATTACGGCTGCATAATGCCGCGGCAGAGCTCCACGTGACCGCGCACTAGCCCGCCCCCTTATCGCCGCCTGCCGCTCCTGTGTGTTGCAGCGCGGCACGAGCGGCAGAGGTCCCTCGCGGAAATGAAATGCGGAAATGTAATGTTATGTTTGAATCGAATCGCTAGAATACACAACATATTTATCAAAACAACTACCAGATTCACTCATAACGTTATTTCGTGTGACAACACAGCACAGCTGTCAGAAACTGCACATTGAGGGGGTTTGAATCACTGTACATCAGTGGAGGCTGCTGACTGATTAACTAGAAACTGTACATACAGAGTTAAGTGTACTGTACTGTACAATACAGAGTTAAGTGTGTACTGTACATACAGAGTGTAGTGTACAATACAGAGTTAACTGTATGTACAGTACACACTTAACGCTGTATGTACAGTACACTCTGTATGTACAGTACACACTTAACTCTGTATTGTACAGTACACTCTGTATGTACAGTACACACTTAACTCTGTATTGTACAGTACAGTACACTTAACTCTGTATGTACAGTACACACTTAACTATGTATGTACAGTACACTTAACTATATGTATGCGGTGCGGGGGGGCCACGGAGCTTAGGGGGCCCCGCCCCCACTGTAGACTATCCTCTTAGATTTCGTACATGGTTCGCGAGTGCTCCCACGAGCCGAATATTGCCCCGATCCTCGCGGCGTGCCGAAGCTTTCCCTAAATCACTTCCATCATCAAAAACGAGGGGAAAAGGTCGGCTCGCGACCCTGAAAATGTTGCAACTTTTACTCATTCACATGTAGCCCCGAAAATGCTTAGAAAAGGAAAGCCGAAAGCGTGGAATAAACTCGCCGAAACGGAAAAGTGTCCCACGGGCCGTGATTCCGATCCGCGTGAAAATATTCACGGCCATAGAGGAGACCGTGGGACACCTTTTTGCAACCGAATATGTGTCTCGAATTTGCTCCCACGCGGCGAGAAAAAAAAGCTAAATCTTCTCACTTTATTATTGATTTAGGGGAGTGGGCGGGGCCTCATGGTGTGACCTGCGGGGGGGCCCCGACATATTGCGCAACGCCACTGTACCCAGCCCACCGCTTCTTTTCACCTGGCAGCGCGGACTCTCACTGGGAGAGTGTAACGTGTGGAAGGTCACATTACCTCTCCTAGATCCTTCCCTTGCTGTGAAGGCGCCCCGACCGAACTGTAGGAGTCGCTGTTTACAATGACCAGGACCCACCCTCGCCGGGTTTCCCACCCTCTAACACTGCCAATTGTGTTAGTATGGACGGTCGGCCAACCCGGAAGCACCACAGCTGGATTCGATCCCACTGTCTCTGTGGTGGTAGACAGACGCTTACTGTAGTCCGCTGCACTACCCGGCCGCCCACAGTCTTTACATTTTATATATATGACACAAAAATGCTTTTCTTTTTTACCGGTAAGAAATATGCTTGGTGGGTAGATTTTTCCCATCAAAAAGTTAATTCCGGGCCCTGATTACATATATATTGTTGGTGCTCCTTACATTTTGCTGGTGCTCCAAACTTTTTGAATTTGGGAGCACCAGTGCTACCAAGTAAAAAAGTTAATTTCGAGCCCTGCATGACTTTATGTCCTGTCCTCTTTGTCTCCACCTGTCCTGTCATGACCTCATATTCTGTCATCTCTGTCTCCTGTCATGCCATGGTTACATGCGCTCCTCTCTGGGCAGGCGTGTCTTTGTGTCTGCCTGTCTCTATCGCCACTGTGGTCATTGAGCCTGTAATTTGTCAGGATATGTCTCTGCTTTCTCTCTCTGTGGAGATGGTCTGCCAATTTCTACCGTGTTAGGCTCGGGTAGCAATTCATTTGAATTGAAAGTAAAGTAACAGCCGGACTACTTATAAATGACATAAGTGACCATCTTTTTAAAACAATAAGTGACCATCTTTTTAAGAAAAAAATAAATAAAATGTGACTTAACTCATTGTTCGCCACGCTGGGAACGGAATATGACTATGTGCTGCCACGCATTAAACCTATGGAGTCGCTCACCTTGTTTGCAGGGCTATAACTATATATATATTATAGCTATGGGTGCAATACTATGGCCCATTAGGCATTGAGTATCTATTGTTCCATACATTCCCGTTTTATACCGTGGTGAATATAAGTATGTTTTTAGAGCGGTTTAGGGTAATTCCTGGGAGGCTAGTAATAGGCTGCGACGCATATTATACTTAATCCATTGGCATTTCGTCCCTATACACGCTACAATAAAAAATTCAAATGCATATGATCGATATATTATGTTCCATCATGAATGCATGAAAGGGGGGGGGGTCGTTTCTGATTAATTGATTGTCAATAACGGCATTCGTTAGTACAACAGCATACGCTGATCAGGGCGATGGCTATGAAAACAAGGCACAAACAAGCAGACATTTACGTTAAATTGCTCTTACCTGTGGCCGGTGAGTTTCCAAAAAGAATATTCCAATTATTTGATTGCCATCTGGTAGATTGTATGTCCATTTGGGCCACGATATAACCCACCACAGCATAATGAATCGGGGGTCCCGAAAACTATTTAAGCTCTCGGTCCAGGTTACTAGATAAGTCCGCCCGGATGAATTTCATCGACACACAGAGTCATACACAGAGTCTCAAAGGGAGTGCAACATCGGCCGCATACCACCAGGTGGCGGTATTGGACTTTTGCGATCTCAGACTCATTCCCTATGGTTACACAGGCTCCCTGGATGGATAACGATTGGAAATAGCAAATAAAAGAAATAACGATCAAATAACGTATACCTGGTTGGCGTTCAATGATTGACGGACACACATGTATTAAATCGTTGTTGGCAGGGAATGAGTTAACACCTGTAAGCTGACTCGATACAAAACACCAGAAGCCATCGCTGCCCTCAAGGCAGAACTAATGACACAGACCTGGGCCCTCATTTATCAATGCTGCGTACCGTCTTACAATAATTTTTAAGCAAAGTGTGGGATTTATCAATATGAACGTGTGCTTGAGATTGTGCGTACCGGTATATCTACTCACAGCTCTGACCGTGCGTACGTGGCACCAAGCGGTAGAGTAGGAAGACTGCAGACGGAATAAGCTTTCCTGCATTAGAATTCCAACACAGACGTGTTCGGTATGACTCATAATTAATTATAGTTAATTGTAAAATAGAGACATGAGTGTAATTATTGTCAAACCCTATAAATAGCATTTTGATTAGGTCTTGCCAAATGAATGCAGCATGGTTTATCTGGCGTTATCGGAAGACTTGTCACGGATATGGCAGTCTATTTTCAAGTAGAGTCCGCTACCCGGGACACAAATTGGAGCATGAAACAACGTGCACCAATGCCATCCCCATGCACATTCAGGTCCTCTCCACCCTGGGATTCTTCTCAGCGTGAGATTGTAGATCGCTCCATTTCCCAACATCATTGGAGCAATAGAATATACCCATGTATAGCTTTCAAAGCTCCATCAATCAACAAATTCAGTTATGTAAATAGAAAGAGATTCTACTCGGTCAATGTACAGATAATCTGCATTGCAGATTTGGCTGATACGTTTCTTTGCCGGTAGCCGGGAGGAACGCACGACTCGTTCATAGTGCAAAACAGTTCTGTGGGCCTTCGTCTCCATGGAGACGCACGCTGTTGAAGACGGATGGCTTATTGGTGAGCGTTACCGATTCAGGCCTAACTTTATTTAATTCAATTGTAATGTTATTACTGGGGTATCTGTAATTAAAATATCACTTAAATGCAGGTGATCAGGGTTATCCACTGAAGCCATAGTTAATGACTCTGACCAACCCAACGACCGAACAGGAGCGAAATTATAACGGGCTCACACACGCACAAAAGCCATGATTTTATTTTGCAGTAGTAAACGCAAGCGCAAAATAGTGGTTACGAGTTTGTATTCTCCATTGGGTTGCACAGGTAGCAATTTGCTTCAGTGACTTGTTCATTTCAGTCATTCAGTAGCTTGTCATTTATTTCTGTCAATGTGCAGGTTCTGTGTAGGACTGCGTCAGTCAACATCCTTAGACGCTCCGTCCACTGAAATGGACAACTTCATTGGATTTATTTATTCTCAAAAGATATTTAAAATCATACGATTAAATATTGTTTTTAATAATAAGCTGAATATTATTTTGTGTGTCATATTCACAATGAAATGCTTTCTACCTTACATTTGTTCATTAGATGACTCATGGGGGTATTTAATTACCATTATATGGTTGATTAGGGGCGGTTCTGTATGCAAATACTTAGAATCATGCACGAGCATAGACGGTAAGAACAATTGGTATTTATCAACACGGAGTGTGTGTACGAGTCGGTACGACCTGTGCATGCACGTTTGATAAATCCCGATTTTTCTGTGCGTAGAGACATTCAAAATTCCGAGTGTAGGAACGAAAATATTTCTATGCATTATTGATAAATGAGGGCCCTGGAATGAAGTCTATGCTACTGAAAGACTGCTGCTACCAGTAGTGATTCACATTCCTTTACAGCTGTGGGTAGGCTGTTCCACATTGATGTGGCATAATGCTAAACGTGTTTAGTCCCTTGTTTGAGCCGAAACTGGGTTTAACATGATTTGTGGAGCTCCCTCTGGTGTTGTGGCCATGGTATTCACTGACCTTTGGGAAGTATTTTGACATGTACATGGGTACCTTTGTGGTGTAGTGTATCTTGTAGACCAGGCCCATTGCAAGTTGCTGTACTCTGTCGTCTACTCTAAGCCATCCTAGGTTGTCAAAGTGGGCAGGGGTGAGGTGGGTTCTAGGAGTCAGGTCAAGCAGTAGTCTGACCAGTTTGTTTTGTGATGTTTGTAATTTTGAATGAGTGCTCCTGCCAGAATCTTCAGGGTATTCTTGTTTACCAGAGAGGAGATCCGGTACAAGAATCTAGTTCGTTGGTTGACTTTCACAGGAAAGATTTGCCTCTAGGATGGAACCCAGGTATGTAATTTCATCTTTCCTTGTGACAATATTGTCACCCACTGTAACTGAGAAGCCGTCGGTCTTGCTGAGTTTGTTTTTTGAACCGAAGAGAATGGACTCTGTTTTACCCAGGTGTAATGATAGTTTGTTATCAGTGAGCCAGGTGCAGATTCTGCCGAGTTCCGAGCTGAGGGTTTTATATAAATATAATATATATATAAAATATTAAAAAATATATATAAAAATGAATTAATAAGTATTATAAGATGAAGCAACCACAACCAATTACCACAAATTATTGGAACAGTACAGGAGTAACACCCAAGGAACATGGAAAGTACTAAATAGCATAATCAAAAAGGGTATTTGAAAAGCAGATGATCCTAATTACTTTATAAAAGAGAATAATATAACCATAAACAAAACAAAGGAAATTACTCAAATAAAAAATAATGTATACGTTTTGTATATAAAACTATGAAACTGTTGTAACCTTTTGTTTTTGCAACTGAATTATTATTTTATGTTGGTTTTTTTGTTAATAATGTAATGTAAAAAGGGTACAATTATATTTCCTACTACTGTACATTGCTTTGTAAAAGAATAAAATCATTAATTAATTTGGTTTGATTATCCCAATGGTCAAAATATTGTCCCTCTATCTATCTCTCCCTCTATCTATCTCTATATATCCCTCTGTCTCTCTCTCCCTGTGTCTATCTCTCCCTCTATCTATTTCTCCCTCTGTCTATTTCCATCTCTATATATCCCCCCCCTCTCTCCCTCTATCTATCTCTGCCTCTATATATCCCCCCCTCTCTCCCTCTATATATCTCTCCCTCTATCTCTTCCTTTATCACTCCCTCTATCTCTATCTATCATTTTCTCTTCCCCCCCATGACCAGGTATGACTTTGTGGAGGTAGAGGACCAATCAGAGAGCAGCACTATAATCTGGGGTCGTTGGTGTGGAGGGAAAGCTCCGCCTCGTCTGACCTCCAAAAACAATACACTCCGAGTCACATTCAAGTCAGACGACTACTTTGTGGCCAAGCCAGGATTTAAAGTCCTCTACTCACTGATGGTAGGGACAGAGAAACAAACACACACACACACACACACACACACACACACACACACACACACACACACACACACACACACACACACACACACACACACACACTTGCAGCATGAATCACATGGTTTGATCATGGCGAGCTGAGATGAATGGCCTGTAGGCTGGCCTCACCAGCAGGATGTGATTGGCTGATGCAAAGCTCATATTTACATTTACATTTACATTTAGTCATTTAGCTGACGCTTTTATCCAAAGCGACTTACAAGTTCTGTACGACAGGTCATCAGGAAGGGTACAACTCTATCAGCTGAGTAACAATATTCATCAAAGTGTTGCGTGTTACAGTGTAGGTTAGTTTATTAGGACAAGTGCATGACAGTAAGGTTAGTTAGGGTTAGATATATATATCTAACCCTAGCAATGGGAGCCAGTGCAGGCAGGGCCGCCTCAGGGGGTGTGCGAGCAGTGTGGTCGCACAGGGCCTCGCGGGAAGGGGGGGCCTCGCAAAAAAAAAAAAAATGTATTTTTTTTTTTTTTTTGCGAGGCCCCCCTTCCCGCGAGGCCCTTTTTCATCACAGACCTAAAATCTAGTTTTGCTTATATGCTTATATATTTCACATTAGACACGTTTGTAGAATGTGTCTGACTTGTTCCTGCCTCTGCGGCTCTGCAGACTGCAGTGTTCCGGTTTCTGCGGCTCTGCTGCTCTACAGATTTTAGAATAGTGTTTCCGGGCTCTTCCCGGACCCACGAGGTACAGGGATCTATTCAGCGCTATTCAGAGGAGCAAGTGGATGTCTTTTCAAAAGCAGCATGGATCAGAAGAAATTACACCGTGGGCCATAAGCTTGTTATCAATACCAAGTATGATGGTTATGCCAACTTTGCCAAGACGAAGAGGATGTTTGGCAGATGGACTGAAGATGAAAGTTGTTGCATGTTAGAAGAACCTTCAGTCAGGCTATAGCTATGTCGGCTAGTACTAGTAGCAATTTGCTAAGGGCAGGGACACGTAACTAGCGTTAGCTAATGCTAGCTAGCATTAGCTAGCATTAGCTAACGCTAGTTACGCGTCCCTGCCTTTAGTTAATTGCTAAGTTATTTGCAATTTGCTAAGGGCAGGGACACGTAACTAGCGTTAGCTAATACTAGCTAGCATTAGCTAGCATTAGCTAACGCTAGTTACGCGTCCCTGCCTTTAGTTAATTGCTAAGTTATCAAGTGCTAACGTGTGGCAGATAAACTAGGACTCCCAAGGGACTGGTACTTTTCATCTCCACGGAAAGTCTCCTTCCAACTTTACCATTGATACTGCGTTATGGTGAGTTCATGCAACCTATTCTATTCCCGCCGTTGAGCTCTCTCTCTCTCTCTCTCTTTCTCTCTTTGTCTTTCTCTCTCTCTCTCTCTCTCTCTTTCTGTATTTCTCTCTCTCTCTCTAAACACACACACATACATGCCCTCTCTCTAACACACACACACTGACACACAGACATGCTCTCTCTCTCTAACACACAAACACACATGCTCTCTCTCTCTCTCTCTCTCTCTCTCTCTCTCTTTCTAACACACAGACATGCTCTATCTATCTCTCTCTCTTCAATTCAAATGGGCTTTATTTCACATTCTTGTATTTCTCCCAGTAGGTATGGGAGTTTTGAGTTATTGTCCATGTTTTCAAAGTCTCTTTGGGTGTTTGCAATTTGTGGGAAGTATATGTCTCTGATGTCTTGGTATAGTGGGCAGGTTGTTAAGAAGTGGAGCTCGGTTTCCACCTCATCTTGTGTGCAGTGGGTGCATAGTCTGTCTTCGCTTGGGAGCCAGGTCTGCCTATGGCGGCCTTTCTCGATGGCTAGGCTGTGCTCGCTGAGTCTGTACCTAGTCAAGGATCTTCTTAGTTTTGGATCAGTCACAGTGCTCAGGTATTCTGCCACTGTATACTCTCTGTTTAGGGCCAAATAGCATTTCAATTTGCTCTGGTTTTGGGTTGTTTCTTTCCAATGTGTCTCTCTCTCTCTCTCTCTTTCTCTCTCTCGCTCTGGCCTTGCTCTGGTGGAGGGTCAGGGGCATTGCCGGCCTGCCGGGTCTGTGCAGCGATAACACTGTATATTGACTGTAGAACGGGAGCTCTCTCTCGCTCTCTCGCTCTCTCTCTTGCTATATGTTGACTGTATCATGCCCAGCCTCGGGCAGCGCTATTATTTAAGAATATGTTGACTGTATGAAAAAAAAAAATATATATATATATATATATATATATATATATATATATATATATATTATATATGTTTTTTTTTTTTTTTTTTTTTTTTACCTTTTAGGAGGGGGGGGGGGCCTCACGTTTAAATCTCGCACAGGGCCTCGCATTTCTCCCAGGCGGCCCTGAGTGCAGGTCCCTAAGAAGTGGGGTGACATGGGCCGACTTCGGTAGGTTTGAGATCAGGCGGGCCGCTGCGTTTTGAATGAGTTGAAGAGGCTTGGTGGCAGTGGCCGGGAGGCCAGCTAGCAGTGCGTTGCAGTCGTCGAGGCGGGAGATGACTGTTGATTGGACGAGGAGTTGGGTGGCTTCTTTTGTCAGGAAGGGGCGGATCCTTCTGACGTTGCTCAGGAGGAATCTGCAGGTTCTGGTTGTCGCTGCGATGTGAGCAGAGAAGTTCAACTGGTCGTCGAGGACAACACCAAGGTTCTTGGTGGTCGGGGACACGGTCACAGCTGCATTCTCGACTGTCATGGAGAGGTCGGTCAGGGGGGAGGATTTGGCCGGCAGGTGGAGCAATTCTGTTTTGCTTAGTTTCAGTTTGAGGTGGTTGGTCGTCATCCAGGTGGAGATGTCGGACAGACAGGCCGAGATCCGCTCAGAGACGTGGATATCTGAGGGAGGGAAGGAGAGGAAGAGTTGAGTATCATCGGCATAACAATGATATGAGAAGCCATAAGACGTGATAATGTTACCCAGTGATCTAGTGTAGAGGGAGAAGAGAAGGGGTTTTAGGACCGAGCCCTGGGGGACACCCGTCCGCAGGGGGCGAGTGGCCGACAGAGTCCCTCTCCATGACACCTGGTCTACAAGCTGAATACATTTCCTACCTCATAATAACCTGTTGTTGTTCTATTATAGTCTACAAGCTGAATACATTTCCTACCTCATAACCTGTTGTTGTTCTATTATAGTCTACAAGCTGAATACATTTCTGTGGGAAACATGTAATAACTTACTCAGTCGAATGGATCCGGTTAATACGATTTATTTAACAAAATAGTCAGAGATATGGCTGAATGGCCCTCATCCAGGCTACTAGCTAAGAGACCCGGAAGTAAGAGAGCGATCCCTCGGCTCAGGGGCCACTTATATACACATTTCACCACATGTCCTACCTCGTATAACCTGTTCTATATAGTCTACAAGCTGAATACATTTCCTACCTTGTATAACTTGTTGGTTTGATTTATTCCTATTGCTAGAACTAAATAAATGCGTGGAGAAACAGCTTAGTGAGGCAGCCTCCGCGCATGAGCACACACACATTATTATAATGACTTGTTTTATTAGGTATTATAATAGTAAGTCCTACTGTAGAACATGACATATTAGCATGACATCTCATTTAGTCATGTCAATACTGAACGACTGCGCAATTGGCTCTTGACAAGCGTTCAGTATTGACATTACTAAATGAGATGTCTGGGTTTCATCACCTGTGCATTGTATGTTACCATTGCACTTTACTGTTACACTTGCACTCTGGTTGGATGGTGTATTGTACTTGTGCTGTATAATGACAATACATTTTAATGTAATCTAATTTTGAGATCAGTCGCAAATCGCTTCCGCGCGCTACCTGTTGAATGGGTCAGCATGGTGCAGATGCAATGCCGACCCTCTCGCTGTTTTGCACGCGGCCCTTGCCATTTTGCACACGCCTCCTTCGCCTTATAAGGAGCTGGCGGGGCGTGTCTGTATGCAAATTCAGTTGTATGAGAACGTGCTTTGCAGTTAAGCATCGGACGGCCCGATGGCGGGCTGTCACGCACTCTCGTCGTTCAGCTATGGGCTGCGTTTTCGCCAATCAACCAATACATTGTTGGAAAGTTGATTTGCCGCCTTTCGATCGTCACCACACTCTACCTATTGCGTGATTCCATTCTCGAGTTACAAGATGAAACATCCGGCAAGCGTCATTTTACTAGCCGCTCTGACGAGTGACCATGTCCGGTTGTGAGTGGTCATGAAATGACCAGTCACCGCTGATGGCGAAAATGACCACCATTGTAGCCAAGGAGCGTTTGCTCCGAAAGCGATCCCAGACGGGCACTGACAGTGGGGGAAGGTGACACAAGAAGACGAAGAAGCCCATTATTTTGACGAGAGCCTCTGAATGAATAGGAGCGGATGGCCATTTTGGATAATCATGCAGAGTTTTTACTGGTACACACATTACAAAAACCTTTATAAAACATACATTTTCCGTGGGATTTTTATAAACTTTGGACCTGTACTACATAAGACTTCAGGCTATGGGGCTATTTTTCTTTTGACAATTAGTGCTAAGGAAATAGAGTAACGTTCTCACATTTCTGTGTTTTATGCAAAATGTGGGGTAAGCTTAAGGGGTTAAGAACGCAGTATGTTTTTCATTCATGGAAACCCAGCTGCGAAGATTTTGGCCACTTACTGTACAGATACCGTTTCAGAGGATTTTTGTTAGTATGAAGTTTTTACCAATATATTTACAAAGGTACTTACGAACATGTTCGAGAATGAGGACCATTATGGATTAATGTAACATTACTTTTCTAGATAAAGATATTGTGGATTAATGTAACATTACTTTTCTAGATAAAGATATTGTGGATTAATGTACTGTAACACAAATGTTCTATACAATGGATTAAAGGGGGCTATGACTCTGCTCCCTCCTCTTCCTCATCCTCTCTCTCTCTTCATTCACAGTACGACTCTGCTCCCTCCTCTTCTAGCAACACCAACTGGGAGGCCGTGACCCTGCCTGTATCAGTGAGTGACACTCACACACACGCATGCACACGCGCACACACACACGCATGCACACGCGCACACACACACACACACACACACACACACACACACACACACACACACACACACACACACACACACACATCACACACACACATCACAAACACACACCAGCTAGTAGAAGTCTGTCTCTCTCGGACCACCAGTTAGTGGAATAGAATCTCTTTAACTTGGTCTACAAAGTGCTGGTCAATACAAGGTCAACTGTATACTAACCTTAACCCTAACCCTCCCAGGCTAACTGGGGTTGGGGTTAGAGATCTTCATCCCAGGCTAACAGTGGTTGGGGTTAGAGGTCATATAGGCAGCAGGCCTCCTCCCAGGCCAATAGGGGTTGGGGTTAGAGGTCATCCTCTCAGGCTAACAGGGGTTTGGGTTAGAGGTGCCACTTGACCAGCAATAAGCCCTGCATACTGGCCACAGCTAGATTTTTATTTGAGTCAAACTCTTCATATGGTGTTGATATTTTTCATTTGTTGAGGAGAGTGTTAAGGGTCTGGTACCGGCGCTCCAGGATAGCAGCAGGGGTTTGCTGTTCGATGATGTCCTTAAAGGTCAGAACCCGGCTGTGGTGACAGTGGTTCCGTTTACGGCAGAGGATTTGGACCAGACCATCGCAGCCTTTGACACAGTGGAACAGCTCCTCAAAAACCTGAACCCTGACACCTGGAGACAAGACCTGGACTCCATCTACACTCAGACACACATCGTCTATAGGAGCAGAACCTACAACCTGGCCAGCAGGCAGAACAAAGGTACGACCCCCCCCCCCCCCCCCCCCCCCCCCCGAGGTTCAGCCAGACCTCTCTCCAACATTGGCACAACGCTATCATACTGTGGAGAGAGGTATGGCTATGTGAGACTACATAGTCTAAATGAGCTTGTCACAGCCACATCTATGCCCTATCAATCAAATGTATTATATAGGCTCAGGAGATGAGCTGTATGGTTTTATAGAACCTATGGTCAAAAGCATGACAACATGACATCAACAGATGCAATTATGAGTTGCTTAAAGGGGCACTTGCTGATTTATTTATAAAACACTGCTGATTTATTTTGCACATAATCTCACACACATCTAAAAACTAAACAGTTTGGCACACATTAATTTAGTTTGACAGCTATTGAGAGTAAATTAGTTTGAATGTGGCCACAGGTATCCGTACCGTTTCAGTGTGTACCGTACCGTACCGAACGGCTGTGTAGTGTACCGAACGAATACAATGAATTGAAAATGGGGGACCCTGATGTAAACAAGACAAACGTCTTTCTCTGGTCTGCATCCCCTTAACAATTGTGTGTATTGAGCCGTACTGTATTGTACCCATTCTGCAATCTGTTAAATAAAGTTTTCAGTCATTCATTCATTCATTCATTCATTCATTCATACAACGGTATGTTAACCACTAACGACTGCCCACCAGGGGCTGTTTTTTTTACAATCTAATATAATTATTATTATTTTTTGATTTTTTTACAAGCTGATTATTAATTTAAATATAGAATATTCGTTGACAGCCCTACAAGTACAATTCGTTACTGCACACTACATCACCCCTGAGTGGAACATACCGAACCACTGTACCAAAAACCTGTACCGAACCTTGACTTCAAAACCGAGGTACGTATCGTACCGTGGTTTTTGTGTACCGTTACACCCCTAATTCATTGTCTCTGATGACATCACTGGTGGCCACTCATGTATTCTCAATAGCTGTCAAACTAAATTAATAGGGTTACAGTGTTGTTATTAGCTTAAACTCTGAAATGTTGAGGATGAGGAGTGGTGATTAAGATGATGAATGGTAATGAGTGCAGTGTCATTGTTGTAAGCCTGACTCCCGAAATTCCATTATTGTTTTCTTGTTTACGTTTCCCTGCCCTCTAGTGGTCAGATTTCAGTTTTAAAAGCCAACCATCCATATAATTAATCAATACCCCCCAGCCAATCAGAATCAAGTATTCACATAGGTCATAATATAATTATCAGTGCATAAACAATACACTATGAATATCAACAATCTCTCTCTCTCTCTCTCTCTCTCTCTCTCTCTCTCTCTCTCTCTCTCTCTCTCTCTCTCTGTCTCTGTCTCTGTCTCTGTCTCTGTCTCTGTCTCTCTCTTTCTCTCTCTCTCTCTCTCTCTCTCTCTCTCTCTCTCTCTCTCTCTCTCTCTCTCTCTCTCTCTCTCTCTCTCTCTCTCTCTCTCTCACACACACACTCATTCACTCTCTTTCTAATCTATGTTTGGTTTAGAGACAGGGCTATGGTTATATTCTACCCTCTCTCTCTTTGACTCTCTCACATGCACACACACACACACACACACACACAAAGCCCTTATTCATGGAGTGTGATGGCATACTGATGGCAGACACCCCCCCTCTCTCTCTATCTCTCTGTATCTCTCTATCTATCTATATGAGTCGTGGCCATGCCCATACCTGTACCCCCCCCCCCCCCCATTCTGCTATGATGCCTGAATTTCCCCAATGGGTCAATAAAGGAATATCTTATCTCATATCTCTCTCTCTATCACTATCTTCCACTCTCTCTTTATATATATTAGTGCTGTCAATCGGTTAAAATATTTAATCTGATTAATCGCATGATTGTCCATAGTTAACTCGCGATTAATCGGAAATGAATCGCATTTCTTTTTAATTTCTTTTATCTATTTTCAAGTTCCAAGTTTTAATACTCTTATCAACATGAGAGTCAACAAATGCTTCCTTTATGCAGCCATTTAACACAAAAGGATGACCCTCATGCATTGCAAATTTGCATCAAATTCAAAACAGAGTGATGCACAAAATAACTTAAAAGAAAATAATAATTTAAAACAATGAATAAAGTTCGGATAAATGAATAAAAACGTTAGGAACTTGTTACATTCAAATATATTTCACACTCTCTCTGTAACTGAGGGGTACAATTCCCTGACTGTATTGATAAGTATGGTATCATTAAACCACTACCACTTGTACTTTAACTTCTGGCCATCCAGTACATGATATAGATATGATGAACACTTTCCCACCTGATGAAACGAAGTCCACACAAATGTATAAATCGAATATTTTATATAGCAAAGGGTATATACAACGTTCACTTAATGACATTTATGATTTGAAATGCAATTGTAAGGCAAATGAGTATTCGTAGGTAAATCTACATTGAATGTCCAATCTCTGGTTACGCAGGGAGCAAGTATACAACCTGGTTCTTTAGGGAACTATAGCAATGGTACTTAAATGATTATAGCTGGATACACTAAAGGGGGGGTCCCGCTGGTTGTAAGACAGTAGGGGGGGGGGTTAGGAGAGCCGCTGGCGGTATCCCATCTGGCCGACGATTTCTTGGGAGAATTCAGAGTGCTGAACACGGTGCCCACAGAACCTTGGTCCGCAGATGAATACAGCTGGGCCCTCTGGTGGACGGTAGCTGCCGGTCCACAACGAAGAGACGTGAGGCGACCTCACTCGGGTAGAGCGCCGTCTCACCTGGACTCCTCTCGGGGGGTAGTTCCAACACTCAGCAGTGTTGGCTGTTATCCATGGCATAATCAAAGCACCCAAAGCATGTAGATAATCCAAGCCGTGGAAGGCTCGCCGTCGTCCGGGTAAAGTAATCCAATGTACAGGTCCACTCGTCCTGGCCCGGAGCTCCTCGGATGCAAGCACCACACGTGGTCTGCCCAGCCTGGTTAAGACTCCAGATAACGTCAGGAACGATGGGGGTACTGCTCACTTTATAACTCTAACCGAACGATGCACCATACATAATAGACTATTATTAACTTAATAGAAATACGTCCCACTCGACGGTATAGTGCCAAACTATGACAATTCAACTATTAATCCACACGATGTCTCAATGCCTATTCTGAGGCCAAGTAGGCCTTACTACACCACACGTGCGTCGTGGGTGAGGCTTCACGTCTGTTACTAGGTTGGAGGGTAAAGGACTAATGGACTAAAAGAAAGTTCTACTTTACTTGCGCCATATATATATGCGCTGTGAACAAATAGTACCATTCGTATTTCGCCAGACGTATTCCTACGCGGAACCGGGCTTGTAACGACATGTTCGTCGGCACGATTGAACTTGAACCAAGGGGCTTGGCTGCTGGCGCCAGGTTCTCGTCCAATGGTAGAATGAAACTATTATGGGCTGTTAGTAGACTAAAGGGATATTCAGTGTATATTGTACAAGGAATATACAGGGGATATCAACGATATACAAATACTATTAAATATATATCCATAAATAAATATATATATTCAGTTTAATCTGATCCTTCACAACAGCCGCCCCCTAATTAGTCCCACCTAATTAGCTAAGCAGAGACAGATTAACCGCACTGTCTACCACTCAAGGTCCGCTGTAAGGGTCAGTCAACTCACAAAGTCATGGGGTCATGGTCGTCATCGATAGTGTCTGGGAGTCTGGGCAGTTCTATTAGCCTCGCCACGGGTCGTGTGTAAGTTCGCCCTTGGACGAGCACTTCAGCTGCTCGGACCTTGCCATCGGCACCGGTGATCACTTTGCTTACGCGGCCAGCCGGCCACATAGCTCTGGGTAGTGACTGGTCGATAATCATGACGACTGTTCCTTCTGTCAAATTGTCTCTCTCTTTTACCCACTTCTGGCGGGTCTGTAGAGACGGTAGGTAGTGGAGTAGGAAGCTGTTCCAAAACTTGTCAGCTAGTACTTGATTGTACCTCCACATTCTTCGGCCGTTCGCTTCTTCAGGCCTGTACATTGTCTGGGGTAGCGCGGGGTCTAGCCGCCCCATCAAGAGTGTGTTGGGGGTGACTGGGTCGACATCTGCTACATCACTGGAGACGTAGCCGAGGGGCTTGGAGTTCAATACTCCCTCGATCTCCGTGAGGACTGTCATTAGGACTTCTTCCGCCACAGTCTGGGCCCCAAGCACGGCGTACAGGGCTGTCTTTATAGAACGTACTTCTCGTTCCCAGGTTCCACCGAAGTGGGGTGCGTTCGGGGGATTAAACTGGAAGTCAATCTGGGATGGAGCGAGGTGGGTCTTAAGTTCTGGGCCCATAGCTTGGAAGCTCTCTCTCAGCTCTCTTTCTCCGCCTTTGAAGTTTGTCCCGTGATCAGACAACAATGTAGACGGTTTTCCTTTCCGTGATGTGAATCTTCGGAAGGCCATAAGGAATGAGTCTGTGCTCATAGTCGGAAGGAGTTCGATATGTATCGCTCTGGTGGTCATGCATTTGAATACAATACCCCACCGCTTCTCGGTTCCTCTTCCTCTCTTTATATACAACGGGCCAAAACAGTCCATGCCTGTGGAGTGGAATGGCTTATCGCCGAGTCGGAGGCGACAGGGAGGTAGGTCAGCCATCCGGGGTATGCTGGGCTGCGCGCGGCACTTTCGGCAGTCTAGACAGGTTCGCTGGAAGCGTCGCACCGCTTCTCTTCCTTGAAGTATCCAATAGCGACGTCTGATCTCCGCGAAGACTCTCTCTGCTCCTGCGTGGTGTACATCCTCGTCGTATTTCTTTATGATCAGCTCTGTGACCTTGTGTCGGCTGTTCAAGACTATCGGGTACTTAACGTCATCCGGTAGATCGGGGGCTCTCCGCAGACGACCACCCACTCTGATGAGATTATGGGCGTCGCTCTCGGGTGCCAGGTGGAGCAGTCTGCTGTCTGATGGGACGGGCTTTCCTCCCTGTAGACAGTCTAGCTCATCGGGGAACGAGTCTCTCTGGGCTCGTTGTAGTAGAAGAAGTTCTGCTTCTTCGTAGTCAGCTGCTGAAATGTCGGCAGTGGACTGAATCTCTGGGTGGTGCCACAGGAATGTCTTTAGCTGCGCACTCTGTAGGGTAATGCAATCATCTATGTTGGGGTCTGTGGAGGCGACTGTGCTCAGCCCACAGAACATAGGTTTCTTGTTCTCAGCCTCCTCTTTACTTGCTTCCCGTGGGGTGGGCGTAGGCCACTCTTCTTCCGGGAGCTTGAGGAATTCTGGTCCGTCACTGTAGATGTTGCGACGGGTGAGGTCATCCAGGGACATTCCCCGGGTGATGACGTCAGCTGGGTTGTGTTTGGTGTCCACATACCGCCAGCTCGCTGCTTCTGTTAACTCTTGAATCTCGGTGACTCTGACTCCCACGAAGACCTTGTATCTGCATGAATCAGACTTGATCCATGTGAGTACTGTCGTGGAATCTGACCACAAGATTGTTCTGTGCACCGGAATGGTGAGTTCACGTTGGATTAACGTGGCTAGATGCGCTCCTGCTAGGGCTGCGCAGAGCTCTAGACGCGGGATAGATTGTTGCTTTCGTGGGGCTATTCTTGAGCGAGCCAGGATGAAAGCAGTGTGTATCTCTCCTCCCTTCTCTTGGGCACGCAAGTAGGCCACCGATCCATAGGCTACTTCGGAGGCGTCACTGAAGACGTGTAGATCCATTTTGCATGTCTCTGGCCTCACTGTGGGTGGGAAGTAGCTGCGGCGCATATTGACGCCTGGGAGTGAGCGGAGTTCCGTCTCCCACTCTCTCCATGTGGAGGCAAGGTGTGCGGGTATTGGGTCGTCCCAGCCCTGGTCCTTGTCCCATAGTGCTCGTACAATCATCTTTGCCCTGGTGGTGTAAGGTAGGATACATCCCAACGGGTCATATTGTCTGGCGAGTGTTCTGTCCACACTCCGTCTGGTGGGCGGTGTGGCAATGTATGACGCCGTGGATGGCTGATACATCGGCGAGCGTTGGGGGAGAGGCCTCCTAGGCGAGTCTCCTCTTGCGCCTCTCTGTGGGCTGGTACCGGCAGGGTACCATGGCCCGCTGGTCCAGGTGCTATTCCTCGGGGCTGGTCGTGCGCCTTGCTCACCCGTGAATAGAGTCGGGGGTCTGTAGCGCAGCGCCGCGGGGGTATAGCCTGGGCTGTACTGGACCTCCTGGTCCGGTGGAGTACTGTGCTGTCGTCGGGCTTGGTTCTCCTCCTCTCCCTCTTCTTCTTCTATCAGGTCCTCTAGATCCTGTAGTCGTTTATTTAGCTTCTCCGCAGTGTATGCCGCTCCTTCCTTGTAGCTGGGTCTCGCTTGGACCGGTCGGGGAAGGGGGTCTGCGGGGGGTATAGGCTTGGTCTGTTGGTCAAGTTCAGGGTCGCTTGCTCGGTTAGGAGACGCTGCCCTTGACTGTTGTCTCGACGAGTTCCTTGAACCCCTGGCGGAGGGAGAGGGTGTTGCCCTGGGGATCAGCCGCTTCATTAGCCGCGCCCGTAACTTGTTGCGCTCGGCTTGTAGTCTGTCGCGCTCGGTTTCGCGCTGGATGAGATCTGCTTCTCTTTGGGCACCGGCAGCGGCGCGCTGGGCGTCGGCCCGGTCTCTTGCCATATTCATTTCCGTCTGAAGGCGTCTCATCTCCAGGCGTATGCGCTCTTCTTCGCTCCGTTGCTGCGCTTGGAGTTGTTCACGCTCGATAAGCATCTGTGCTTGGAGTCGATCGCGTTCACCCTGAAGTCGATCGCGTTCACCCTGAAGTCGATCGCGTTCGGTAGAGGCTGTCAGGCTGACGAGGAACGCCTGTGATAGCATCCTCTCCGCTTCGCTGGGGGAAGACGGTTGTTGAGGTGAGCCGCTCCTGGGTGAGCCGCTCCTGGCTGTACTCGTTGGGGAGTCCTGGCGCTCTATTTCCTCGGCGCTCTCCTCCTCTTCTTCCGTGCAGAGTTCTCTCTCTGTAGGATTGTCTTCCTCCCGGGGCTGGTCGGGGACTACTTCTTCGGTATTGGCGGGGGGTAAAGGCATGTCAGCTCCCTCCTGGTCCCCACCGTGAGCTTGGTCAGTTACATTAGAACCCACTAGGGCCTCTGTGGTCGGGGAAACCTGGTCGTTAAGGTCAGACATAATTTTACTTTCTACTTTTACCGCGTTTACCGTTTGTAGAAGGCTAGGTAGTTGACTGACAGCGTAATCCTCTAAGTACTGAGGTGGCTGTCGTCTGCGCTGCGGGCGTTCTACGTTAGGAGGACCGTTTCGTGGAGTGTTCATCATAGGCCATTTCAATATTAATAACACTATATTAATATTACACTAGTTACCCTCCGGCTCGAAGGACCAATTGTAACTGAGGGGTACAATTCCCTGACTGTATTGATAAGTATGGTATCATTAAACCACTACCACTTGTACTTTAACTTCTGGCCATCCAGTACATGATATAGATATGATGAACACTTTCCCACCTGATGAAACGAAGTCCACACAAATGTATAAATCGAATATTTTATATAGCAAAGGGTATATACAACGTTCACTTAATGACATTTATGATTTGAAATGCACTTGTAAGGCAAATGAGTATTCGTAGGTAAATCAACATTGAATGTCCAATCTCTGGTTACGCAGGGAGCAAGTATACAACCTGGTTCTTTAGGGAACTATAGCAATGGTACTTAAATGATTATAGCTGGATACACTAAAGGGGGGGTCCCGCTGGTTGTAAGACAGTAGGGGGGGGGGGTTAGGAGAGCCGCTGGCGGTATCCCATCTGGCCGACGATTTCTTGGGAGAATTCAGAGTGCTGAACACGGTGCCCACAGAACCTCGGTCCGCAGATGAATACAGCTGGGCCCTCTGGTGGACGGTAGCTGCCGGTCCACAACGAAGAGACGTGAGGCGACCTCACTCGGGTAGAGCGCCGTCTCACCTGGACTCCTCTCGGGGGGTAGTTCCAACACTCAGCAGTGTTGGCTGTTATCCATGGCATAATCAAAGCACCCAAAGCACGTAGATAATCCAAGCCGTGGAAGGCTCGCCGTCGTCCGGGTAAAGTAATCCAATGTACAGGTCCACTCGTCCTGGCCCGGAGCTCCTCGGATGCAAGCACCACACGTGGTCTGCCCAGCCTGGTTAAGACTCCAGATAACGTCAGGAACGATGGGGGTACTGCTCACTTTATAACTCTAACCGAACGATGCACCATACATAATAGACTATTATTAACTTAATAGAAATACGTCCCACTCGACGGTATAGTGCCAAACTATGACAATTCAACTATTAATCCACACGATGTCTCAATGCCTATTCTGAGGCCAAGTAGGCCTTACTACACCACACGTGCGTCGTGGGTGAGGCTTCACGTCTGTTACTAGGTTGGAGGGTAAAGGACTAATGGACTAAAAGAAAGTTCTACTTTACTTGCGCCATATATATATGCGCTGTGAACAAATAGTACCATTCGTATTTCGCCAGACGTATTCCTACGCGGAACCGGGCTTGTAACGACATGTTCGTCGGCACGATTGAACTTGAACCAAGGGGCTTGGCTGCTGGCGCCAGGTTCTCGTCCAATGGTAGAATGAAACTATTATGGGCTGTTAGTAGACTAAAGGGATATTCAGTGTATATTGTACAAGGAATATACAGGGGATATCAACGATATACAAATACTATTAAATATATATCCATAAATAAATATATATATTCAGTTTAATCTGATCCTTCACAACACTCTCTATCTTTCTATCTCTCTCTCTGTATCTCTCTCTCTTTCTCTGTCTATCTCTCTCTTTCTCTGTCTATCTCTCTCTCTCAATCAATCAATTCAAATGGCTTTATTGGCATGATGTAACATTTACATGTTGTCAAAGCAAGTAATTACACATTGAAAAGCTAAACATTCATTAGAAAACAAATAGTAAGTAGTAGAACAGTAGACACATTGATTGTTAGGCTGCCATTAAATATACCAAAATCTGTGAGTGCTGGTCCAAGCGTATTTCTTTCTTTTTCTTTTTGTTAAATACAAATAAAATAACTATCATCAAATATAACAGCATTGACATGTGTCAGTTACTGTCACTCACTGTCCCTCTGTTTATGGCAGGCAATAACATAGACTGCTACTAGCCCACAGCTCTTTATAGCAGGCAGCAACATAGACTGCTGCTAGCTCACAACTCTTTATAGCAGGCAGCAACATAGACTGCTGCTAGCTCACAGCTCTTTATAGCAGACAGCAACATAGACTGCTGCTAGCTCACAGCTTGTTAAGTCCTCCCCTAGTCGGACTGGTAGTTGTTCTTTATCTGATAGGTTAAGAAAACCTTTTGTTATTAATAAAAAAGAAATGTGTTTTTCTAAGATCATTATATTTTTCACATTTGGTGAGGAAGTGTAGCTCTGTTTCAGGCTCACTGCGGATGCAATTACAGCACAGCCTTTGCTCTGCGGGAATCCAGGTTGTCCTGTGTCTCCCCTTTTCAATATCAAGGCTGTGCTCACTCAGTCTGTACTTTGTTAAGGTTTGTTTTAGTTGTTGAGCAGTCACCCTGCCCATAATGATATGAGAAAACACTTTGTTTTAGGTGTGTCCAAAAGTGAATTGATCTTTTTTGTATTTTTAGTATTAGTGGGTATCAGCCTAATTCTGCCCTGCATGCATTGTTTGTAGATTTCCTCTGGACATTTAGGAGAATCTTACAGAACTCTGCATGCTGGGTCTCAATGGGGTGTTTATCCCCATCAAGTGTTGGAACCAATGTCCCTTTTCAGGGTGGTGGGCTGGTGTGAGATTCTGGGGGAGGAGGGGGCATGGGGTGCTTGAGATCCTCTCTCTGCTGCATCCTCACTGGGTGGTGGGGGCTCAGTGGTGGGAGGGTTGGGGGGTGAGGGGTTGTGGCTGTTCTGTACTGGTAGACATCTCGACAGTCTGTTTTCTGTGCTGTAGCTTCACCATGATTGCTGATAGTTCCCTTATCATCTTGTTTTTTACCTGCGTTATTTCCTGCCTCATGATGTCCTTTGTTTTCCTGTGTTCTGTGGTGAGTTCTGTGGTGAGTTCTGCGGTGAGGGCCCTGTTGTCCTTCTGCAGGCTGGATATCTGTTCCCTCAGCTCTTTGTGTAACAGACTCCAGCTGGTGCTTACACTGTTCCTGGAGGTCAGGGTGTGGTGTGGTGCTGGTTATTATGGCCTGGACCTGGTTGTCTATTGTCGGGGTGCCTGTGGTGATGAGAGAGCTCAGAATGCTTCCTGTATTCTTTTTAGATGTTGCCACTTTCTCCAGAGTTGGGAAGTCCTGTCCAAAGGAGCCAAGGGCAGCTTCATTAACTTGCACCATGGTTGTTAACTTTAACTTTACCATTTTGGTAAAAGTTTACAGTCTTGGTCCTTGTCTCTGTCCTCCGTCTTCGTCCTCCTGAATTTGTCTCCCCTTGCTGATCCTGAAGTTGTAGTGCTTTGATATGGCTATATGCCATGCAGTGACATGCTCAGTGTTAAAAAGCAAGTTGTTAACAACTTCAAGATTCAAGATTGTTTATTATCATGTGCACAGTTAAACAGACAGTTTGCTATACAATGAAAATCTTACTTTGCTAGTCCGCCCTTCACACAAAATCACACAATACTTAACTAAAACATATTTAAATACAAGCAAGTGCTAGAAAATAAGGTAAAAATAGATAAATATAATATATACAAGACACAGTGTAAGGGTTCAGCGTTTCCTGGCCAGACTTCGCCTGCTGCTCCCCCCTCCCCTCCTTTCCATCCGCCTCAACAGCCCCCACCTTTGCACATACTTGTCCCAGCTCCTCAGCGTGATTTTTTTCCGTAGCCTCTGTGAGCGAAGATGCTCTTTGATTGCAGCGAAGAAGAAAAAGACGCTCTCCGATTGGCTAACCCTAACTCTAAGCATAACGAAAGGTTATCCTATAACCTAGTTATATGAATACTGGCAGAGCGTCTCGCTCTTTGCCATTATGAGATAACTCTTATCTCCTAGCACCTACTGTGCTCATGAACAAACAATTTGCACTCATGCACGTGACCAGGCCACGCCCTGCGTCCTGCTATAAGACGCCGGACATGGTCACACTCTACCTTCCTCGGAAAAAAGTTTCCAACATTGAAAACCCAACCAAGGGACCTGAGGGCGCTAAGAGCGAGACGCTCTGCCAGTATTCATATAACTAGGTTATAGGATAACCTTTCGTTATATTATCATACTGGTCATCGCGTCTCGCTCTTTGCCATTATGAGATATGGGACAGAGCGGACGCGTGACCCGACAAGTGTACCCCCTGAGGGCTCGTAAGCCCCACTACCGGGGAGGAGGGGAGTCCCGTCCACCCGCCCGTCCTAACGAAGGGGGGGAGGCAGTCAACTCCACCAAAGTGCGAAAAAGGGGGAACCAGAGACCCCTGAAAAACGCACAGCACAGGCGAGACCACGTGTGACACATCACCCCGTGGCACACACCTACACACCCCTGCTAGCCCACCTAAGGCGGGATGCAGGAGAGGTCCCAGACCTCAGAACCGCCTGGGAGACAGAACCCCCAGTCATGTCCATGCGGGAAAACATAACGAAGGGACTCTGGGAGGACCAGCAGGCCGCAGCACAGATGTCCTCCACCGAGGCCCCCCCTAACAGGGCAACAGCCCGAGGGGGGACCTGTCCAGCCAACGTGCAGCAAAAGGCAACGCCCCCGCACAACCAATGTGACAGGTGCTGCTTGGACAGCGCCTCACCCATGCAAGGGCCACCGTAACAAACAAACAGTTGAACGGAAGCCCTGAGAGCCCGAGTCCTGAGGTAAACCCCCAGTGCACGGACAGGACACGACAGGTGAAGGCCCGCCTCCAACTAACTAGCGTGAGGAGGCGGATGAACCACAATATCCCTGGAGCGAAAGAGCTCCAGATATTCTTTGGCACGAAGACTGGATTAGGCCTCAGAGTCGCACCGCTATCGGCCAAATAGACAGGCACTCAGGCCTAGGGATGGGTATCGTTAGGATTTTATCGATACTACTACTCTTATCGATACTGCTTAACGGTTCGGTACTTTATCGATACTCTTATCGGTTCTTTTTTATCCTTTTTTTGCACGAAAAAAAGACAATTAATTAAGAACAGAATCGACATTGCTTTATTATTTATACAACTTTATAAATAAGTATTATAAATAAATATAATTTCTTCAGCAACAGCAGCAGCAATGTTCTTTTATATAACTTTATAAATAAATATAATAAATGAATATAATTTATTCAGCAACAGCAGCAACAATGTTTTAAATGTGTCTGACTCTGAATTATAGACCTTTTATAATAAACAACAAATGCAAAAGGCTAACAGAAGTTCAAACAAACAAGATTAAAGAACCTAGAAAATTATCCTAACAGTTCTTATGCAGAAAAATCAACATATCTGCCTTCTCCGGCAGGAGTCGGGATCTCTCCTGACTTATAGTGTCCCCGGCTGTAGAAAATACCCTCTCACTGGGGGTGGAGGAGGCTTGGACACAGAGGTAGGTGGTTGCAAGCTGTGTCAGCAGGGGCAGAGTACCTCTCTTTTCCCACCACGACATAGCAGGGACATTCTGTTTTTAGATTGTAGTATTTGTAGCTAAACAATTATTTTGTTTATTAGCCTATTTGTAATAATTCGTTATTAGCCTAGGCAACTCCGTATCTTGGCTTACCGGCTGCAGTGGACGTGGATGCAGATGGAACACTGCGCGCAAGGCAGTCGAATACGGCGCATTTCTGCACACTAATATCATGTTTTGCCAACAACTGTTTTGATAAATTGCTCGTATTGCCACCCTTACTGGCAAATGTTTTGTTGCACTTGTGGCAACGTGCGTTGTCGGCATTGACTCTGGTAAAGTATATCCATACTTTCGAGCGCTTCGCTCTATCCGCCATCACGACTCGAGTGCATGCAGAGGCAGAGCTGTCTGTGTCTCACTTCAGCACGGAGACAGCACCTTCCTTAAGTTAAGAAGTACCCGTATGTGTACTTCGCGAGGAGTGTGTGTAATAATAATTACTCGCTGCGGCTCGCTTCTCGTGCAGAGACAGAGAGAGGAGAGATCGTTCGCAACTTTTAAATAATAATAATAATAATAATTTCTCGAGAGTATCGATAGCAGTACCGATGGCGTCGGAGCTTATAAATACACCGGTCTTTTCTAATATAGTACCGGTTCCTGTTTAGAACCGGGGTCCAGGGGTCATCCCTACTCAGGCCGCACCGAGAGAGCACACAGCTCACCCACGCGTTTAGCGGAGGTGATGGCCAAAAAGAACGCGCTCTTCAAGACAGCAGATCCAATGGCGCCTGCTCAAGAGGCTCAAACGGGGCCTCCGACAACCGGCCCAGGACCAGTTGGAGGTCCCACTCGGAGACAGATAACGTTCCACAGGCTTGAGACACAGAGCGCCAAGCAGGAATATTCCATGAGAGGGTGGCTGAACAATGTTCCGCCCCCACACTCGACCATATGCCACTCCCCAGCGTAAGCCGCGGTAGAGGACGGAGCGCGCGCATACCGGATAGCGTTAACCACAGAATAGTCAAGATTCAGATTCAGACAACTTTATTGGTCCCCGTGGGGCAATTCATATTTGCAGCTTCACCACAAGCAACAAAGACAGACAAACAAACAACAAAACATCTCAACGACAGCACGGAAAATAAAAAGAGAAACACTCCATGTGATACAATCCAGCAATAAAAGTAAAAGTAAAAACAGACAACCAAGTGCAAAAGGCTACTTAAAATGACTACTGTCTGTGTTTAAAAGTCTGATAGCCGAGGGGACAAAAGATTTGGCGTAGCGGTTGGTCCTACTTGGTGGGACGTCATAACGGCGGCCAGAAGGCAACAGTGAAAACCGCTGAGACAGAGCATGGAGAGGTTGATTTGTGATGCTCGTCCCCTTCTTGACCACCTGGTCCGTCCAGAGAGAACATAGGTCTCTCTGTTTTACTCCAATTATTTTGGAGCACACTTTCACAATATACTGTAGGCTGTTCCTATCTTTAATAGACAGGCCACTGAACCAGCAGATAAAAGAAAAAGTTAGGAGGCTTTCAATAAAAGAACTATAAAAAGTGCTCAGGATCTTCGCACTAACATTAAAAGAGTTCAGCTTTCTTAGCAGGTAGATCCTCTGCTGACCTTTTTTAACAATAGACTCTGTATTTAGGTTGAACTTCAGTTTACAATCAAACACAGTTCCCAGGTATTTGTACGATTCAACAGTCTGGACGTCCTCATCGTGAATTACACTAGCTACACTGGCTTGATGATCAGGGTTGTGTCTGAAGTCAATTATCATGTCCTTAGTCTTAGAGACATTGAGGTCCAAGTAATTCTCATCACACCAATTCACAAAGTCGTGAAGTACAGGTCCATGATCAGTTTCGGAGCGCTGCAGTAGGGATACCAGGACAGTGTCATCTGAAAACTTAACCAGATGCCTTTGGTCATGAAGCGATCTGCAGCTGTCTGTGTACATAATAAATAAAAGGGGAGACAAAATGCAACCTTGGGGGGAGCCAGTGTTGGAAATCGACATGTTGGACATCTGCCCATTGACAAAGACCTGCTGGACCCTCTCAGTGAGGAAATTTAAAATCAGCATGAGAAGCTGGTGTGGGAGACTAAAATGAGAGTCAAGCCTCTCAATTAAAATGTGGGGCTGCATTTTATTAAAAGCAGAGGAGAAATCTGCAAATAAAAGTCTAGCATGAGCTCCAGGTGTTTCCAGGTGTTTATACACAATGTCCAAGATGAAGAGCATAGCATCCTCCACCCCTTTACCTGGCTGATATGCGAATTGAAGGGGATCTAATTTACCCTCAATAAAAGACATAGTAGTGTTTTTTAAAAACTTTTCAAAAACCTTCATTGCTAATGAGGTAAGCGCCACTGGTCTAAAGTCCTTCAATTCTTTTGAATCTTTTGACTTAGGGATGGGTATGATGGTTGACGTCTTCCATAATGTGGGGATCTGACCTAGATCTACACACATCTGGAAGAGTCTGGAAAACACCCAACCAAGCTGATCAGCACAGTGGTGCAGGGTGCGTCCGCATAACGAGTCTGGGCCAGCAGCTTTTCTTGGTTTAACCTTTTTAAATGATGCTGTGACCCAATCTTGGGAAATAACCATTTCATTTTGGGGTTCCAGGGACTCCATGCATGCAGAGATATTCTCTAAAAAGTCAGAACTTTCAAAGCGGGAGAAGAAGGAATTAAAAGTGTTTGGCAAGTCAGTGCTATTTACTCCTCTAATAGTAGTGGATTTATTCCACATCCCCACCAGATTCACACTGTCAGCAGCCAAGCCTAGAGGCTGCCCCAGAACAGGAGGCAGAACAGAGTTCCGCGTGCCTGAGAGAGGGCCCGCGGTGACCACGGAACAGGCCACGGCGGGGCCACCAAGAGCTGAATCAGGGCCGGGGACCACACAGCTGAGCCCCGGCCCGGCGCGACCAGGACCAAGTCCCGCGCTCCCGACGTACCCGCCCCAACAGCTGAGCTATCAGGTGTAAGGGGGGGAATGCGTACGGAATCCCGGACGGCCACCGATTACGGAATCGGTCCCAGACCTGCCCGACTATGTCTGGACGTAATCCCCACTCGTCAGGGTGAGGACCGCCCCGCGACATCACACCTGCACCCACATTCACTCTGCCCTCAGGCAGAGTGAACGCCCATAGCCAGAGCCCGACCGCCGCCCGGTGCAGACGGGGGGAGCGCACTGCACCCTGTCTGACAATATACGACGCTGACGTCCTGACTAAAACATGCTTGCCCACCACAAGGTGGGCGAGCCGTTTGAGGACCAGAAGGACTGCCTTCAATTCCAACACATTGAATGTAGCGCAGACCGGGCAGCATGGCAGCTGCCCCCTACTGCATTGGCCCGACACGTCCCCCCCCCCCATCCCATGAGGGAGACGTCGTTGAAGAATGTGACGTGTGACAGCCTGCTGCCCACGGGGACCCCGCAGGTGAGGGCACCAGACCCTCCCCAGAAGACGAGGTCCCCCAGTACCGACATGGGAACCTTCAGCCGCTTCCACATGTCTCACACCGGGTCCATTTCCATACTGGAAAAAAACACCTCTGCATCCTCCTCATGAAGAGGAGGCCAAGAGGGACCCCAGCAGCAGGCGCATCACGGACAGCGCCGTAACCGTCCTAGGACGGAACCTCCCGAGCGTGCCGAGAACCCAACCACTCGCCGCCGCTCCGAGAGGGATGCCCATATAGACATTGAGCTTAGAAAAATCCCAAGTACTCCACCCGTTGACTGGGAAGAGGAGAACTCTACTTCCAGTCTACAGCAAAACCCAGGCTGGTGAGACACCACCTGCCTGGTATGAGACCTGGCGATCTACCCTGACCGGCCAAAGACCAGAACGTCGTCCAGGGCAGAATACAATTCGTAATCCCCGACGACGCAGAGGCCCCAGCACGGTCTCCACGCACTCTGTGAAGATGCGGGGAGCCAGAGAGTAGCCGAACGGCAGCCTCTGATACCCGTACGCTAAGCCCTGCAAAGGAAGCGTAGGTAAGCCCTAAGATGGAAGATCGGGATGCGAATACGCATCCTACAGGTCTATGGAGGTGAACCAGGCCCCCACCTGACAGCGTCTAACAGGATGGAGACGGTCAACATTCTGAACCTTCCATGGGACAGGTCCAGTATGGGTCTGACACCCCCCCCCCCCCCCCCCCGATTTCTCGGGCACCAGAGAATACCGGGAGGAAACGCCACGCATCGCATCCTCCTTTGGTACCACGACGATGGCTTGCTTCCCCAACAAAGATTGGATCACGTTGGCCAGAGCTGTCACTGCTGTTGACCCTGACAATAGGGTCTGTACCAAACCTGAAAACGGGTGGGGTTGTGCAAACACAAGTCCCCGCCTCAGCGTTCTCTCCATCCACCTCGACATATGGCACTGCTGTAGCCATTATGTGATGATAATCCCAAGCACACCTGCCGCCACTTGGCGCTGGTCCGCCAGGAACCGTAGATAGGCGGCCCGGTCCCACCCGCTGTGCGTTGCCAACCCTGGACTCGCCAACCGCGCGAGCAGGGCGTCTCACGGAGCTGGGATATCGCACCCTGACACTACCAACGAGCCAATCGCACCCAAGGGGGGACCCCGACAGAAAGGGCCGGTTTGATACAGGGGAAGCTGACATCACACTAGGTGACAAAAGCTCCCCCACTGAACACCTCCCCGGCATGGATTGCTGAGGAACTGTTCTACAGCTGGACATGCAAGGCGTGAGGTCCCCACACTGCCCGATAAGGGGGGGTTCCTACACACCGTGACTACCACCCAAATCACGCGCACCTGACTGACCACCGCCGGTCTTCCGGCCATGGGAGGCACTAACGTGATACCCGGCCTGGAGAGGGCGGGCTGGGGGAACTTGCGCTGCGACCTCCTGGGCCTCACCAGGCTCACCAAACACAGACGCAGAACGTGTGGCGTGGGAGCCGCTTGACAGCACAGCATTCTCACGGACAAACCCAGGCCTAGCCAGCAACTGGGTGTCAGCCCCTGTCCCCATGCGAAGCAAAAACGTGGGGCCGCTCATGCTGAAGGCACGCGGCCCGCAGCCAAAGGGAACAAATCAGAGCCCGTATCCCACTGGTGTTGGGGGGGGAGTGACCGGAGAGCGAGCTAGACACAGCTAGACGGCAACGTTTTTTTAGGGCATGCTCATCTAATGTAGCCGATCCCTCGGCCGCCAAGGCTGTCGGCCCTGTGATCACCTGTTGTATTTGTGTCCAGGGTACCTAAGGCGGGGGAAACATGGCCACTGGTTGGGGGCCTCGCCACAGCCGCTGGCGAGGCCACGCCCTCACCTCTGGCTGTGCGGTGTGAGGCACCATTTTTGACAGAAAAAACAGCAATTCGAACAATGTTGCTAGTCGCTGCTAATTCTATACTGCGGCGGTATAGGCATTAACAGCCCAACAGCCACCTGCCGGGCCGACTCGCCTCATGGCGTCGGCCGGGCGTGACACCGTTCCTCCATGTCAGAGGCAAAGGACTGATGCCACCTACTTCACAAGCACAGAGCACCAGTGGTGGCTGCAGACAAAAGGCTACTACTAGTGAAGCACTGCCTCAGAAGTAGGCATGCAGCAACCTCCACTATGGTGTGCACCCATGAAGGGGTAAATGAATAAATGAACAAAAACTCCACTAACACACTGCAGAATGGGCTAGCCCATACACACAATTGTTAAGGGGATGAAGACCAGAGAAAAACACCAGTCCCGCACACAATTCATAGATTCACAAAAAGCACACCAGCCCTGGGCCTCAGCCCATCCACCAATGAAAATGGTAAACAAGCCCCCGCTAAACCCCCAACATTAGACACTGATTGACCGTCAGCATGAATGTTTAAGAGGAGGGAAGACCTTTTAGTAAAGACAGCCCTCGGCGGGGAACAAAGAACGGCGACCCAGCATTGTAGCATTAGCATTAGCCGTGCGCACTAGGATAGTTGGGAAAACACCCAAAACAGAGTCATGACGACCATGTTTTCCCAAATATCCTACCCCTCGCGCCAATACATCACACGGCTGTCTCACGGGACAACGAGCAGTATTACTCATGCTAGTATCAATGCCTGACAACGCAGGCCTACCTGTGCGCGACGTAGCTCGACTGCTAACCGTCGCGCGATGTCCCTCAGTCCGCTGTCACAAGATGAGGAACCCCAGGACAGGCTGGTAGGATGTGCCGAGAAGATTCCAGGGGCTGGTGAACCTCCGGCGAAAACCCAACATTGTGTAATTTCTTCCTGCGTTACATAACAACTAGTTCACAGAGTGCACTGCAGCGTCCATGTTGAAAAAAAAAAAGAGGAAGGTAGAGTGTGACCATGTCCGGCGTCTTATAGCAGGATGCGGGGGCGTGGCCTGATCACGTGCGTGAGTGCAAATTGTTTGTTCAGGAGCACAGTAGGTGCTAGGAGATAAGAGTTATCTCATAATGGCAAAGAGCGAGACACGATGACCAGTATGATAATATAACCACGTCGAAAGAATGCCTAAGCATAACCACTTCGAAAGAATGCCTAAGCATAACAGAGAATATATGTACAAGGCGGAAGAGACCCTTCGGAGCTAAACCAATCAGCGAGGGTCTTTTCTTCTTCGCTGTACACGGCCTAGCCAATCAGAGAGTGCCGTCGGAAACAGAGGCTATGTTAAAAAATCACGCAGCTCCTCACTTTGTACCCTCCCTTCCTGTCCATCCTGGCCTCATGAACTGCCATCCCCTGATAAACTATCCTCTGCTCCCATCTAGTGGGCAACTGCCGCAACTAATGTTGTTGGCCTCTGTTATTTATTCATGCCTGGTTTTGTCTGTAATCTTTAATGTACTGTCCCTGTGTATCTGCTATCTGTGCTAATCCCCGTTGTCTAGTCTTGTGTTGTCCCCTGTGTTTGTGTAACTATTGTTCTGTTTCATGCTAGCTTCCGCTCAGCGTCATATTGCATATATCTCGCTTCAGCGTATATACACTGAATAATTTCAAAATGTATCTTTACATACCAATATCCGTCTGACCACACCCCCATCTGCTGCCTACATAAGCAGGGGTGGGGCCACACACTCATCTCCTTCTCAAATTTCATCCAGAAAGAAGTGCCTGTTATATACCCCACTTGACGTGGAGAAAATATTTAGTCTGAGGAAAGGAAAACAGAAGAACAAGGAGATACGTTGACATTATATCTTTATTTTCTCTCTCACTATTTTCGAGAAAATACGGCGATATTGTCTTCGTCACTGGAGTGTCTGGAAGATGATGATCATTCTGACCTCCACCGGCTTTTTCGTATTAGGGGCTCGCGCCGCTGACATGCTCCCCAACTGCAGTCCTCCTTGCTGCAGCTGGATGGGTTTGGCCCTCCGGTCATACAGCTGGACTGTGGGAAGCACCGGCTGTTGTGAGAAAGCGGTTGCTTCCAGGGTGGGGTAAGTACTGTTTTGCTTGCGAGCACTGGTTGTCTGTTTATGCTATGGGGGTTAGCTGACAATTTTACGAACGCCGACTCCAGACTGGGGTCCTCTGCTCGGCTTCTTAAAGCGGCGGACGGAGGATCTTGGTCTGACGCCCATGATGGTCAACCTAGTGGGCCGCGACCGGGACCTGGTGAACCCAGGATTCTCTGGACAAGCGGATGCTTCTCTGTCCCGTGCAGGCCCCATCTTTCACATAAATGTGGAAGTACACCCTAACGAGGAAATGTGGGCATAGGATCTTCATTATCGGGAGTTCCATGCTCAAAGTCGGCTGCAGCCCGGATGGGAATTTGTGCCGGCTCCGCTGTATGTCTGGTAAATCACAGTTGAAAACTGTGTTTGACATTCTTTTTTTCTTCCCTCTTAGGATGGGGAGGGACTTGGACAGCGGCCTGTCTGAAGTGTGGCTTGTTATGTCGTTGTGTACAGTTCAGGTGATAGCTGTTAGCTGGCGTGCTAGTTTGTGGCCTACTGTTGTTAGTCAGTCAGCTGTTAGCTGCGGCGCTAGCTCATTGCGTTCACTAGACTAGTAAACGTTAGCTTGTTGCTATCAGTCGGACGGCTGTTAGCTTAATGCTACACTGTTGAAACGTTAATAACATGCCTTAAACACTCTGACTACGACGTCATCTTGACAGAGGATGTTAGTCGACCCTACACCCGGGTGCCAGTGCCAGCGAGGACTTCGTCAACATGGAGAACGGCGGCTGGGTGGCGTTGCGGACATACCCTCGTCGCCGGCACAGGAGATGCTGGGTTCAACTCGGTGTCCCGTTAACCAGTGTTGCTGTTCTCTCTGCCTGCGTTCTGGGTGAAGGTAGGAGTCCTCCGGACTTTAAACACTTCTTCTTTTCTTCCCTTCTAAATGTTTTGTAATAACGATGTTTCCAAAACATGTGTTGCTGCAATACATTGAGGATACGACGCGTGTTGTGTGTGAATTGTCTTGTCACTGGTATAGCTTTTCTCTCTGTAGTAAATCGGCGTTGTTTTTTACGTGTGTAAAAATGAACTGGTTTGGTTGTGATGAGAACATGTGTGTTCATGTAACGTTGTACCGTGGGTGAACTCACAACTAAGAGGGTTATTTAACCTGTAAAGCTATGCTTAGTGACATGTGATTGAGGAATGAATCTTTTTTCTCAGCCTGTGATGACAATGAACAGCATGTTCACACATTAACAGAGGTGCCTGTTCGCCTTGGTCGTATCAAGGGTAAGATAGGAGGGGTGACCCCCCGGTTTCCCTGGGGCTTCCCCCCCCTCCTCTCAGACATGTTTGGTTACAATATATTGTGTCACTGTGTTTGTGGGGATACGATGTAACCCTCAGCTTAATTGCTGGGGTTGTGCTTTCTGCTTGAGAAACAATTTTTTCCTAAAGAAAAGGTTGTTTGGTCACTTATCATGTGTGCTTAGCCAGGTCTGTGGCCATTACATAATCGAGGACTTCTGTCTTCTCTCGTTATGAAAAACGGCGTTCCTCTGTAGTAAGAGTGTATTTTTGCCATTTTTTGTTGTGATGAAGGGTTGTGTGTGTCTTTGTGATCTACAACTGGGTTAGGTTTGACCATGTGTAAGTCTGGACCGGGGCTCTTAAAGGGGCCCTCTCTGTTCTGTGTTTTTTCCTTAGTAAAACTCAGGTAGCAGGTTAGTACATGAGCTATGTGAGGCTGTTAGATGCTTCATGTAGCATGCTATGACTGTGTCATGCTCTATTTGTCATTACATCGTATCATGGGTGAGGGGTCGTAAAGGGATGAACTGGTAATCCTTTCCTCCCCTTTTCTGATTGGTCAGGGGATAAAACCACCTGTCCTTCAAGGTTCGTGTCACGTTGCTGTTCGGCACGTTACAGGGTAGGGGGGGGGAGTTTCCTGGTCCCTGGAAGATTGGGCATGTGCACCGCGGAAATTCCCCCGCCATAGAGTACGTCACTGAGCGCGTTTCTATTGGTAGGACTTCTGTGGGTTGTTCAGGTCCATGTTATGGATCTGTTTCAGGGAGTTGTCAGAGCTCCTCCTCACGAAGCTCCTCCTCTGGGAGAAGTGCCTTCTGTGAGTTCGGACTCTCCTTCCCAGTGAGGGAGCCTCCTCAGAGTTCAGAGCCTCCTCCTCAGATTGTCAAGGTGAGTAGAACTTCAAAAAAGGAGTTCTGCTCTATTGTGTGTGTATTCGATTCAATTCGATTATTGAGTGTATTGGTTCAGTGCCTCCTCCTCGGAGAGCTCTAACCCAAGTGTTACATAGCTCAATGTTGCAATATATTCTTTTCAATCTATACAGCTCGCGTGGTAAGTCTCTCTGGGGATTTCCGTCTCCTCCCTGTGGCGAGGGTGGCGGGATGTAAAAATGTAAAAAAAATTTACCCTCAGCTACGTCACGTGGGATTCATGTCAGTCTGTGTTTCTTTCTTTTTTAAATAAAAAGAGGAAAGAACATGAAGCACGACGGCTCCGTGTCGTTCTCCCAGGCGACTTGGAGGAACAATGGCTGGTGTCTTGCTAGACTATCCATTGATTGTTTGGGTCTCGACGCGTACATAGTGCTGGCTCGGGGTGTTTCTGTTAAGAATCACGCAGGGGGCTAAGTACGCCTTGGTTGCTCGTTATTAAAACAGCGTTTTTATAGGGCAACTGGGATGGAGTTTTGTCTCTTCCGAGCGCCAGTTTACTAGGTTGTCTCGATGAATTCTCCTTCATATCTGGGGGATGTTAACGGAATAGATCAGAACATAGGTAGAGGGGTCTCACGCCCTTGGGGTGGGCCACTGAGCACGGTACAAATGGGACCGTCTGGGTGGCGCCCTCTTTTCATGTTTTAGATCAACACGCATACCTACCCCCTCTTCTGGAGTGGGCATGTCAGCGTGGTTAGGGCACGGGACTGGTTCTGGTCGCGCTGGTCCAGGTCAGTTAACCTGTTGTCCGCCGGGGATGCAGATCTGCTGTTCTGGTACCCTGAGGGACTTGTGCTTTTTTCGGGGGGGAAAATGCCGGGTCGGCCCGGGTGTCACAGGGTTAGGCGTTATGGAGACCCTTTGTTGGGTACACGTTGTACCTGGCACCTAAGGGACTGGTTCTCCTTTCTTTCGCTCCTCTCTCACGCATGGCGAAGAGGGGGCTGTTGGGGTGGTCTTCTGGACCTCCTCTGGTAACCCTGTGTGCTTCCCGAGCCGCCGGGCCCGGTCCGAAGTAATGTTTCGTTGAAACCGTAGGCCTGGGATAACCCTTTTTGGAAACTGAAACACTTGTACTGCGGTATAGCTGGTGTATACCCGCAGGTGTGTTTTGGAGTTTTTTTCTTGAGGGGTTATAGGAACAACCACCGTCTGTGTACCGAGAGGGTGGTTGATTCCCTGGTGTGTTGGAGCAGAGTCAACTCCCGGGTTACCCGGTTGAGTGTGCCCCTGCACGTTCATGACGTCTGCCAATCGTGTCAGCCTTCTCTGCCTCGACCCCTCTGGGTGGGGGTTTTTGGTGGAGGCTTTGTCATGGTGCGCAACAATGCCAGCATACGCCCCTTCCGCCGGGGTGCTGTTTTCAGTTGACCCCTTTGGCGCCTGTCTCGCCTGCAGTGCTCCAGGCTCGGGTCTACAGCCTGCTGCCTGGTTTCCCCGGTGCACTGCCTGCTTCCATTGGTTAACCTTTGAATGCTTTACGGCCATGCTGACTGCCTGTGTTGCAGGGTCAGTGTGCCAGGCGGTGTACTAATGGGGGGAAAGGGCCCTGTCCGAATACGCTGGCGATGTGGGGGGCGGTGTCACTAAGTGACCGCCTGGTGGGGTCTTGATGCCTGGCGTCATTGACCTCTCCGGGCCCCCTTTTTCCGGGGGATCCAGTCCCTTCAGTGGGTCTGGGTCTTCCTTCGCGCTCCGCTGCTACGGCCTTGCCACGGGGTTGAGTTTGCTCTTGACCCCGTGATTTTGGGGGCAGTAACGAGGGTTGTTCCTTCCGTTCGTTCCCTGGTGGCATGCGGGTTGTGCGTGTGCGTAGTCGTAGGGCTGGGCGATATAACGATAATGATAAATATCGCGATATATTTTAATAATCAATATCAAATATCGAAATTAAAAGAAAATCGAAATCGTGTTTTTTTTTTTTTTTTTTTTTTCTTTTACCTGCAACAGGGCAGTTTTAAAACCAGAGACAGTGGACAGACTTGTCTTTCTTGCCTGCAACTTAAAGTAATGGCTTTGCTTGTCCAAATGACAATACTGACCAAATTCAGATTTCTTTTTCTCTTGTCCATTTATTTTGTTTGCTTTCTAATTTAAAATACATTTTGAAACCGTCTGTACACAGTAGGCTATGTGTGCTAGCAGAACTAGACTCCAGTCACGAGTCACAGTGCACATGTGCGGTGGTTTGTCCACCAAAAAAGCGCCAAAAGATCGAAAATAAACTAGCAGAGCCAGAACTGTTCAACTCCTCTGGAGCCACAGCCAGCAGAGAAGCCGGTTTACTTTAGCTTTTAAACCAGCTGCAGCCTGAGAACTGGAGTGTGAGGGGATGTAACACTAAAGATGGCTGCAATGACAAAGAATTGCTGCAAAATAAACATACATCGAGAAATAAAATAAAATTATCATATCGTTATCGCGATATGATTTTTTTCCATATCGCCCAGCCCTACGTAGTCGTGGGGTCAAGCCACGGTTTGCTCACCCTGTGCGTTGAGTTGCTCGAGTTCCTCTTTGCACGGTCGGATCCGTCTCCCTCCCGTCCTCCAATAGGGAGGGTATCCCTCCATTAGGGAGGGTCGGGGGGGCTCGGTCCTCCCCGGTTCTGATGGTTTTGGGGGGCCTCAGTGGGGTACATCTGTCGAGCTTCTAGCTCCCGCTCAGCTCCTGTTATGCAATATGACGCTGAGCGGAAGCTAGCATGAAACAGAGCGTAAGGTTATGTATATAACCAAGTTCTGTGAATGCTAGTGACGCTCAGCGTCTAGGCGCCACTGCAGCTCTTGATCTTTCATTGTGGTGAAATTTGTTGGGAAGGAGATGAGTGTGTGGCCCCACCCCTGCTTATGTAGGCAGCAGATGGGGGTGTGGTCAGACGGATGTTGGTATGTAAAGGTCATTTTGAAATTATTCAGTGTATATACGCTGAAGCGAGATATATGCAATATGACGCTGAGCATCACTAGCATTCACAGAACTTGGTTATATACATAACCTTACGTTTTGTTTACTCTGTCTAGTGTTCAGTATTTTCTTGTGTGTGTTTCCTTCCTGGTTGTCTCACCCCATGTGTGTCTCATTTAGCTAATTGCGCTGCTGTCTCTCTAGTGTTAATTGTTCCCCCTATATCTGGTGTGTGTTCCCTACCCTCCAGTGTCGGTTCATTGCTTGTGTTTGCTGTTGCTGTTTACTGTTTGTGTTTCATGTCCATGTTCCTGTTTGTTACTGTTCCTGATTCTATCGTGCTCCAGTTAAGTAGTAAGTGTATTCTAGTGTCCCATGTTTTGTTGCTGCTCATCTTTGTTTTTCGTATCACAGTTCGTTTTTGGTTAGGTTTTTGTTTGTAGTGGTTTACTCTCTTCTCCGTGCCAGCTCGGCTGTGCCTTTACGTTGTGCCTTTGTCGTGTACCTTTGTTGCTGCCTTTTGGAAGTAAAGCCTATTTTTACTATTTCACCCCTGGCTCCACGTCTTGTCTTCCTATCTGCCTATTCTCTCCTCATCCTGTTCAGTGATTGGGTCCTCCACCAACACCTATCCGTAATGAGTAACATTGCACGTTCCGATCAGTATTTACATATAAATGGAGGTGACAGTGGGTCATAGCATCAGTTAAAAAAGTGTCTTTAGTGATTCAAAGTTCGGGGGAAGGGTGACAGTTTCACAGCAGCAGTCAGGTCAGAGTGTCTGCCTGGAACAAAGTGGGTGGGGGGGATCAGTTTCAAGAAGGTGTGTGTCGGGGGGGGGGGGCTAGGTGGAGGAGCTGGCATTCACAAGCCTGATGGTCTGTGGGTAGAAACTGTTTATCAGTCTCGTAGTTCTGGCTTTCAGACTCCTGTATCGCCTGCCTGATGGCAGGAGGTTGAAGAGTCTGTGCTGGGGGTGTGTACTGTCCTTAATTATGTTATGTGCTCTCCTGTTGGCCCTGGTAGAGTAAATGTCCTATTGTAAATGTAAATGTCCTATCGCTGGAGTGCCTTCCTCTCCTTACCAGTGCAGTTTCCATACCAGACCATGATTGAGCTGGTAAGGACACTCTCAACCGTACTTCTATAGAAGTTGCAGAGCATTTTCGGTGGCATGCCTGAGCCTTCTTAGGAAGTACAGTCGTTGGTGGGATTTTTTTATTATCTGTTGGGTGTTGTGAGCCCAGGTGAGGTCCTCGCTGATGTGGGTACAGAGGAATTTAAAGGTTATATATCATCTGGCTTCGCGTCTCGCTCTGTCTTCTGAGATAGTACCTAGTGTGCTCCGGGGAACAAAACAAATGAACCCACTTGCAAGTGACCACGCCACTCCCATGCGTCCCCTATATTATGCCGGAAGTGGTCACGCCTCACCCTTCCTCATTCGTTTCCAACGCGGAAGCAGCTCAGATGCACTTCTGAACTGGAGATTGTTAGGTGAAGAAAGATTACGCAATGTTGGGCTTCACCAGAAGTACGCCAGCCCCCGGATCCTTCTCGGCACGTCCACAGCACGGCGGTCCTATCCTGTGTTTTTTCCTCGTCGCTTGACAGCGGACCGATGGACATTAGCAGTCGAGCTACGTCGCGATCAAGTAGGACCTGCGCTAGCAGGCATTGGTACTGGCATGGGTAATACTGCTCATTGTCTCCTGAGACGACCGAGTGATGTATTGGAGCAGGGGGCAGGATATGTGGATAAACGTGGTCATCATGACTCACTTTTGAGGCGAGACCAGGGTTGACAACACACAGCGGGAGGGACCGGGCCACCTATCTACGATTCCTAGCGGACCAGCGGCAGTTAGCGGTGGGGGCGCTTTGGAATTTTTACCACGTATGGCTGCAGTAGTAGCCATGTGTCGGTGTGGATGGAGAGAACGCTGAGGGCGGCGCTTGTGTTACAGTTTACTAGGGCTGACCCCTATTAATCGATTAGTCGACTAATCGGTCGAAAGGAGCCGTAGTCGACTCTTATCATTCTTTCCAAAAGAAAAGAGGCCTAGAAGCGTGGCATGCATACCAGAGGCTAACTGCCTACGAAAACAGGCACAGAGGCACTGAAAGAGGATTTCACCCATCTAATGAACACACTAGACTAGACAAATATCAAGATGTATCCATCAGTGGACCAATTGCATGCTTTTGCAGAGACCAAGAAGCCTTCAGTCGACTCCTTCAGACATTAAGCACCCCCCACAGCCCAAATGGAATGAAAAAATAAATAAAAAAATAAATATCAAGAAAATATATATATATATTTTATTTTTATTTTTTTAGTCAACCAATAGTCGACTAACGGCAAATTTTGGCCAATACTAGTCGACCATCCAAATCCTTAGTCGGGGACAGCCCTACAGTTTACACACCCCCGCCCTCCGTTTTTGGGTTTGGTACAGACTCTATTATCAGAGTCTGCGGCAGTGACAGCCCTGGCCGAGGAGATTCGTTCTCTGGCGGCGAAGCAGGCCATTGTCGTGGTCCCATGAGAGGACGCGATGAGCGGCGTTTCCTCCCGATATTCTCTGGTGTCCGAGAAATCGGGGGGGGGGGGTGTCAGACCCATACTGGACCTGTCCCATGGAAGGTTCAGAATGTTGACCGTCACCCACCTGTTAAGCACTGTCAGGTGGGGGACTGGTTCACCTCCATAGACCTGAAGGATGCGTATTCGCATCCCGATCTTCCCTCCTAGAACATACTAACGCTTCCTTTTTCAGGGCTTAGCGTACGAGTACCAGAGGCTGCCGTTCGGCTACTCGCATCTTCACCGCGCTGGGGCCTCTGCGTCGTCAGGGGATACGAATTTTATTCTACCCTGGACGACGTTCTGGTCCTCGGCCGGTCAGAGAAGATCGCCAGGTCTCATACCAGGCAGGTGGTGGAATTCCTCACCAGTCTGGGTTTTGCTGTAGACTGGAAGTAGAGTACTCCTCTTCCCAGTCAACGGGTGGAGTACTTCGGCTTATTTCTAAGCTCAAGGTCTATATGGGCATCCCTCTCAGAGCGGCGGCGAGTTACGGCACTGTCCGTGATGTGCCTGCTTGGTATGATGGCATCTGCTCACTCTGTGGTCCCTCTTGGCCTCCTCTTCATGAGGAGGATACATAGGTGGTTTTCCAGTATGGAAATAGACCCGGTGAGAGACAAGTGGAAGCGGCTGAAGGTTCCCATGTCAGTACTGGGGGACCTCTCCCTCTGGGGAGGGCCTGGGGCCCTCACCAGCGGGGTCCCCATGGGCAGCAGGCTGTCACACGTCACAGTCTTCACCGACGCCTCCCTCACGGGATGGGGGGGGACGTGTCGGGCCAACGCAGTAGGGGGCAGCTGGCAGGACCATGCTGCCCGGTCTGCACTACATTTCAATGTGTTGGAATTGAAGGCAGTCCTTCTGGTCCTCAAACGGCTTGGCCACCTTGTAGTGGGCAAGCATGTTTTGATCAGGACGGACAACACAACATCAGCGTCGTATATCGACAGACAGGGAGGAGTACGCTCCCCCCGTCTGCACCGGGCGGCGGTCGAGCTCTGGCTATGGGCGTCTCTCAATCTGCACAGCCTGAGGGCTCTCCACATCCCCGGCAGGGAGAATGTGGGTGCAGATGTGATGTCGCGGGGCGGTCCTCACCCCAACGAGTGGGGACTACGTCCAGACATAGTCAGATAGGTCTGGGACCGATTCGGGGAGGGTGGTTACCTTCTCGATGTGTCCGTGGCCGCCCGGGATTCTGTACGCGTTCTCCCCCCATACACCTGATGGCTCAGCTGTTGGGGCGGGTACGTCAGGAGCGCGGGACTTTGATCCTGGTCGCGCCGGGCCGGGGCTCGGCTGTGTGGTTCCCGGCCCTGATTCAGCTCTTGGTGGCCCCACTGTAGCCTGTTCCGTGGTCACCACGGGCCCTCCCTCAGGCACACGGAACTCTGTTCTGCCTCCTGTTCTGGGGCAGCCTGTAGGCTTGGCTGCTGAAAGGGTGAATCTGGTGGGGTTGCGTCTTAACTCTTCTGTGGTTAACGCCATCCGGAACGCGCTCGCTCCGTCCACTACCGCGGCTTACGCAGGGAAGTGGCGTATGGTTCGAGAGTGGAGGGCAGAACACTGTTTAGCCACCCTCTCGTGGGACGTTCTTGCTTGGCGCACGGTGTTTCAAGCCTGTGGAACGTTCGGGACCTCCAACTGTTCTGGAAAAGCTGTTGGGGGCCCCGTTTGAGCCTCTTGAGCAGGTGCCATTGGGTCGTCTGTCTATGACCGCATTCCTTTTTGGGCCATGACCTCCGCATTGGGTGAGCCATGGGTGAGCCATGGGTGAGCCATGTGCTCTCTCGGTGCGGTCGGAGTACCTGTCTATTCGGGCCGATAGCAGGCGACTCTGTGGCCTGATCCGGCCTTCGTGCCAAAGAATATCTGGAGCTCTTGTCGCTCCTGGGATATTGTGCTTCAGGTGTTTCGCCCTCCTCCTCACGCTAGTGGGTTGGAGGTGAGCCTTCACCTGTCGTGTCCTGTCCGTGCACTGGGGGTTTAGCTTAGTCGCACGCAGCGTCTCAGGGCTTCCGATCAACTGTTTGTTTGTTACGGTGGCCCTCGCGCAGGTGAGGCGCTGTCCAAGCAGCGCCTGTCACATTGGTTGTGCGAGGGCATTGCCCTTTGCTACACGTTGGCTGGACAGGTTCCCCCCGGGGGCGTCAGGGCGCACTCCACTCGTGGTGTGGCGGCCTCTGCTGCCCTGTTAGGGGGGGCCTCGGTGGAGGACATTTGTGCTGCGGCCTCCTGGTCCTCCCCGAGTCCTTTCGTTAGGTTTGACCTCATTGACATGACTGGGGGTTCTGTCTCACAGGCGGTCCTGAGGTCCGGGACCTCTCCTGCATCCCGCCATCAGGTGGGCTAGCAGGGGTGTGTGGGTGTGGACCGCGGGGTGCTGTGGACCGTGGGGTGCTGTGTCACACGTGGTCCCGCTTGCGCTGTGTGTTCGGGGGTGCCTGGTTCCCCTTTTTTCGCACTTTGGTGCAGTTGATTGCCTCCCCCCCCTTCGTTAGGATGGGCGGGTGGACGGGACTCCCCTCCTCCCTGGCTGGGGCTTACGGGCCCTCAGGGGGTGCATTTGTCGGGGCCACGCGTCCGCTCTGCCCTTTATCTCAGAAGGCAGAGCGAGACACGAAGCCAGATGATATATAACGTATGGTTATCCTATAACCCTAGTTATATGAATACTGGTTGAGCGTCTCGCTCTTTAGCGCCCTGAGGTCCCTTGGATGTTTTCCCCTCATGGAAATCGAACTGGGAAGGGTGAGGCGTGACCACTTCCGGCGTAATATAGGGGACGCAGAGTTAGCAAGGAAGGTGCCACCGGGGAAAAGTGTTCGTCAAACTAAAATGTTTGAGTGCAACCGAGGCAAGCCCATCAGCACAGCTTTATCAGCCAAGCTAACTAACCTCCTAGCCCAGTGGATTGCAATCAATTGCCGGCCTATCAGCGTGGTTGAAGATGATGGACTCGAGCTTCTTCTCCGGGCGGCAACAGGCGACCCGTGTTACAAACTACCTGCGAGGCGAACTATCATGAGGAGAATCCATGACCAACACGCCACAGAGAAAGTTGTGAAAGATGAGAAGTTGGCCGCGGCGGCGTGTGTAGCACTGACTGGGGACCATTGGACATCTGTCAGCAATGATAACTACCTAGGCGTTACTGTACACTTCATCGATGCCAGCTGGGAACTTCACTCGTTCGCCTTGGGTACGTTTATGTAATTTAATTTATTTAATTTACCACGGTTAAGTTGCTTTCAGGCTGGATACCCAGCCATCCAACCATAGCATATAACCATCCAACTGGCTGAATATTCATTCCAACCTGAAACCAACCCACCGCGGCATGTACCACACTTTACTGTACTGTTCTGTACTGGTAATATTATTTATTTGTGTTAACTTCTGAATACTTTTTTTTATTAAACACAAGTACATCTTATTGAACATTATTTTGATATTTCATTACCAATTAAATTATCATAGCAAAACAGCTTTTTCAAACAGTCTGTAATGCATTTTGGAAACGGGAGATATATCTAGGTCGTCCTCGGTGGGCTCATGGTGTAATGGGCCACCTGGCCTGAGAAACGTAAGGAGGAAAGAAAAAGTAAGGACTTACTTCTGGTCATTATTTGGGTAGAACACACATATTTTAATGTAGATTAAATCAAATCAAATCAAATGTATTTGTAAGGCCCGACAACACACGTTAATGTCCCCATGGGCCGGACACGTCTTCTTTAAACAAGTCAAGAAGAAACATAACAATAAGTCAAGAACAAAACAAGAACACCATAAGGTCCAACAAATTTAAAATAAATGCAAATAAATGAATGAATGCAAGCACTCCCAGACATACCCCACCAGGCAGTGTGGAGGAGAGAAACCTTAGAAGGGCCATTCAAGGGGGAATCTCCCTTCTTAGATGTCGGCAGCGATGCAGTGATGGTAGGACGCGGTTACACGCCGTTGTAGTAGATCACTGAGGCAGAAGTGCGCGCGGATGTGCACGCGCACACAAAAATTTACCCGGCCGGCACTTATCACCTAGACTTTGCATAATAATAGGATACCGATAGCATAACAACAAGAAGAGCCAAACCAAAATACAAGCCCTATACCAATTGGTGGGGGGTTGCTTGATCTGTGGTCCCGACTGGAAGGATGAGACATTAAGTTGTGCTTCAGTCTGAAGGAAACTGTCCTTCTGTAAACTAACTCTAAGTTACATTGTTAATTTAGTTTGTATTTACTTTTCTAGTTTAAGTTAATTCAATTAAAGAAATTGTAACTACAATTACATTTAAAACATTGTTATGCATAATAATCATCTGTTCTGTGCGCAACCGAGGGAACATGTATGCGCGTGCGCGCGCGGTAGCGTGCGTGCACGTGGCGTTTGGGCAGTTCCCATATTACGACTGCACCACTGGATGTCGGTAATAGTAGTGTTGCAGACTAACAGTTGGTAAGCATGCACTCATGTGTGTAGTGAAACACAGATGAGTGCATGCAATAGCAACTGAACATTTTGAAAAATTAAAGATAGAGCTGATAGCGATAGCAACTGAACATTTTGAAAGATTAAAGATAGAGCTGATAGCGAATCTATTTGAGGCACAGGGGCGGCGCAAAGAGGGTTGCGTCATCCCCGTCTTAATAACGGATTAACTCCAGGATTGCAAATAGATTAATCTAGATTTAAAAAATGTATCTATGCCCACCTCTAATATATATATCATGGAACTGGGGGTGGTGTTGCAATTTATATAAAAAATTATTGTCCAACACTGTGTGTATATATATATATATATATATATATATATATATATATATATATATATATATATATATATATATATATATATATATATATATATATATATATACACAGTGTTGGACAATAATTTTTTATATAAATTGCAACACCACCCCCAGTTCCATGATACGTGGCTGCGTTGTGCTGAGAAAGAGGCGCAGATAAGCTCCTACTCTGAGGTGAGATCTGTATTTATTTTTTATTAATGTCAGAGCCGAGAGGTATGTTTTTTTTTTTTTTTTTTATTAATAGTTTGAAACACAAAACAGCTCAACATAAATACAGTACCATACAGACAAAACTAAACTCACAAACAATAAACAATACAATACAGTACAATACAGACAAAACAAAACTCACAAACGGTACAATACAGACAAAACATACTAACAAAATGGGGGGGGGTGGGGGGGGTGCAGATCAAACACTCCTGCTTTCAGTCATAAGTATTCTCCAAATATGTCCTTATATAGATCCAGGGACCGTCCTCTCCATGGTCATGTTCAGCGAGCGTTGAGGCTGCTCGTTCCATTGTCAATAGGTCCATGAAATCCCTCATCCAGGTGTCCATGCAGAAACAATTTGGCTTTTGGATCTTCCAGTTCATCATGATAGTACGCTTAACTGACATATGTGCTAGTGTAATGATGCGTTGCGTAAGTGCTGATTGTATACCAACTACCCCTATGCCCAAGAGGCAGACTTTTGGACATAAGGGTATCTTAACACTGAGAATAGAGGATAGTCTTAAAATGACCTTGTGCCAAAAACTCTTCACTGTGGGGCAATGCCACAACATGTCGAGAGGTATGTTGATGCAAACGGGACAAGCTTTCTAGCAAAATACAGGCTCTGCTTACGTTTTTCCACAACTTGGCTCTTATCGTCCGACATGCAGTAAATTCTTCTTGAAATAGTGTCATCTGACAGCGGTATTGTATGGAGCTGCTCTGCAACACTTTGTCCACAAAGGACAGAAACCACATCTTTGGTACAGGGCAACCAAAAGCTCTCTGCAAGTGTGTGGGGTTTCCCAGTCTTTGCGATCCAATTGGCAACAATAAACAAAGCATGTAGTCCTTTTTCGTTGACGGTTGTTGCTGTTTTCAGCACAGTTTTCTCTGCTCTAAAACCGTAGTTTTTTTTCTGAAAGAAAGCTAACGGTTCCGTTTTAAATTCAGGATGCTTAGTTTCCAAGTGCCGCTGTAATTCACTTGGTTTAAAGCTCTCGTTAGCAAGGATCTCATAACACAAAACGCACTGTGGTCTCGGGTCATCTTCTTGGCCAGTCCAAGTAAATCCATATGCCAAGTATTTAGGATCATAACTTCTTTTACTCCATTTCATAGTAGTGCTGGTATCGCTACTATACTAAATTCTGCCTTTCTCTTGCCAGCATTTGGAACACATGCACGTGACTTGCCGCTTCTGACAACAAACCTATCCATTGTGAGTGTCCAGGTTAAATTAATCAAATCAGCTTTATATGCTTGGCCTGGAAAGTCCCCCCACCCCCCCTGGAAGTGCTTTAGTTACGAGACAGTGTCGATCACAAATATCTGAGTACACATTGACTCACAAAAGACCAGACGATATACCTGTGCAGGGCTGTCATGCACGCTTGCGCATTCACGTTGCGGCACTTTGCGCTCTTCTGACTCACAAAAGACCAGGGCCCTCATTTATCAACATTGCGTACGCACAGATATGTGCGTAACCCATGCGTACGATAATTCCTAAGCAAAGTGTGGGACTTATCAATTTGAACTTGTGCTTGACTTTGTGCGTATATCTACGCACAGCTCTGGCGTGTTCTGTATTAACCGTAATTCATTATAATTCATTGTAAAATAGCAACAGTAGTGTAATTATGGTCAAAACCCTATAAATAGCATTTGGAATAATAGGTCTTTCTCTCCAAATGAATGCAGCATGGTTTATATTATATATAGCGTTATCGGAATATACAGGGTGTACTGACTGCGCTCCGCGTAACTCAACTCGTTATTATTTTGCGCACAGACCACAGAAACACGGGAATGCCCCGACCACATTCAAAAGGCTTTGCCATAACGTTAAACGAAAGAAGTGGAACCCCGAAGCTGTAAGCAGAATACAAGTCATATGAACACGCACAATATAGTGTTCTTCCCCCTTCCTACTGTATAAGAAAGAATAAAAAATGCATTGCAACGAGAACAGAGGTTATTTGTTGAGTTTATGTGTATACAAAACCCTTGCAATAAATGTGTCTTAAATGAATGAAAAGCATACATGCTCTGGATACAGGTAGCATATATATCGTGTGGGTGATATCAAATCAAATCAAATCAAATTTATTTATAGGGCCCGACAACACACGTTAATGTCCCCATGGGCCGTACAGATCTTCTTTAAACAAGTCAAGAAGAAAACATAACAATAAGTCAAGAACAGAACAGGAACACCATAATGTCCAAACATTTTTAGATGAATGCAAATAAATGAAAGAATGCAAGCACTCCCAGACATACCCCACGCGAAGGTAAGACTATGACTTGTATTCTGCTTACATAACTTCGAAACTCCACCCACCCCATCCCACAATGTCAAAGCCTTCCAGACATAAATCAAAGCGTTCCCGCACTTCTGCAATCCATGCGCAAAACAATAACGAGTTGAGTTCTAACAAAGAACGTATTACATGCTGGGTAGGCTGATAGAGTAAACTGTAAATGAAATAGCCTATAACATTATAAAGGATAGGCTATAATGGCAGGGTCTTCCCAACCTTTATTCCCCAGAGCGGAGCCCCACGATTCCTGGGAGACATATAGGAATATGATATGATATATTATATATGCGCAAGTTACTGTTGCATAATGTAGGCTATGGCTGCTATTATATGTAATTCATATAGGCTACCTAATACCGACAACAAAATAGTCCCACAATGTCAAAGCCTTCCAAACATAAATCAAAGCGTTCCTGCACTTCTGCAATCTATGCGCAAAATAATAACGAGTTGAGTTCTAACAAAGAACGTATTACATGCTGGGTAGGCTGATAGAGTAAACTTTGATATGAATATGAATATGATATGATATAAGGTATACTGGTCCGTCCGCGAGGATAGCGAGGAGTCGGATAGCCATTAAATGCAATTTGAGAATATAGGCTATTAATGCAAAGCGACGACCTATAGCCTATACATATTATTTAATGTTTTCATAAGCGTAAAGATACAACAGCTAGATTAATGATCAAGTTAGTTTACTGTATGCAGGGTCCGCAGGGCTGTGCCATGTGTTATTATATATGCGCAAGTTACTGTTGCATAATGTAGGCTATGGGCTGGCTGCTATTATATGTAATTCATATAGGCTACCTAATACCGACAACAAAATAGATTGTATGCCTCTAGTACAAATCATATTATACCCGGTAGCCAATCGAACAAAACGAATAAAGGCATTCATATTCCAGCATGGTTATAATGACACACCAACGCCAAACAGTGGTTCTATTTCGTTATGGATCTCGCTCAGCATCATACTGCACTGTACTTCACTTCGTGCACGAGCACTGAATAAAAAATTCCACCATGTACCTTTACATCCCAACATTCGTCTGGCCACACCCCCATCCGCTTACCTTCATAAGCAGGTGTGTGGTCAACTACTCGCCTCCTTCTTCACTTTCACCACAAGGAAGTGCCTTCGGTAGATCCCCACTTGACGAGGTTGTTAGTAGAAGAAAGTTGGAAAACAAAAGAACGGGAAGATACGTTGACATCATATCTTTATTTTCTCTCTCACTATTTCGAGAAAATACGGCGATATTGTCTTCGTTACTGGAGTGTCTGGAAGATGATGATCATTCTGACCTTCAACGGCTTTTTCGTATTAGGAGCTCACGCCACTGACATGCTCCCCAGCTACAGTCCTCCTTGCTGCGGCTGGATGGGGTTGCCCTCCGGCCACACAGCTGGACTGTGGGAAACACCGACTTTTGTGAGAAGCGGTTGTTTCCAGGATGGGGTATGTACTGTTTTGCTTGCGATCTCTGGTTGTTGTTGATGCTGTTGATCCGAATCTGGGTTTAACATGATTTGTTGAGCTTCCTCTGGTGTAGTGGTTGTGGTATTCACTGACCTTTGGGAAGTATTTTGACATGTACATGGGCACCCCGGTCGTATAGTGTATCTTGTAGACCAGGCCCATTGCAAGTTGCTGTACTCTGTCGTCTACTCTAAGCCATCCTAGGTTGTCAAAGTGGGCAGGGGTGAGGTGGGTTCTGGGGTTCAGGTCAAGTAGTAGTCTGACCAGTTTGTTTTGTGATGTTTGTAATTTTGTTTTAAGCGCCTTTGAGGTACCCGCGTCCACCTCTTGTTTGATGTGGTCGTTCAAATAGAGGAGGCATGTGTCAGTGGAGTGGGACGTTCTGAAGCCAGATTGGAATTCGTAGATTAGATTTTTTTCCGCCAGGTACTTTTCGACCTGTTCGTACCCTTGAATGAGTGCTCCTGCCAGAGTCTTCAGGGTATTCTTGTTTACCAGGGAGGAGATCCGGTACAAGAATCTAGTTCGTTGGTTGACTTTTTTTATTACATTGGATGCCATTTTGTCACAGGAAAGATTTGCCTCTAGGATGGAACCCAGGTAGGTAATTTCGTCTTTCCTTGTGACAATATTGTCACCCACTGTAACTGAGAAGCCATCGGTCTTGCTGAGTTTGTTATTTGAACCGAAGAGAATGGACTCTGTTTTGCCCATGTGTAATGATAGTTTGTTATCAGCGAGCCATATGCAGATTTTGCCTAGTTCCGAGCTGAGGGTTTTTTCAACCTGCAACTTGTTCTTGTCAGAGACCAGCAGGGCTGAGTCGTCCGCAAACAGGAACAAGTTGCAGTCACAGGCTGACGACATGTCATTTGCAAAAATTAGGAAGAGTAGCGGTCCTAGTATGCTTCCTTGTGGAACACCACAGCTCACTGTGAGGGGGGGGGGATAGAGTACCGTTTACCTCTACCATCTGTTCTCTCCCCTCCAGGTAGGATTGCATCCAGCTCACTGATAAGCTATCAAAACCAATTGCTTTTAGCTTGTCCATTAGAATGGAGTGATTGACAGTGTCGAATGCCTTTTGTAGGTCCAGCATGACCATGCCGCAGTATTTGCCCGCGTCCACCTCTTGTTTGATGTGGTCGTTCAAATAGAGGAGGCATGTGTCAGTGGAGTGGGACGTTCTGAAGCCAGATTGGAATTCGTAGATTAGATTTTTTTCCGCCAGGTACTTTTCGACCTGTTCGTAGACTATTTTCTCCATGACTTTCGAGATGGAGGTAAGAATAGAAACAGGGCGGTAAATCACGAAAAAATTTAGCATTGTCCCAGTTAGGAGCGTAGACACATGCCAGTACCACCGGTATATTAAACAGGTGTCCCTGAACGAGAATATAGCGACCATCGCTGCCCGATATCACCTTTGATTGTGTAGACTGCACATCTCTATGAATAAGAATGGCTGTACCACGGAATTTGGCATCAAATTTGGAATGAAAAATCTGCGAGAAGCCCCCCCTCTTCAGCATATTATGATTCTTATTAAGCAAATGTGTTTCAGTTAAAAAGGCTACATCTGTTTGCAATTTTGATAAGTGTGCAAATATTTTACTGCGTTTCATGGGTGATTAATCCCTTTAGTGTTCCATGTTGTAAATTTTGTAGTTGCCCCCCGCAGTTTATTAGGATTAGGTACAGCCATACCGTGGTGTAAAACAAGACATAATTACCTCCTGATCACAGACAGCCCAAGCACAGAGCAATTTAATTGACAGTAACCCTCTATAAGAACAATGCATCATTAAAGACATGAACAAGAAACACAAAAGAAAACAAGGATACAAACACAAAACGCAAAACATCCCAATACTCCCCTGCCGGCCCCTCCCCAAATGAGAGACTGCAGAAACCTCTACTTGTCTTTCCTCCTCTGACAAGACCATATTCAAAGCTTACCCTGTGGGGCTGAGCCTTACCAGAACCGTGTAATACTAAAACTGAAATAATACTAACCAGTCTAACCACAATCAATCTTTTACCGTCTGTAGTAGACAAAAGAAACAAAACAAAACACCTTGTTAAAATTAAAACACTGGATTTACGGCAGCATGGCGTGCCTATCATTGAAAATAATTATCAAGAATAGAATAGATGGATATCAAAAAGGCACTCTAGAGTCCCTGAAATGCCCTCTTGTAAAGAGCCTCATTGATTTGATCCCGGAAGTGAATGGAATAGGGAACAGTCCTTCAAAATAAAACGCTACGTGCAAGCGTGACAATAGTATGAGCTGACTGCATCCACATAACATAGACATGGCCCGCTCTGTTTAACCTCGCACAGACGGACCATATCATAAAAAGGAAAAGAAAAAAGAAAAAAAGAATTAAAGCCACAGCCATTAAAGCAGACCAGTGATCCCGTATTCGCTAAGCGCAACACCATTGTATTATAATGAGGCTGGCTGGCACACTGGCACAGCAAGACATACCATTCAGAACGGGCTTCTTATAACACAAAACGAACACAGCATAGAAATAGAAGCTGAGACGTTAACTTAAAGTGCTTCGTTTAGCAGCAGTTACTGCAAAGTAATATAAAGTCCTCTCATTGGCGTTGATCACTGCAGATTCCCGTGGAATCTACAGTCTATACATACAGTCTGTATTATTAACCCAGCCTATAAGACAAAACACCAGACCAAAAATAATTATTAAAACAGTGTCTGTATTATTAACGAAAACATCGCCAGCTCCTAGCTGACCCAGAAAAGCAGATAACAGTACAACAGGTGTTCACCTAAATGCTGTTTGCTGGCGTTCAATTTGAAAAAGAAAATACAAAATAAGCATACAGATACATTTACATTTACATTTAGTCATTTAGCTGATGCTTTTATCCAAAGCGACTTACAAGTTCTGTATGACAAGCCATCAGGAAGGGCACAACTCTATCAGCTGAGTAACAATGTTCATCAAAGTGTTGAGTGCTACAGTGTAGGTTAGTTTATTAGGACAGGTGCATGACAGTATGGTTAGTTAGGGTTAGATAATTTTTTTTTTTTTTTTTTTTTTTTTTTTTAGATAATGGTTGAAGAAGTGCGTCTTTAGTCGACGGCGAAAGATTGGACGTGTTTCGGCTGTCCTAACTGGGGTGGGTAGTTCATTCCACCATTGTGGGGCAAGGACTGAGAATAGGCGACTTCTCTTTGATGACCCTCCCGGAGCTTGGATAGGAGTAGGTCTGAGGCGGCCAGAAGATGCAGAGCGTAGGGGTCTTGAGGGTGTGTAGTTAGAGACCATTGACCGGAGGTAGGCGGGAGCAGTTCCCTTTGCCGCACGGTATGCTAGGTCGAGGGCCTTGAAGCGGATTCGTGCAGCAATGGGGAGCCAGTGCAGGTCCCTAAGAAGTGGGGTGACATGGGCCGACTTCGGTAGGTTTGAGATCAGGCGGGCCGCTGCGTTCTGAATGAGTTGAAGAGGCTTAGTGGCAGTGGCCGGAAGGCCAGCGAGCAGTGCGTTGCAGTAGTCGAGGCGGGAGATGACTTGATTGGACGAGGAGTTGGGTGGCTTCTTTTGTCAGGAAGGGGCGGATCCTTCTGACGTTGCTCAGGAGGATTCGGCAGGTTCTGGTTGTCGCTGCGATGTGAGCAGAGAAGTTCAACTGGTCATCGAGGACAACACCAAGGTTCTTGGCGGTCGGGGACGCGGTCACAGCTGCATTCTCGACTGTGATGGAAAGGTCGGTCAGGGGGGAGGATTTGGCCGGCAGGTGGAGCAATTCTGTTTTGCTTAGGTTCAGTTTGAGGTGGTTGGTCGTCATCCAGGCGGAGATGTCGGACAGACAGGCCGAGATCCGCTCAGAGACGTGGATATCTGAGGGAGGGAAGGAGAGGAAGAGTTGAGTATCGTCGGCATAACAGTGGTAGGAGAAGCCATGAGACATGATAATGTTACCCAGTGATTTAGTGTAGAGGGAGAAGAGAAGGGGTCCTAAAACCGAGCCCTGGGGGACACCCGTCCGCAGGGGGCGGGTGGCCGACAGGGTCCCTCTCCATGACACTTGGTAGGAGCGGTCATTGAGGTATGATGACAACCATGTCAGCGCAGAGCCAGCCACTCCCATTCCTGCGAGGGCCGCGAGGAGGATCTGGTGGTTGACTGTGTCGAAGGCTGCAGATAGATCTAGGAGAATCAGGACAGAGGAGAGGAGATACACACCGGCTTTAGTTGTCGGAAGCGCCCTTATTGGCGTCGTTCACTGCGTGATTCCCGTGGAATCTGCACAGTATTATTAACCCGGCCCATAAGAAAAAACAACAAACCAAATGAAATATAAAACAGTGTCTGTAGTATTAACGAAGGCCTCGCCAGCGCCTATATACTGAGCCCGGGAGGCCGATATAGTAGTACAACAGGTGCGCACCTATAAAATGCCGTTTGCTGGTATTCAATTCGGAAAAGAAAATACAAAGTAAGCAAGCATATAGATACGCACCTTTAGTTGTCGAAGGCGAGAAAGTGTCCACAAAATGTAAGTCTTTCTGTATTGTCCACTGGGCTTATAGTCCGTTTGAAAGAAACGATAAATCGACGCAACAAGTCCAATGTTGTCTCGTCTTGCCGTCACTACTTGGGATGCAAATTATTCTCTATGAAGTTCTTTGCCTTTGCGGGATCTTTGAAACTTGTGCATTTGCCATCCGATGTTGTTATCTTTAGCTCTGCAGGGTACCACAAGCCAAAGCGTACCCCCTCACAGGACCTGAGCAAGCCCCGTGCTTCGTTGAACTGGGCCCGTTGTTTGGCCACGGTTTGCATGAAATCTTGATGCGCGCGGATAGTGTCGCCGTCTCCGGTGGTCATTTGTTTCCCCTGTAGAATTTCCTCCCTCTCTTGGAAGTAATGACATCTGACGATGAAGGTCCTCGGTGGGCCGCCGCCGTCTTCTCCACTCGATCTCGTGAGAAAGGTACGATGGGCAAAATCCAAAGTGTGTAGTATGGAGAGGCCAAATGCGTCTTTCAGGCACTGAGAGACATAGTCTGACTGTCGCTTCCCGTCCTCTCTTCCTTCTTTTATCCCAGTTATACGCAGATTAAAACGGCGGGACCGAGCTTCCAAATCCTCATTTCGAGCTTTCTGGGTCGCTAGTTCTTTCAGACCCTCAGTCAAATCTCGCTCCAAGGCGGTGATCCTGTCAGACTGGTCGTTGACCGCAGTTTCCACAAACTGTTTCCCCATGGCCTCAATTTTGGCGTTGGCATTATCATTAGCCTGTTTAATTTCCGCCCTGAGATTGTCAACCTGGGTCTTAATCTCGACCGACTGGGCCTCCCCCTTGTCGAGGAGCTCCGTCCTCAGTGCCGCAATAGCTTGTAGGATAGCATCTTGCCCCGTGTTCTCAGTCGGTGTAGCATTAGCCTCCATAGCTTCCATGTTGGCTTTATTCTGGTGACGAGTACCCTTCATCATCTGCTGCAGGTTGTATTGCGGCGACAAAACTATGCAAACGTTCTCAATATCTCTGTTGGGTGTTCTCAGACACTTTCCATGAACTTTCAGGATCAAACTGGTGAATTAATTTACATAAAACACAATACTGGTAAGGAGCTTAGCCAAAACACGTCCTCACATGGCGCTGCCTCTCGTTGGCTTCTGCCTTGTCAATGCCTGGTACTGTGGTGGATTTTTGACATCTCTAGGGATGACAGAGACAAGAGATTGGCTTTAAATCAGCGTGCAAACCACCAGGTTCTCCACGGACATCCAGCAGCCTAAAACAGTGTCACACTGCAAATCAGATATTCTGAAATAATGGACAGGAGCAGAAGAACACAGCCAGAATACTCACGTTAAATGAATACAATACAGGTTTATTGGAAAAGAAAATATATATATACAGTACGCCCATACGGACGGACTTTCAGTCTGTCAGAGTGCATATTCACAGGTCTGTCAGAGTGAAAGTGACAAAAATCAAAAGTGTCATGTGTTTTAACACAGTGGAATAGAGACGCCTTGATCGTCTCTGATTGGGTTGGCTTTATATGGTCATTTAGGGAGTCAAATGGAATGGGCTTTTGAGGAGGGCTCGCTGCGGCCTTGGATGCAAGCGTTATCTGGCCTGCTCTGAATATAATGAATGGATATAGTGTTTTAACAGTTTTTGAGAGAAGGATAACATGACTTCACGATCAACCCTGTTGTGGGGCCCCAGAGGATTAAGAATGTGAAATTACCCTTCACATTCCCCACTTTGTGCCGTTTTTGGCACATCCTGGTAATTTCAACCATCAATATCACTAAACCACAGTCTCAAGACACCATGCAGAACATCAAATCAATCAACATTAATACATCATAATGTCATACTAAATTAAAAAAAAAAAAAAAATAAGGTAGAACAATAACTCTTGAGAAAGAAAGAAGAGGGGAAAAAGTTCAGGTGCAAATTGAAAAGGGGAGGAGTCCCAGGCCGGGGACAGATTGGTCGCTGGCGCCTTATAAAGCGCTTCTCAGTGACCCGAAGCGCCGACAGCAGTTAATAGGAAACAAAGAACAAAGAAAAGAAAATGGCAGTCTTAATATAAGTAGTATTTTCAAACTCTGAATATGTACCCATATCTAAATCAGAAATTTGACTTTTTAATATGCACACTGGCTTCCCTTGTTGTCGTCCTCAGTAGCAGTCAGGTGTATTCCCACTCCTTCACACACAGAACGATATATATCTGTTGCAAGGAGGCTGGATGCCGTTGAGTACAGTAGCAGTCAGGTGTCTTCCCACTCCTTCACACACAGAACGATATATATCTGTTGCAAGGAGGCTGGATGCCGTTGAGTACAGTAGCAGTCAGGTGTCTTCCCACTCCTTCACACAGAACGATATCTGTTGCAAGGAGGCTGGATGCCGTTGAGTACAGTAGCAGTCAGGTGTCTTCCCACTCCTTCACACACAGAACGATATATATCTGTTGCAAGGAGGCTGGATGCCGTTGAGTACAGTAGCAGTCAGGTGTCTTCCCACTCCTTCACACACAGAACGATATATATCTGTTGCAAGGAGGCTGGATGCCGTTGAGTACAGTAGCAGTCATCTCCCCATAGTTGAATACAGCAGCATACCAGGTGCAGGGAGTAGGGAGGTAGGATATTCGTAGCGGGCGTTGTTTGTACAGGCCGGGGCCGTCGTTGGCGTGGTGGGGTAGGTCCTACTTATGCAAAAGGTTTTGTATTGCCGACTGGGGTGCGTGGTAGGGGTTCCTGTGGATCCCAGCAGCGGTGCGTTCTTATCTTCGTGGCACGGCGGGGCTATCGCACAGGGAGCTTAGCTGGAGTTCCTGTCCCAGTTGCCCTCCCAGGGCCTCCACTGATCCCTGGGCCCCGCTTCCGTAGCACCGGCCCTGCTGTGGGGATGGGGCCCCCAGATGGTGTGGTTGCCCAGGGACAGCGTGGCCCTGCAGTGGGAAGTACGGCCCTGGTGCATATTCGTTATCTTCTTTCTCCTGCGCTGAGAGAAACGCACCATCCTCCCCCTCACATTCCATAGATCTGAGTTCCACAGCATTGATTAGTACTGCATCTTGGATGTCATGCGTCGCGTTAATGAGTTGCATGATCTCGCCGGCCAAAGGAAAAGAAATAAAAAAAAATAAAAAAAAATTCAAACATGGTCAGTGTGTTACATGTCTGGATATCCCTCATAGTTGTACTGGCTGGAAACAAAGGGGGAAAAACTGTTTACAGTTAGCTGTCGCCCAAGTTGAAACATGTGGAAATAGTGACCACCAGGGGTTACAAGTTGTAACATGCAATCAAATATCAAAAGGAATGACAAATCCAACTTTAGGACGCTGGTATTACAAACGCTGTGATGGCGGAAAGACAAGTGCCTCAATAAGCTGTATAAGACAGTGTCTATGGAATTTAGAACATTTGAATAGCACTTATATTCAAAAGTGCTTGGAATAGAGGCCAACAAATAAATAAAAAAATGCCTAACTGCTGTGCAGTGGCAGAGCAGGTATAACATTGGAAAAGCATGATAGAGATAAACACAGATAGTGACCAAAGCCTTGAACTTATCGCATTGTCACATACATAATCAATAACACAGATAGTGACCAAAGCCTAACCAGGGTTGACTTATCGCATTGTCACATACATAATCAATAACACAGATAGTGACCAAAGCCTAACCAGGGTTGACTTATCGCATTGTCACCCAATCCCTTTAAGCACGTATGTAGCTTATCTTAACACAGATAGTGACCAAAGCCCACCCAGAGTTGAGCTTCTCGCAGTGTCACCCAATCCCTTTAAGCACGTATGTAGCTTATCTTAACACAGATAGTGACCAAAGCCCACCCAGAGTTGAGCTTCTCGCAGTGTCACCCAATCCCTTTAAGCACGTATATAGCTTATCTTAACACAGATAGTGACCAAAGCCCACCCAGAGTTGAGCTTCTCGCAGTGTCACCCAATCCCTTTAAGCACGTATATAGCTTATCTTAACACAGATAGTGACCAAAGCCCACCCAGAGTTGAGCTTCTCGCAGTGTCACCCAATCCCTTTAAGCACGTATGTAGCTTATCTTAACACAGATAGTGACCAAAGCCCACCCAGAGTTGAGCTTCTCGCAGTGTCACCCAATCCCTTTAAGCACGTATGTAGCTTATCTTAACACAGATAGTGACCAAAGCCCACCCAGAGTTGAGCTTCTCGCATTGTCACGATCAGTTTTCGAGAATTCACAATGAATCCCTCGCGCTCTTACGCGCGGACGGTTCGAGAATTCCAATGCATTGAAACCTTCAATACATTGATATCCCTCGCTTTACGCGGCAGGTTCGAGAATTCACGCGCGGACTAAACACAGTACATTATTTACAATGAATCCCTAGCGCTCTTACGCGCGGACGGTTCGAGAATTCCAATACATTGAAACCTTCAATACATTGCTCTTACGCGCAGACGGTTAGAGAATTCACACGCGGAATCCCTCGCGCTCTTACGCGCGGACGGTTAGAGAATTCAGAAAGAATCCCTCGCTTTACGCGGCACTAAACACAGATAGAGTTACATTCAGACGCCCCCCCCCCCACTCCTGCTTACCTAACTCGCCGCGACGCTGCATGTAATGCCCGTGGAATGCCGTCCCGACCAGCCGATGCAGACAGACAATTCCTCACTGTCCCAGACGTGGCTGTGTTGTAGAGCGATGAAGAGCCCGTCTGCACCGGCAGGATCGGTTGGCACCCCGCTTCAGACACCAAGAATGTGGTGGATTTTTGACGTCTCTAGGGATGACAGAGACAAGAGATTGGCTTTAAATCAGCGTGCAAACCACCAGGTTCTCCACGGACATCCAGCAGCCTAAAACAGTGTCACACTGCAAATCAGATATTCTGAAATAATGGACAGGAGCAGAAGAACACAGCCAGAATACTCACGTTAAATGAATACAATACAGGCTTATTGGAAAAGAAAATATATATATACAGTACGCCCATACGGACGGACTTTCAGTCTGTCAGAGTGCATATTCACAGGTCTGTCAGAGTGAAAGTGACAAAAAGCAAAAGTGTCATGTGTTTTAACTCTTTCAATGCCACGCCTGGTTTTCCGTTTTACCGCTTGAATGCCACCATCGGCGCCAATGTTAACGTTAATATCGCCTAATCTATGTTTTAAATTATGGCTATGTGTCTAATCTGCCCATCGCATTATCAAAGACTATGTTCCAGACAGTGCTGTGAAGGCAGATTGTTTTTTTATAGCGTCGTTGCCGTTTCAGAGCAGTTAGAAAAGCCCCCGTTTTGATATAAAAAACAACTCATTCTGGAGCATTCTATGAAAATCGTCTTTTAGTGGAATATTCCACAACGTTGATATTCGTCTGCCTTTTTATGAATCGTTTTAAAATAAACGCTAGATGATCAATATTATACGTGCACGCACGCACATTACGGCCGCGCGCGGATAATCGCCTCGTTGATTTCCTCTCTGACTTTTACAGTGAAAACGAAAGAAGAGATTTCACAAAACAGCTTATAACTTCATCAAACTTACTCTGATTATCCTACCACTGATAACATAGAGTCCTTACCTGACATCAGATGGTATCCAACTGGTATATTCCAATTCCTGATCACCATTCGAAAAAATCGATACGTGTATGGATCCAACGCGACACAGTGGTTCTCCATGATCCGCGGGGATCTGAGGCTCCAGAATGAACTCTAGTAACCCCGGCTGGATCAGTGAACTGGAAAATGTGGAGTACCGGATTTTTTCCCCCATTCATTTTCATTGAGTCCATTCCAAAATCACTTATGTCATCTGGGAGACGACAGGGGGCGCTTTTTTCCACAGTGATCACCGGCGCAGCTCGGCAATACTCGGGTAGGCTCGGGTGATGCAAAAAAATTTCAGATCGCAAAAAAAAAAAAAAAATCCGAGAAATCTCGTGAGTGGCTAGCAACCACCTATAAAAAAACACGAGAAATCTCGTGAGTAGACGCCTTGATCGTCTCTGATTGGGTTGGCTTTATATGGTCATTTAGGGAGTCAAATGGAATGGGCTTTTGAGGAGGGCTCGCTGCGGCCTTGGATGCAAGCGTTATCTGGCCTGCTCTGAATATAATGAATGGATATAGTGTTTTAACAGTTTTTGAGAGAAGGATAACATGACTTCACGATCAACCCTGTTGTGGGGCCCCAGAGGATTAAGAATGTGAAATTACCCTTCACAGTACCTAATTGAACAACCTAAACCGCCTCATTCTCCTGTGCCTTGTGTTATGCTGTTGGGTTCCAACCTAGACGCCACCCTAACAGTACTTGTTGGTGATTGGGGTTATGGGAAGCCAATGTGATATTAGTCCAGACATCATCCCAATCAAACTCAAGGTCCAGTTTTGGAATGTCCCCTCGCCAAACTATATCTAATGGGAGGTTCTTGTATGTAGACTTGAGTAAGAGTGTATAGAAATCTGAAACGAAGCCCCTTGAGGTTGTTCTGTCTCCGATGGTTTAAAAAAAATAAAAAAGGGTGTGGATGTAACGGCTGACCCCATGGGACCCCATGCGCCCTGAGCGCCGCTCTTAATTGTAAATGCACCTGGAAGGTCATAGAAATCTCTTATGTCTTGAAATGCACGAAGGCCGCTTCTATCATAAACATCCCCCAGTGTGTGGACTCCTTTCCTTTCCCACTGAGGGTTGTTAATGGAGTTTTTCCCAACAAGTAATTGTTGGTTATGAAATATTGGAGAGTCTAGGTGCCATGGGCACTTGATAGTACAAGACCTCTGTGTGTTACATCATGTCTGAATCACATGGGAGATGATAGGACCAAATGGTAATTGACATTTTCTAATCGAGGTGTTGGAGTATATTATATCTTGTAGTCTTTGTGGATAGACTGTTGCCTTCTCCAAGGCACGCCACGACACAGCAATCTCGGGATCAAACCAGTTAATCAGGGGCTTCAGTGAGAAGGACCAGAAATATAATTTAAAATCAGGGATTGCTAGACCCCCGTCCTGTTTCCTACACTGAGTGGTGGTTCTTTTGATCTGTGGTCGCTTGTGTTCCAAATTAACTTAGATATTGTAGATTGTATTTTGCACCAGTAGTCGATTGGGGGAGGGGTAGGGGGAGCATTGAGCATTGAATTCCATCCCAGCCGGGTGCTTTGCCCTTCTGCATCTCAGCAATTGCGTCTCTGAGTTCTAAAAGAGTGATCGGTCTCCCCAATTCCCCAGCCCCCTCCTCAGATATCCTCTGTAGTTCAAGTCCGCTGGTAAACGCCTCAAATTTCGATTGATCAAAAGTGACTTCTGAACTATATAGATGGGAATAAAATTATCTAAAGGTGTCATTAATCTTCTTTGAGTCTGTTGTTAAAGGATAACTCCACTATTTTGGGAAATTAGCTTATTTAACATCTTCCCTGGAGTTAGACAAGAAGATGCATACCTTTTTTGTCTCTGTGCGTGCATTTTAGCTTTGGGAATAGATGCTCCGTTAGCATAGCTTAGCTTCATCACTGGAAGTGAGGCAGGACAGTAGCCTTACAGTGCCTTACAGTGTATTGCAAGGTCTGACATTGACCAAACTTGATATGCATGACCTTGGTGGGCTCTAGGTCAACTCCTGAAAAGGGGGTCAATGTCAGACCTTGCAATCAAAAGTTAGGGGCGCACTGAAATTATGGCAAGGGTTATTAGCCCCCTAACTTTTGATTGCAAAGTCTGACATTGACCCCCTTTTCAGGAGTTGACCTAGAGCCCACCAAGGTCATGCATATCAAGTTTGGTCAATGTCAGACCTTGCAATACACTGTAAGGCACTGTAAGGCTACTGTCCTGCCTCACTTCCAGTGATGAAGCTAAGCTATGCTAACGGAGCATCTATTCCCAAAGCTAAAATGCACGCACAGAGACAAAAAAGGTATGCATCTTCTTGTCTAACTCCAGGGAAGATGTTAAATAAGCGAATTTCCCAAAATAGTGGAGTTTACCTTTAACTCCCCCTGATTGAAGGGATATCTGAAAACTGAATGCTAGCACGGATTCTCATTGCTAGTACGTGACTAGGTTTTCTGCTGTGTATTCGTCTGTTCATTGTAGTTAGATTGTAGCACAGTGTATAGGTCAGCGTATAAAGTTTCTAGTTTTACAAGCTTAGATAACCGTGCTTTACCTAAGTTGGAAGCGAAAAGGGGGGTGTGGCTTCTGATAAATCCCTTCACTGATTTCCATAATATTGTAGGGTCCTTTACTGTGTTAACTCAATCCCCGCCAACAACGATTATATACGTGTTTGGCCGATAACCGTTGAACACCAACCACGTATATATACGTTATTTGATCGTTTTTCCTTTTTTCAATATTTTTATTCATTATTCATCCGGGGACCTCTGTGTTACCATAGGGAATGAGTCTGAGATCGCCAAAGTGCAATACCGGCCGCATCCAGCTAGACGGCGGTATTGAGCACCCTTTGTAACCTTGTATCTTGGCCTGTGTAACGGCCAAATGTCTCCGGTCTCACTTTTCCTTGTCGGGTGGATGGAGTGGTTCTCCCGGTTCCATTGAAGCGCGTCAAATATCCCTGATCCATATGTTGTGGTGGGTTATGGCGTGGACCAAATGAACATCGGATGTACCAGATGGCGATCAAACAATTGGAATATTATTTCTGGAATACTCCCGATCACAGGTAAGGACTATCTGACGTCAATTTTAGCTTGATCATGTAATGCTTTTATACAGATCGGGCTGATAAGCGTTTTTAGTGTTCAATACGAATGCCGTTACTGCCAATCAAATAGTCAGAAACTACCCCCCCCCCCCCTTTCATGCATTCATGATGGAACATAATACCTATGATATAGATTTGATTTGGGAATAATATCATGTACAGGCAAGAAACGGCAACGTTTATAGTAGAATTGACGTATAAGCCTATTACTCAGCCTTTCGGGAATTACCCCAGACCACGCTATAACGATACTTATATTCACCACGGTATAACACGGAAATGTATGGATGGAAAAATGTATTCTTTTTCACATATTGAATGAGAGATAGGTGATGTCAAATGGGCCATAGTATTGTATCCATAGCTATAATATAGAATATAGTTATAGCTCTACAAACAAGGTGACACACTCCTATCTTTTAAAGTGTGGCAGTGCTAGAACAGGGCCCGACTAATTCCCGGCGGTCAATGAGTTAACATTAACGTATTAAAATCCCCCCCACACAATAAAGGCGTCATGGAGTTCCAACATTATCTTAGTGATTGTCTTGTAGAAATCTGCACCAAATGTGTTTGGAGCATAAATTGAGGAGGAGGAGGATATTACATGATAAAATCGGTTTGCTAATCTTGCTACATCAGTCCTCATGAGAAGAAGAGCCAAATCTATTATTTTTCTCTTCAGCAGACCCAGGACACTGGTGCGTTTATGTGGTGTATTTAACCCACCCGTGTTCCAGATTAGCGTGTTCAGATTAGCCATAGTCATATTTGTATGTGTACATGCCAACATACCAAAGCAGCCAAGCAAGGATCGAGAAATGCGGGTCCCGAGAGGTCCAGTCCATCTGTAATATACCCTTAATATTGGAGGAAGAACAATTACCCAGGCACCAATATAGGTACTGACACGCAACAATAAAACATGAAACATAAAAACCTGTAATAACAAAACCCACCCTCCCCTCCCTCACTCTACATCTGTATTCTACCCTATTAAACTTATGGGTTAGCCTTCTATATTTCTTTATCCCCTTAACCCCAATGACTAATCCTCTATGGTTAGTCAAACTCACATTAATTTCCATTGGGATCATAGATCCATGCAGATGCCCCTCCCCCATGACTTAATGAGTTAAACATCCCCACTAGTCTTCAAATAACTAAAACAGTAAAGACAATAAAGTGAACCGATACACAGAAGTGCTCCACATCTATACACCATAAAACATAATCAAACTACTCATTTATTATACAGTAATTTGTCATGTGTTGCGTGTCGACAGCGGAGCCCTGTCGAGACACTGTCTGGCAAAAGCAATAATTGTTATCCCCCAAGGGCCGTCCACTATTAAACTAAAACATGTCAGCCATTGTAGCTTGCATATCAAAAACACTAGGTGAATGGGTGAGCTCAACAGCTCAGCCCAACACAACCCAAAACACGAACCTGGGACAAACATACCCAGCTAGCCCAATGAAACAGTCTCCTGGCCACGTGCATGCGGCCTACCCAGCTCAACCGAACAGTCCGAAGGTCACAAATGGAGGAACTCAGCTGATCCAGACCGGCCTCAATACAGAGTCCGTTATCCCTCAACTATGAACCATTGTAATTTAAATTGAGTTGGCCTGTAGCCTGCATATCGAAGTCGCTAGGCTATAATCCACTAGTTTAAAAGATGAACCTGGAACTAACATAGCCAGGCTAGCTTAATGCAATACAGTTTGCTAGCACACGCACATGTTCCGCTAGCTTGATTGTACAGTTTAATGGTCACAGCATAAAGGAGCTCAGTGTCTGTTATCCAACAACTACGAACCAACATAATTGAAAAACAGTTGTCCTAGGGCCATTCAACATGAACTTGTTACTTAGCTTAGCTTTGCCACAATGAAAGTCCCATAGCTTGGTCAATTTAGCTTGGCCTAACTGCAGCCACGTTCGACAACCACGTTGTTAGCAAACATTCTCGTTAGCTTCTGGGTCACCCCTTGCCTCTTTTAGGTAGTTCTCTGCCTCAGTAGCCGACCCAAACCTCCTTCTCGCTCCATCTTTGGTTACGATAGAAAGCCTGGCTGGAAATAGTAGCGTTGGTCGGCATCCCCTTTTCCAAAGTTCCCCCATGGCTTCTCTGTATTCTACATGTTGGGCCACGACCTCCGGAGGATAGTCTTTGTATATAGCGATGGAATGGTCCTTGTAAAACAACTTGCCCTTTTTGGCCCGGGCCTCACGAATTATCTCTTTTGTTTGTAATCTATGGATTCGGACAATAATAGCTCTCGGCTTCTGTCCCTTTCGGGGTTTAGCCATGTTAGCTCGATGGGCTTTGTCACATTCCAGAGGGCTAGTCAAAAAATCTTTACCCAGGATTTCTAGAAGCATATCTGGAACAAAGCTTGAAGGATGGGCTCCTTCAGTGTCCTCTGGGATACCAATAATTCTTATGTTGTTCCGTCTTTCATGAGACTGAACTTCGGTGAGTCTAGCTTGAATCTTGGCTAGCTCGGCTGGTAGCTAGGTTCTGCTTGACGCGTTGCAAGCGCTGGTCCTGCGGATTAGCCTATTTTGTGAGTGAGACAATCTCTTTAGTATTTATTGTCTAAGGTTTTCGTGTGGATCATTTCCAATTTCACATCCAAGGGTTGAATGGCCTCTTTTATCTCAGCTGTTACAGCTAGGCGGTAGGTCTCAAAGTGCTATGAGAAATAGTTTGATAGCAGCCAGGCTAGTATCACTCAGCGCAGCTTCGGGCATGCTTGGCGATTGAGGTTGTACCCTGTCGGCCACCGAGGACGCAGCACAATGCCTATTAGTCTGTTTGCTCGCCATATTTGTCACAAAAGTATTAAATAGTGGAAATCATCAATAAATTTTTTTAAAGACTAGTGAGGCAATAAAAGTGTTAGTTTGTAAAAGTTAGACCCAAAAAAGGTTGCGAACCACTTGTCTCGAGGTTTCTGGTATGGTTTAATAGTTTTTCTCTCTCTGTCACCCTCTCTTTCGCTCTCTATCCTGTCTGTCTGTCTCTTCTCTCCTCTTTCTCTTTCTATCTATTAGTGCACAGTTCCACATCACTGCACCCCTAGATTACTACACTAGATACCTCTAGATATTCCCCTAGAACACACTCTCATCATCACAACGCAGCCCCTGGTTAGATGGCTCTCTGTGTTTGTTGCTGGAGAGCAGTCACAGTGCTCCTCTCTCTCTCTCTCTCTCTCTCTCTCTCTCTCTCTCTCTCTCTCTCTCTCTCTCTCTCTCTCTCTCTCTCTCTCTCTCTCTCTCAACTATGCTGTTCTTGACATTGTTTTCTCATCTGTTGATGTAATCTATATAAATAGTTTCTATATAAATGCAGTCCATTTAACCGCTGGCTCCACATCAACAAAGCATAAACTTGATATCAGATCACAACATACATTGTACTAAAACTCAATTAAACATCAATACATTAGTATTCTTTGGACAGTTTAAATCTTTAATGAGTAACGATTTCACCCCAGTCTGTAGCTGTTTTTAATAGTTGTATTGATTGACTTTATTCTCTACATAGTTGGAAATGAGAGTTTAATCTCAATTGTTCTTTCAATACTAAAATAAATATTGAATTCATTAATGAATTGGCCACAATTCATTGTCATCTGATGATTAATTATTTCTGCTGTTCTTATTTAATCTGAAACATAGTTCTGGTTCATACAAATAGCACATATTTCTGATGAGTGATGGCTGCCTGTCAGATTTACATCAGATTATTGTGATTATACTGTAAATTGGTGTGCCTTGAGAACCACTAGCCTTCACGAAACACATAGACAATCACATACATGCACATACACACATCAAGCCCTAAGTCATGTAACAGTTTACACATACAATACAGTATACAAACAGTTTCTCATACACACTTACTGGTAATGGCAACATATTGCACAGCCCCCATGGCCAACAACATATTACATATTAGCAGTGGCAGTCTTAATAGATACATGCAGGAATTACTTTTTAGAATGCTTTAGCTGCACTGGAGCCAGAAGGTAAAAACTACAGTAAGTTGGAGCCTCACAGGAGGATGTTTCACCTTGTTATTTGATTGTGTAAAAGGTATACTCTCTCTCTCTCTCTCTCTCTCTCTCTCTCTCTCTCTCTCTCTCTCTCTCTCTCTCTCTCTCTCTCTCTCACTATATATATACAAGATCTGTCTCATGAGGCGGTTAGGTGGCGTAGCGGAGATTGCGTTCGTCACCAACCCCGGAGCTGTGAGCTGGATTCGCCTGTTCGAATCTAGCTCACAGCTCCGGGGTTGTCACCAGCTTGGCTGGCCGTTCACACTAATACAATTGGCAGTATTAGAGGGTGGGAGAAACTGGCGGGGTGGGTCCGGGTCGTTGTAAACAGCGACTCCTACAGTTCGGTCGGGGCGTCTGCTAAGCGCAGATGGGACCTGAGTGGGATAGTGTGATCCTTCCACACGCTTGTCGCTACGCCCTCTCGGAGAATATCCGCGCTGCCAGGTGAAAAGAAGCGGTTGATTGGCTGGACGTTTGTCGGAGGAAGCACGTGATAGCCTCCACTCTCCCAGATGATCTGACTGTGGGGGGTAAATGCGCAGCGACCAGGAAGGGGATTGGGAATTGGCATAACGACTAAAATTGGGATGGGAGAAAATCTGAGGAAAAATGGAGGGGGAAAAAGATCAATAAAAAAAAAACAAGATCTGTCTCATTTTCTCCCCATCTCTAGTTGATCTGGACCGTCTCTATGACGATGTGAAGCGTTACAGTTGTACGCCTCGTAACTACTCTGTGAATCTGCGGGAGGAGCTGAGAACGACCAGCGCTGTGTTCTTCCCCCGCTGTCTGCTGGTCCAACGCTGCGGAGGAAACTGTGGCTGTGGGACGGAAAACTGGAACAACGGCTGCTACTGCCAGGCGAGCAAGACCTCCATCAAACTACATGAGGTAAAACCTAGCAAGAGACCTCAAACTACATGAGGTCAAACCTAGCAAGAGACCTCAAACTACATGAGGTCAAACCTAGCAGGAGACCTCAAACTACATGAGGTAAAACCTAGCAAGAGACCTCAAATTACATGAGGTGAAACCTAGCAAGAGACCTCAAACTACATGAGGTAAAACCTAGCAAGATACCTCAAACTAGAGGCTAAAACCTAGCAAGAGACCTCAAACTACATGAGGTAAAAACCTAGCAAGATACCTCAAACTACATGAGGTAAAACCTAGCAAGATACCTCAAACTACATGAAGTAAAACCTAGCAAGAGACCTCAAACTACATGAAGTAAAACCTAGCAAGAGACCTCAAACCACATGAGGTAAAACCTAGCAAGAGACCTCAAACTACACGAGGTAAAACCTAGCAAGAGACCTCAAACTACATGAAGTCAAACCTAGCAAGATACCTCAAACTACATGAGGTAAAACCTAGCAAGAGACCTCAAACTACATGAGGTAAAACCTAGCAAGAGACCTCAAATTACATGGAGTAAAACCTAGCAAGAGACCTCAAACTACATGAGGTAAAACCTAGCAAGAGACCTCAAACTACATGAGGTCAAACCTAGCAAGAGACCTCAAACTACATGAGGTCAAACCTAGCAGGAGACCTCAAACTACATGAGGTAAAACCTAGCAAGAGACCTCAAATTACATGAGGTGAAACCTAGCAAGAGACCTCAAACTACATGAGGTAAAACCTAGCAAGATACCTCAAACTAGAGGCTAAAACCTAGCAAGAGACCTCAAACTACATGAGGTAAAAACCTAGCAAGATACCTCAAACTACATGAGGTAAAACCTAGCAAGATACCTCAAACTACATGAAGTAAAACCTAGCAAGAGACCTCAAACTACATGAAGTAAAACCTAGCAAGAGACCTCAAACCACATGAGGTAAAACCTAGCAAGAGACCTCAAACTACACGAGGTAAAACCTAGCAAGAGACCTCAAACTACATGAAGTCAAACCTAGCAAGATACCTCAAATTACATGAGGTGAAACCTAGCAAGAGACCTCAAACTACATGAGGTAAAACCTAGCAAGATACCTCAAACTAGAGGCTAAAACCTAGCAAGAGACCTCAAACTACATGAGGTAAAAACCTAGCAAGATACCTCAAACTACATGAGGTAAAACCTAGCAAGATACCTCAAACTACATGAAGTAAAACCTAGCAAGAGACCTCAAACTACATGAAGTAAAACCTAGCAAGAGACCTCAAACCACATGAGGTAAAACCTAGCAAGAGACCTCAAACTACACGAGGTAAAACCTAGCAAGAGACCTCAAACTACATGAAGTCAAACCTAGCAAGATACCTCAAACTACATGAGGTAAAACCTAGCAAGAGACCTCAAACTACAAGAGGTCAAACCTAGCAAGAGACCTCAAATTACATGAAGTAAAACCTAGCAAGAGACCTCAAACTACATGAGGTAAAACCTAGCAAGAGACCTCAAATTACATGAGGTGAAACCTAGCAAGAGACCTCAAACTACATGAGGTAAAACCTAGCAAGATACCTCAAACTAGAGGCTAAAACCTAGCAAGAGACCTCAAACTACATGAGGTAAAAACCTAGCAAGATACCTCAAACTACATGAGGTAAAACCTAGCAAGATACCTCAAACTACATGAAGTAAAACCTAGCAAGAGACCTCAAACTACATGAAGTAAAACCTAGCAAGAGACCTCAAACCACATGAGGTAAAACCTAGCAAGAGACCTCAAACTACACGAGGTAAAACCTAGCAAGAGACCTCAAACTACATGAAGTCAAACCTAGCAAGATACCTCAAATTACATGAGGTGAAACCTAGCAAGAGACCTCAAACTACATGAGGTAAAACCTAGCAAGATACCTCAAACTAGAGGCTAAAACCTAGCAAGAGACCTCAAACTACATGAGGTAAAAACCTAGCAAGATACCTCAAACTACATGAGGTAAAACCTAGCAAGATACCTCAAACTACATGAAGTAAAACCTAGCAAGAGACCTCAAACTACATGAAGTAAAACCTAGCAAGAGACCTCAAACCACATGAGGTAAAACCTAGCAAGAGACCTCAAACTACACGAGGTAAAACCTAGCAAGAGACCTCAAACTACATGAAGTCAAACCTAGCAAGATACCTCAAACTACATGAGGTAAAACCTAGCAAGAGACCTCAAACTACAAGAGGTAAAACCTAGCAAGAGACCTCAAATTACATGAAGTAAAACCTAGCAAGAGACCTCAAACTACATGAGGTAAAACCTAGCAAGAGACCTCAAACTACATGAAGTAAAACCTAGCAAGAGACCTCAAACTACATGAAGTAAAACCTAGCAAGAGACCTCAAACTACATGAGGTAAAACCTAGCAAGAGACCTCAAATTACATGAAGTAAAACCTAGCAAGATACCTCAAGCTAGAGGCTAAAACCTAGCAAGAGACCTCAAACTACATGAGGTAAAAACCTAGCAAGAGACCTCAAACTACATGAGGTAAAACCTAGCAAGAGACCTCAAATTACATGAAGTAAAACCTAGCAAGAGACCTCAAACTACATGAGGTAAAACCTAGCAAGAGACCTCAAACTACATGAGGTATTTGCTGATGTGGGCTGTGGTCATGTATCCCCAGGCCGGTAGCTGACCACACTCTAATAAGACGTAATGACCGTTGATTGGTCCATCTATGAAACAGTGAATAATTATTGGTCCATTTCTGACTCAGTGATGTTGATTGGTCCATTTCTGACTCAGTGATGTTGATTGGTCCATCTATGACACAGTAACTGTTGATTGGTTAATTTATTACTCAGTGATGTTGATTGTTCCATCTATGACAAAGTAACGAAAGGTTATCCTATAACCTAGTTATATGAATACTGGCAGAGCGTCTCGCTCTTGCCATTATGAGATAACTCTTATCTCCTAGCACCTACTGTGCTCATGAACAAACAATTTGCACCCATGCACGTGACCAGGCCACGCCCCAGCGTCCTCCTATAAGACGCCGGACATGGACACACTCTACCTTCCTCGGGATAAAAAAGTTTCCAACATTGAAAACCCAACCAAGGGACCTCAGGGCGCTGAGAGCGAGACGCTCTGCCAGTATTCATATAACTAGGTTATAGGATAACCTTTTGTTATATTATCATACTGTCATCGCGTCTCGCTCTTGCCATTATGAAATATGGGGCAGAGCAGACGCGTGACCCGACAAGTGTACCCCCTGAGGGCCCGTAAGCCCCACTACCAGGGGGGAGCGGAGTCCCGTCCACCCGCCCGTCCTAACAAAGGGGGGGAGGCAATCAACTCCACCAAAGTGTGAAAAAAGGGGAACCAGAAACCCCTAAAAGCGCACAGTACAGGCGGGACCACGTGTGACACAGCACCCTGTGGCACACACCGACACACCCCTGCTAGCCCACCGACTGGCGGGACGCAGGGGAGGTCCCAGACCTCAGAACCGCCTGGGAGACAGAACCCCCAGTCATGTCCATGAGGTAAAACTTAACGAAGGGACCCGGGGAGGACCAGGAGGCCGCAGCACAGATGTCCTCCACCGAGGCCCCCCCTAACAAGGCCGCAGAGGCCGCCACTCCACGAGTGGAGTGCGCCCTGACACCCCCAGGGGGGACCTGTCCAGCCAACGTGTAGCAAAGGGCAATGCCCTCGCACAACCAATGTGACAGGCGCTGCTTGGACAGTGCCTTACCTGCGCGAGGGCCACCGTAACAAACAACAGTTGATCGGCAGCCCCGAGATCCTGCGTCCGACTGAGGTAAACCCCCAAAGCACGGACAGGACACGACGGATGAAGGCTCGCCTCTAACCCACTAGTGTGAGGAGGCGGATGAAACGCCTGAATCCCAATATCCCTGTAGCGAAAAGAGCTCCGGATATTCTTTGGCACGAAGACTGGATTAGGCCTCAGAGTCGCACCGCAATTGGCCCGAATAGACAGGCACTCAGGCCGCACCGAGAGAGCACACAGCTCACCCACGCATTTAGCGGAGGTGATGGCCAAAAAGAAGTTCAAGTTCTTTAATAGTTGTCATACAGAAGTACAGAATACTTTCATACAAAATGATTCTTACTGTTACGCTCCAGAGACTGTGCTAGACAAGATAGTATCAAATAACATAATAACATAATATAGCATGAATTTAGAAGAAGAAAATGAGGTCACAGTGTTCGGTATAGACATATGTACAATGTTCTGAGTTACCATATAATATACAATACACAATACTATGCAGTGTACTAATGTACAGTACTATCTAGTGCAAAGCAGAAATGGGATGAGGTACAATTTTAGGTACAATTTACAGTAAGGTGTACGAGTTGTAGTGCAATCCTTCATCCATAAATATAAAGTGTGGGGAGTGGGTGCTACAGTGTGTTTGTTTAAAGTGGGTGTGTGCTATAAGTGTGTGGAGTGGGTGCTACAGTGTGTTTGTTTAAAGTGAGTGTGTGCGTGTGGATGTGTGTGCTATGTGCGTTTGGTGGTTGTTGTTGTGTAGTGTTCATTCATTGTTCGTTTAGCAGCCTGATGGCCTGGGGATAGAAGCTTCTTCTGAGTCTTTCTGTGCTCGCCTTGAGACTCCTGTATCGCTTGCCTGACGGCAGCAGTTCAAAGAGGCAGTTGTTCGGGTGACTGGAGTCTTTAATGATTCTCTTAGCCTTGCCCTTGCAACGCTTGTAGTAAATGTTCTGGAGGGTGGGGAGCCCCCCTCCAATTGTGCGTTCGGCTGAACGTGTCACTCTTTGTAGTCTGCTTTGGTCTTGTGCAGTGCTATTCCCAAACCAGGAGGTGATGTTGCCGGTCAAGATGCTCTCTATTGTACATGAGTAGAAGTTCTTAAGGATCTTCTGGCTGACTTGGAACTTCCTTAGGCGCCTGAGGAAGTAGAGGCGTTGTCGTGCCTTCTTCACAACACTGTTAATGTGTGTGGTCCATGTCAAGTCCTCGGATATGTAGGCTCCGAGGTACTTAAAGCTGTTGACTCTCTCAACCGGTGCCCCGTCGATGCTGAGGGGGCTGTAGTCCTTGACCCCCGACCTCCTGAAGTCCACAATCATCTCCTTTGTTTTGCTGACGTTCAGGGAGAGGCTGTTTTCCTGGCACCATCCCGCCAGGACCTTGACCTCTTCCAGGTAGGCCCTCTCGTCGTTGGCAGAGATCAGGCCCACCACCACTGTGTCGTCAGCAAATTTGATGATTGTATTGCTACTCCGCTGAGCCACACAGTCGTGTGTGTACAGGGAGTAGAGGAGGGGACTCAGAACACAGCCCTGGGGGGCCCCTATGTTGAGGGTGATGGATGAGGAGGTGCAGTTGCCTGCTCTCACCACCTGGGGTCTGCCAGTCAGGAAGTCCAAGACCCACTGGCAGAGGTCATAGCCCAAGCCCAGGTCCCTGAGCTTGGCTATGAGTATGGAGGGGACTATGGTATTGAATGCCGAGCTGTAGTCGATGAATAGCATTCTCACATAGTTCCCCTGCCTCTTGTCCAGGTGTGATGCTGCTGTGTGCAGCACATGGGATATGGCGTCCTCCGTGGACCTGTTGGGGCGGTATGCAAATTGCAGGGGGTCCATGTTGATGGGGAGGGAGGAGCAGATGTAGCCCTTTACTAGCTTCTCGAAGCACTTCATGGCTATGGAGGTGAGAGCTACAGGGCGGTAGTCGTTGAGGCAAGCAGGCTTGGATTTTTTGGGTACAGGGATAATAGTGGACTTCTTCAGGCAGGTGGGGATGACAGCCTGTTCTAAGGACAGGTTAAATATGTCAGTGAATACTGGGGCCAGTTGGTCGGCACAGACTTTTAGGACGCGGCCGGGGATGCCGTCTGGACCTGCTGCCTTCCTGATATTCACTTTTTTAAAGGTCCGCCTCACCTCATGCTCTGTTACCCTGAACACTGCGCCTCCATCAGCAGCCGACCCCCCCCCCCCCCATTGCCGAGGCTTGTGAGCTGGTGTTGTTATTACCAGCATCAAAGCTCGGATAGAAGGTATTGAGGTCATTTGCTAAGGAGATGTCACTGTTCAGTTTGAGGGAGGCGCCTTTGTAGTCTGTCATCGTTTTGAGCCCCTGCCACATAGCTCTAGAGTCAGCTTGTTCAAACTGGAGTTCAATTTTATCCCTGTAGCGTCGTTTGGCCTCTGACACAGTCCTCCTTACGTTGTATCGCGCCACCTTGTGGTCATTCATGTTGCCTGCCTCTAGGCCGTCGTTGTATGCTTTGGTGCGCTCTCTCAGAGCTTCACGGACGGATTTGTCTACCCAGGGTTTTTGATTTGGGTAAACTTTCATTTTGGTAGTGGGGATTGTTTCTTTCACCCTAGTACAAACATAGTCCAGCACTGTCTCCGTGTAGGCATTAATGTTATCTGTGTCGCGGAACACATTCCAGTCTGTGTTGTGAAACACTGACCGGATCGTATCCTCTGACGTCACATCCCATTTCTGCACCTCTCGCGAGACTACGGGAGTACTTTTAATTTTCTGTCTGTACTTCGGTGTAAGAAAAATTGATGCGTGATCTGACTTACCGAAGCTACTATCAGAATGAGCCTTGTAGCCACCTTTAAATTGCGTGTAACAGTGATCTAGGATGTTACCGCCTCTGGTGTTGCAAGTCACATGCTGATAGAAGTCGGGCAATACCTTTCTCAGATTGGCGCTATTGAAATCTCCCAGAACTAAAATGGCGGCGTTAACATTCGCCTCTTGGATTCTATTTACCTCGTCGTGTAGTCTGGAGAGCGCAACCTTGTTGCTGGCTTCAGCTTGCGGTGGAATATACACTCCGACCAGGACGATCGCCGTTAACTCCCTCGGGAGGAAGAAAGGACGACACTTGATGGTTATATATTCCAGTTCTGGGGAGCAGTGGTTGGATAGTTCCTTCACATTAGTTGGGTCACTCCAATTTTTGTTCAACATGAAGGCAATACCTCCTCCACGTTGTTTACCGGATTCTGCTGTTCTATCCTTGCGGTGAATGAAGAAATGATCGGCCGGTAGGATGGCGTGGTCTGGGACTTCTGGCGCCAGCCACGTCTCGATGAAGCAGAGAACGTTACAGTCCCTAACGTCTCTCTGGAATTGAATCCTTGCTCGGATGTCGTCTAGTTTATTGTCTATTGATTGTACATTGGCTAGCAATATACTGGGTAGTGGTGTCCTGTGCCGCCTGGTTCTCAGCCTGTTACGGACTCCAGCTCTCTTTCCTCGCCGTCTGGGTCCTTTGTCCCTGGGGGCGAGATCCGGTCCTGATGTCCTCAAGATCTCAACGGGCCATTGTTGCGGTTCAGAGAGCTGATCCAGAGAGTAATCCAGTCGGTAAGTTTCCCGTAATCCAATGTCTATTAGTGACTGACGGTCATACACATTAATTGCACCTACTGTTGGTACAGACAAAACTCTTAAAACTATAAATATTAACAAAAGTATGCACAGTCTCGACGGAGCGCACAGACAGGCAGCCGGACGTAGCGGCGCCATCTTCAAGACAGCAGATCCAATGGCAACTGCTCAAGAGGCTCAAACGGGGCCTCCGACAACCGGCCCAGGACCAGTTGGAGGTCCCACTCGGAGACGGAGAACGTTCCACAGGCTTGAGATGCAGAGTGCCAAGCAGGAACGTCCCACGAGAGGGTGGCTGAACAACGTTCCGCCCCCTCATTCGACCATACGCCACTCCCCAGCGTAAGCTGCGGTAGAGGACGGAGCGCGCGCGTACCGGATAGCGTTAACCACAGAATAGTCAAGACGCATCCCCACCAGATTCACACTGTCAGCAGCCAAGCCTAGAGGCTGCCCCAGAACAGGAAGGCAGAACAGAGTTCCGCGTGCCTGAGAGAGGGCCCCTGCGGTGACCACGGAACAGGCCACGGCGGGGCCACACAGAGCTGAATCAGGGCCGGGGACCACACAGCTGAGCCCCGGCCCGGCACGACCAGAACCAAGTCCTGCGCTCCCGACGTACCCGCCCCAACAGCTGAGCTAACAGGTGTAAGGGGGGGAAAGCGTACAGAATCCCGGACGGCCACGGAATCGGTCCCAGACCTGCCCGACTATGTCTGGACGTAGTCCCCACTCGTCAGGGTGAGGACCGCCCCGCGACATCACACCTGCACCCACATTCACCCTGCCGGGGATGTGGAGAGCCCTCAGGCAGAGCAGATGGAGAACGCCCATAGCCAGAGCCCGACCGCCGCCCGGTGCAGACGGGGGGAGCGCACTCCTCCCTGTCCGACAATATATGACGCTGATGTCGTGTTGTCCGTCCTGACCAAAACATGCTTGCCCACCACAAGGTGGTCGAGCCGTTTGAGGACCAGAAGGACTGCCTTCAATCCCAACACATTGAATGTAGCGCAGACCGGGCAGCATGGCAGCTGCCCCCTACTGCGTTGGTCCGACACGTCCCCCCCCCATCCCATGAGGGAGGCGTCGGTGAAGACCGTGACGTGTGACAGCCTGCTGCCCAAGGGGACCCCGCAGGTGAGGGCACCAGACCCTCCCCAGAAGACGAGGTCCCCCAGTACTGACATGGGAACCTTCAGCCGCTTCCATATGTCTCACACCGGGTCTATTTCCATACTGGAAAAAACCACCTCTGCATCCTCCCCATGAAGAGGAGGCCAAGAGGGACCACAGCAGCAGGCGCATCACGGACAGCGCCGTAACCGTCCTAGGACGGAACCTCCCGAGCGCGCCGAGAACCCAACCACTCGCCGCCGCTCCGAGAGGGATGCCCATATAGACCTTGAGCTTAGAAAAAGCCCAAGTACTCCACCCGTTGACTGGGAAGAGGAGAACTCTACTTCCAGTCTACAGCAAAACCCAGGCTGGTGAGACACCACCTGCCTGGTATGAGACCTGGCGATCTACCCTGACCGGCCAATGACCAGAACGTTGTCCAGGGCAGAATACAATTCGTAACCCGCGACGACGCAGAGGCCCCAGCGTGGTCTCCACGCACTTGGTGAAGATGCGGGGAGCCAGAGAGTAGCCGAACGGCAGCCTCTGGTACTCGTACGCTGAGCCCCCCCCCCCACTCAGCCCCTGTCCCCATGAGAAGCGAAACGTGGGGCCGCTTGCGCTTCATTGAAGGCACGCGGCCCGCAGCCAAAGGAAACAAATCAGAGCCCTTATCCCGCTGGTGTTGGGGGGGGGGGAGTGACCGGAGAGCGAGCTAGACACAGCTAGACGGCGAAGTTTTTTTAGGGCGTGCTCATCTAATGTAGCCGATCCCTCGGCCGCCAAGGCTGTCTGCCTTGCGATCACCTGTTTTCTTTGTGTCCAGAGTACCTCAGCCTGGGGGAGACACGGCCGGTGGTTGAGGGCCTCGCCACAGCCGCTGGCGAGGCCGCACCCTCACCTCTGGCTGCGCGGTGTGAGGCAGTGTGGGGCTTAGGTCAAATACCGCCCGTGCTCCTGCGGAAAGATCAAAGTCCCTCTGCGGAGAGGGGAGCCCTGAGGAGGGAAAAACGTCTCTCCTCCTCAAGGGGAGACTGATCCAACCAAGATGTCTGTAAAGAACCGTTGACAGCATCTTAGCCCTCCCTGCGGTTATAGCTTGCGGCTAGGTCAAAAGCTAATAACCTCAAAACCTTGCGCGATGTTTCAACGTCGGCTGGCCCTAAGGCCCCACCACCGACACCATTTTTGACAGAAAAAACAGCAATTCGAACAATGTTGCTAGTCGCTGCTAATTCTATACCGCAGCGGTATAGGCTTTAACAGCCCACCAGCCACCTGCCGGGCCGACTCGCCTCATGGCGTCGGCCGGGCGGGACACCATTCCACCATGTCAGAGGCAAAGGACTGATGCCACCTGCTTCACAAGCACGGAGCACCAGTGGTGGCTGCAGACAAAAGACTACTACTAGTGAAGCACTGCCTCACTAGTAGGCATGCAGCAACCTCCACTGTGGTGTGCACCCATGAAGGGGTAAATGAATAAATGAACGAAAACTCCACTAACACACTGCAGAATGGGCTAGCCCATACACACAAATGTTAAGGGGCTGCAGACCAGAGAAAAACACCAGTTTCATAGATTCACAAAAAGCACACCAGCCCTAGGCCTCAGCCCATCCACCCATGAAAATGGTAAACAAGACCCCGTCAAAACTCCCAACATTAGACACCGATTGACCGTCAGCATGAATGGTTAAGAGGAGGGAAGACCTTTTAGTAAAGACAGTCCTCGGCGGGGAACAAGAACGGAGACCCAGCATTGTAGCATTAGCATTAGCCGCTCGCACTAGGATAGTTGGGAAAACACCCAAAACAGTGTCATGACGACCATGTTTTCCCAAATATCCTGCCCCTCGCACCAATACACAACTCGACTGTCTCACGGGACAACGAGCAGTACAGGGCTGTACGCTAAGCTTTTTCACTAGGGGCACACATTTTTTAATAACAATTTTACCATTATTAAAAAAATATGTTCCTCCTGCCTCATTACTGTGGTCCTTTTATTTAACATTTAAGTGCGTTTGTTTTCAGGTTTGTATCTTTTATAATGAACCAACTGAGAAAGTGTGTAAATCACTAATAGAACAAAAACAACAAACTGTGTGTGTGTGTGTGCGCGCGCTTGTGTAGTGCTCCTTGAATGAGATCACCACAACACACACACACCATTGCATTAATCAGGAGGACAAGAAACTCTGCATACATTTGTTTCACAATGAAAAGTGCTTTAGAAATCAAATGAATTATTATTGTAAATAACCCCATGAAAGGTTTATTATTTGTATGGGTAATTACCTGCTTCATATTTGTGATGTTACTGGTTTCAGTGTGTGCCTAAAGTGATCAATGTGTTGGGCCGTTTATAGAGATCTATGCCAATTAATGTTTATGTATATCCGGGACTTTTTTTAATAAGAATTGAGAGGCATTTGTATATGTGACCTTTATTTTGAAAACCGTGTTGCGACGCAACCTTATTTACATTTGCGCTTTTGACAGTGAAATGTTCAGTCCAACTTAGCTGGAAGGAAAGACTAATCAAAAAGGTTTAATTGACCCGTATGAGGCTCTTACGGTAGGACTACTCACCTAATGCATAGCTGAACCTGAACGTTAGAAGTGTCCGTGTCCCCGTCAATCAATCATCACATCATCACGTCAATCATCATCATCTTATCATCTCTCCACATCGGACGTGGTTGTCATAAGATGGACTGATATCTACTCCGTTGTTCTTGCAGAGCAAAATTTGCGTCTTAAATGTATTGAAATGAGGTGCTTCTTTGGCGATGCAATAGCCCATATTGAAAGGAAGAGAGGCCACATTCAGTTTCGTTTTGCTAGGAATTATGGGATTTGGTGTTGGATGTATAGACTACGCAGATAGGGACATGGTCTTTAATCGCACGATAGACTACAAGTACCAAGTATATAGCGTGACCCAGATTCACTCCACACGCAAATCTTTTTTTTCACTCAGGCTATCGGTGATCGCAGTAAGTTCATTCATTGCCGACAGATTCTTTCATAGCACCACGACATTGTGTCGCACTGTACAGCCTTGGTTGTAGGCTAATGTTTTTTTTAAAAAAAATCCAATTTGTATGGATTAATTAAGGAGTGAAATGCGAATGAAGGGTTGAAATCGCAACGTTGCTCCCAAATAATATTTCCAACTCGCAACGGCCAAATTAAGGGGCAATTTGCAACGAGATCATCGCAGTGTACAGCCCTGCAGTATCACAAATGCTAGCATTAATGGCAGCGCAGGCCCTACCTGTGCGCGACCTAGCCCGACAGCTAGCCGCTGCGCGACGTCCCTCGATCCGCTGTCACGAGACGAGGAAACCCCAGGACAGGCCCGATGCGCTGTTAGGATGTGCCGAGAAGATTCGAGGGGCTGGTGAATCTCCGGCGAAAACCCAACATTGTGTAATTTCTCTCTGCATTTCATAACAACTAGTTCATGGAGTGCACTGCAGCGTCCATGTTGGAAACAAAAAAAGAGGAAGGTAGAGTGTGACCATGTCCGGCGTCTTATAGGAGGACACTGGGGCATGGCCTGGTCACGTGCATGGGTGCAAATTGTTTGTTCATGAGCACAGTAGGTGCTAGGAGATAAGAGTTATCTCATAATGGCAAGAGCAAGACGCGATGATAGTATGATAATATAACTGTTGATTGACCCATCTATGACTCAGTGATGTTTATTGGTCTATATAGGACCAGTGATGCTACAGATTACTTGTAAAAAATTATCTGATTACTGATTACTCCTTTAAAAAGTAATCTAGTTACTTTACTGATTACTTGTTTATCAAAGTAACTTAGTTACTTTGAAAGTAACTAGGTTACGAAGTCATCGTCGTCGTCGTCCCTGCTGCTGCCACAACATAAGAATGACAACAGTTTTTTTTTTTTTCAAATAATGCTTTATTGAAAGTGCATAATGTCATAAATCATGATTGGCTGCTCAGACAGGTCATCATGAGACGTCATCAGCCATCAGTTGCCATCAGTTGCCATCCGCAAGTCACACGTAACATGAATCTCTCTCTCACTCTCACTCTCTCACATTAACGATAGGTTATGTAGATAACCTAGTTATATTAGTATTGGCTAAGCGTCCCGCTCTGAGCCTTACGAGATACTCTATATCTCCTGTGATACCTAATGTATCTCCCACGAACAAAAAACACATGCACCCCACCTGTATGGGGCCCCGCCCCTTATGGTGGTACCACCCACATAACCATGACTCTGGTCATGAAACACCCTTCCTCGCCAAAAACCCGTCCCAGGAAAAGACCCCTCAAGAGGGAACTCAGGGCGCGCAGAGCGGGACGCTTAGCCAATACTAATATAACTAGGTTATCTACATAACCTATCGTTATATTTCGTATAGCATCGCGTCCCGCTCTGAGCCTTACGAGATAATGGGGAAGAGCGGGCGCGAGACCCGACAGATGTACCCCCTGAGGACCCGTAAGCCCACATCAAGGGGTGCGGGGAGCCCTGTCACCCCATCCTTCCTAACGAAGGGGGGGCGCAGTCAACTCCACCTGAATGCGAACAAGAGGGAGCCAGAACCCCTTGAACACACCGTACAGGCGGAACCACGTGTGACTCAACACACTGCGGCCCATACCCATACACTCCTGCTACCCGACCAAAGGACGGGAAGCAGGAAAGGCCACAGACCCCAGAACCGCCTGGGAGACAGAACCCCCGGTCATGTCCATGAGGTAAAACCTTACAAAGGGGCCCGGTGAGGACCATGAAGCTGCAGCACAGATGGCCTCCACCGAGGCCCCACCCAGGAGAGCGGCAGAGGCAGCCACCCCACGAGTGGAGTGCGCCCTGACGCCCCCAGGGGGATCCTGCCCAGCCAGCGTGTAGCAGAGGGTAACACCCTCGCACAACCAATGGGACAGGCGCTGCTCCGACAGTGCCTTACCAGCACGAGCCCCACCGTAACAGACAAAAAGCTGGTCGGTAACCCTGAAATCCTGAGTACGGCTGAGGTAAATCCCCAAGCACGGACTGGACATGACAGGTGAAGGCCCGCATCTAACTCACCAGTGTGAGGAGGAGGACGAAACGCCTGAACCACAATATCCCGGGAGCGGAAGGAACTCCGGATATTCTTAGGCACGAAAGCAGGATTAGGTCGCAGAGTGACACCGCAATCGGTCCGAAAAGACAGGCACTCTGGACGTACCGAGAGAGCACAGAGCTCACCTACGCGTTTAGCGGAAGTGACAGCCAGAAGGAACGCGGTCCTGAAGGACAGCTGTCCCAACGGCGCCCGCTCGAGCGGCTCAAACGGGGCCAAGGACAACCGACCGAGGACCAATTGAAGATCCCAAGTCGGAGCCAAGGAGCGTTGCACCGGCTTAACGCGTCGAGCGCCAAGCAGGAAACGCTTCACAAGAGGGTGGCTGAACAAGACATCCCCTCAAACCCCTCATGATAGGAGGATATAGCTGCTGCATATACCCTCACCGTCGAAGCCGACAGTCTATCAAGGAGAGACTGGAGGTAACTAAGGACAGCAACCAGGGGGCAGGAGACTGAGTCCTGGCCCCCCGCCTTACACCACACTTGGAACATACGTCATCTGCCCGCGTAAGCGCGACAGTGGAGGGAGCATGCGCATTCCAGATGGTAACACCATCAGGATCAAGGACCTGCGCCCCTCAACGTACCCGTCCCAACAACTGACCTAACAGATGTATGGGGAAGAATCCCTGGCGGCACGGCATCGGTCCCAGACCTGCCTGGCCATGTCCAGACGCAATCCTCACCCGTCAGGATGAGGGCCGCCCCGCGACAGTACACCTGCACCCACATTCTCCCTGCCGGGGATGTGGGGAGCCCTTAGGCCGCGCAGATGGAGGACGCCCATAGCCAGCCGCCCGCCGCCTGGTGCAGACAGGGGGAGCGTACTCCTCCCTGTCTGTCGATACACGACACTGACGTCGTATCGTCCGTCCTGATCAACACCATTTGTGGACCAGAAGGACCGCTTTCAACACCAACACATTGAACGTAGCGCAGACCGGGCAGCATGGTTTGCCAGCTGCCCCCTACTGCGTTGGCCCGACGCGTCACCAGCGAGGGAGGCGTCGGTGAAAACGCGACGTGAGACAGCGCCGTAACCGTCCTAGGACGGAACCTCCCGAGCGTGTTGACAACACGCTCTGAGATGGATGCCCATAGCCCTCCAACCGTTGACTGGGAAGAGGAATACTCTACATCCAGTCTACAGCAACCCCAGGCTGGTAGAGACCTGCCTGGTACGAGACCTGACGATCCACCTTGACCGCGAAGGACCAGAACGTCATCAGGGCAGAACACTCCGTAACCCCGGATGACGCAGAGGCCCCAGTGCGGCCTCCACGCACTTGGTGAAGATGCGGGGAGCCAGAGAAAACCGAACGGCAGCCTCTGGTACTCATACGCTAACCCTGCAAAGGAAGCGTAGGTAAGCCCTAGGATGGAAGATCGGGGATGCGCATACGCATCCTACAGGTCTATGGAGGAGAACCAGACCCCCACCTGACAGTGTTCAACAGGTAGGAGACGATCCAAAAAATGCTGAACCTTCCCATGGGACAGGTCCAGCCTGGGTCTTACACCCCTCCCTCCCGACTTCTCGGGCAGAGAACACCGGGAGGAGAACGCCACGACGATGGCTTGCTTCGTCCACAGAGATTGGATCTCGTCGACCAGAGCTGTCCCTGCTGGAGACCCCGACAACAGGGTCTGTACCAAACCTGAAAACGGGTGGGGTTGTGTAAACACAAGTCCCCGCCTCACCATTCTCTCCATCTACCTCGACATATGGTACTGCCGTAGTCATATGTGACGACACTCCCAACGCACCCGCCGTCACGTGGCGCAGGTCCGCCAGGAACTGTAGATAGTTGGCCCGGTCCCCCCCGCTGTGCGAAGACAACCCTGGAATCGTGCGAGGAGCGCGTTCCGTGTCGGAACACCTGACCCTGACACCACCCACGAGGCAATCGCACCCAAGGGGGAACCCCGACAGAAAAGGGCCTGTCTGATACGGGGGGCTTCCGATCAAAAAAGCCCCCCCACTGAACACCCCTCCAGAACATGCTGAAGGAGTTGTTCTGCAGCCGGACATGCAAGGTGTAAGGCCCCCATGGGTTCCTACACACCGTAGCCCTGCAGTGATATCACTACCACCCCAAACCATGTGAGCTGCGACCACTTGCCAATATTCCAGGAGTGGGAGCACCAACATGATGGCCTGGCGAAGGCGAGGCCGGGGAAGCCCGCACTGTGTGCCTCAAAAGGTTTCGAGCCCCCCTGCTGACAACACTTAAGTTGACAGACGTAACACCAGGCTCAACCAACACAGTTCAAGGTGTGGGAGCCGCTTGACAGCACAACATTCTCACGGACAGACCCAGGCTCAGCCATCAACTGGGTGTCAGCCCCTGTCTCCATGAGAAGCGAAGAATGGGGCCGCATACGCTTCAAGAAGGTCCGCGGCCCGCAGCCAAAGGAACACACCCAGAGCCCCGCTTCTGAGGGTAACAGAAAGCGGACTGAGCGGGGAGCGGGCTGCTCGCGGCAAAATGACGACGGAGTGGTTTACCAACACCGAAATCACCCAAAATGGCCGATCCCTCGGCCGCCAAGACTGTCGGCCTCGCGATACCCTGTCGATTCTCCAACCAGGGCACCACTGGCGGGGGAAACATGGCCGCCTGTCGAGGGCCCCGTCATCGCCGCTGACGAGGCCGTGCTCTCTCTTCTTCTGGCTGCGCGGTGTGAGGCGGTGTAGGGCCTAGGACAATACCGCCCGCGCTCCAGCAGAAGACCAAAATCCCCTGCGGAGAGGGGAACCCTGAGCGGTTATAGCTTGCGGCTGGGTCAAAGCTAATAACGTCAACATACTCGACGGAGTGGTTTACCAACACCGTGCGCGATGTGTCGACGTCGGCCGGCCCTCAAGGCCCCTCCACCAGACACCATTTCTGTAATAGAAAAAACACCAATTCGAACACAGTTCTAATCGTTGCCAATTCCATACCGTGGCGGTACAAGCCTTAACAGCCCACCAGCCACTCGCCAGGCCGACCCATGGTGTCGGCCGGGCGGGGCATTGTTTCAATATATCAAAAACAAAGGACTGACGTTAACATGGAGCACCAGTGGTGATTGCAAACAGCACCCTCCACTGTGGTGTGGACCATGAAAAGGTTAAATGAATAAAAGAGCTAAACCACAAAAACTGTAGAATGAGCAAACCCATACACACAAAGTTTAAGGGGAGACGGACCAGACCCGTCTTCATTCAAAATATTCACAACAGAACACCAGCCCTAGTTTAGCCCATTTACCAAAAAAGGTAAACAAAGCCCCCCCCCCGCACTACTCCCCCAGTATACCGATTGACCGTCAGTATGAATGGTTTGAGAGGAGAGAAAGCTTGTAGCAAGACAGACCTTCTCATAGCAGAGTGACAAAATGAAACAATAGCCCCCTACACAGGGCCGCCCCAGGAGATGGGGGGCCTCGCGTCTAAAAACGCACAGGGCCTCACATTTCTCCCAAGCGGCCCTGCCCTTACACTACTGCAGCCTAACGCCAGGCAATGTGGAACCCAAGACAACAATTGCCTGTGCACAGACACGCAACATGTTTACCATGTCGGCTGGACCCATAGCCCCACTACCCGACGCCAACCCAGATGGGAACACCGTTCAACAAACCCCGCCGGAACACAAGGTAATACCTGGCTAGAACCTAGCCACGACCTACCCCGTTGTCAACCCATTTACCCGAAAAAGGTAAATAGAACTCAAAACCCCACAACAGCTACCGACTGACCTTCATTGATGAACCGGGCAAGAGGCGGGAGAGTGACAACATCTCACGGCGGAGACATTAAAACAGCATAGCAATTAGCAGTAGTGATAGCATGCGGCAGTAGCGATAGCATGTTAGCATAGCTTTAGATGTTTTAGCAGCACGCCCAAGACAGCTTGGAAACCGTTCCCTGCAGAGAACGTTCACCAAACCATCTTGCCCCTGGCGCCAACACACAACAAGGTTGTGTTAACAACACAAACCAGCATTACTAACACTAATACCCATGCCTGAAGACACAGGGCCTACCTGAGTACAAGCTGGCCCGACAGCCAGCCTTGTACAGCTGAACCTCGATGTGCAGTCATCAAACGAGGAACATCACAGGCCCGTCGTGTCACCGAAAACATGCGTCGAAGATGCCAGGGGCCAGCAACCTCCGGTAAGCTTCCAACATTATTAATCTTCCTTAATCTTTTCATTCCGCTAGCTCGTATGGTGCAAGCATCCAGTACGCTGGGACGAAAATAGAGGAAGGGTGTTTCATGACCAGAGTCATGGTTATGTGGGTGGTACCACCATAAGGGGCGGGGCCCCATACAGGTGGGGTGCATGTGTTTTTTGTTCGTGGGAGATACATTAGGTATCACAGGAGATATAGAGTATCTCGTAAGGCTCAGAGCGGGACGCGATGCTATACGAAATATAACTGTTGATTGGTCCATCTATGTCTCAGTGGTGTTAATTGGTCCGTCTATAACACAGTACTTGATGATTGGTCCATCTATGACTCAGTAAGTGATAATTGGTCTATCTACTGTATGACTGGGTGACTGTTGACCAATCATTGCATCTCTGTTGCCAGGTTGGAGAAAAGGTGACATCTTGCTTTATAAATAAAGATTCATGGTTCAGACTGAGATCATATATGGAGAACATTTAATACGTGTTTGATAAAGGCAATACCCTGCTCTGCCAATTGTCAGACCTCTCTGCTGGAGTCTAGCTCCACCCTCTAGTTGTCATCCTGCCTCAGAATAGGCTGGTCCTACTGATGTGGTCAGCATCATGTGGCTAATCCCAGCCCAATCTCCCTTTTCCTACTTCCTTTCTCATTGCTCTCCTCTCTCTCTCTTTCTCTATATCTCCCACTCTCTCTGTTATCTCTGTCTGTGTGTATCAGTACGCCCCCCGCCTATTCTTTAATCCCAGCAGGGGCGGATTTAGGATTGTAGGAGATCCGGGGCTTAGCCCAGATGGGCCCCCCTTTTTTTCTTTTTTTTTTCTTTTTTTTTAAATCTTTTTTGATTTATTTGAATTTTTTTATATATATATATATTTTTTTTTTTGGGCAGGCAAGGGGTGGTTTGGAGGGGCTTAGGCACGACCCCCTCCACGACAGATTTTTTTTGAATTTAATGAACCTGTACGTGCAATTTCCTGCAATATAGAGCCTTCAATCTTGACCAATAAAGCTGCTCTTTTCACTATAAAACTCAGTTAACCATAACGTAGTTATGGTTAGATTTATATATTGGGGGGGGATATATCATATTTTTCATATAATCAAAAAGTGGTGGAGCAAGATTATACCTTTGCTCCCCCAAGTTCAATAGTGGGAGAGCAGAGATGCTCCGAATGCTCTTATGGCCAGGCGTCCATGATTCACTGATACAAAGTAAAATAGTGCAGTGCAATAAAATAGTTAGTAAAATAGAATAAAATAATGCAATAGTGCATTGCAATAAAATAGTTATCATCGTATTTAATCGGGAGGCCGGTAAGGAGTGCATTACAGTAGTCGAGTTGGCTTGAGATAAAGGCATGGATCTGGTTTTCAGCGTCCTTTTGATTTATAAATGGCCGTACTTTAGCTATGTTTCTAAGGTGGAAGAATTAAGTTTTTGTCAACTTGTTGATTGTGATTTAAAGCTTAGGTCTGAGTCTACCATAACACCAAGACTTAACTCACTCAAATACAGTTAGCAGCTGGATAGACCACAGATGGAAATTAGCTTCTGCTAAATCTGGTGCAAACATATTTTCATGTAACAATGATGAATTGTAAAAAAAAAAAAAAAAAATTATTTATTTTGTATTTTTTTTTAAATAGATTCGGGGCTTTTCAGAATACATCCGGGGCTTGAGCCCAGGTAGCCACCCCCTAGCTCCGCCCCTGATCCCAGCCCAAGAGTGCTGCCGAGTGCTTCCGCGTTTTCCCTGATTGGCCGCGACACGCCCCTCGGCAGAGCGGCAGCGGCAGAGCGGAGCACTCACCCAGGGGATTACAGTGTCTCTCTCACTGTTCTAAACAGTCCTGGCAGGAAGAGAAGAGAGTGTATGGGCACATATGCATGAACACACACACACACACACACACACACACACACACACACACACACACACACACACACACACGCACGCATACACTCATATTTATCATTCACATATCATATTTATTCACGCCAAGCCTTCATGTTTCTTATTATAAAGCACACACACAGTACATTTTGCAGGGTACATTTTACTCAAACTGAGTAAAATGTACTCATTTTGAGTAAAATTTACTCTGCGAAATTGAGAGAGAGAGAGAGAGAGAGAGAGAGAGAGAGAGAGAGAGAGAGAGAGAGAGAGAGAGAGAGAGAGAGAGAGAGAGAGGAGGAGAAAGAGAAGATGAGGAAGAGAGAAGAAGATAAACTGGGAGAGGGAAGGATGAGTAGAGACGAGGACGGATTGCAGAGCCAGTCACTGCATCAACAATGAAACACATATATCCTCCTCTATCTCATTCCCTCTCTCCCTCTGTCTCTCTCTTTCCCTCTATCTCATTCTCCCTCTCCCTCTGTCTCTCTCTTTCCCTCTATCTCATTCCCTCTCTCCCCCTGTAGCTCTCTTTCCCTCTATCTCATTCCTTCTCTCCATCTGTCTATCTCTTTCCCTCTATCTCATTCCCTCTCTCCCTGTCTCTCTACATCTCTCTCTTTCCCTCTATCTCATTCCCTCTGTCTCTCTCTTTCCCTCTATCTCATTATCTCTATCTGTCTCTCTTTCCCTCTATTTACTTCACTCTCTCTGTCTCTCTTTCCCTTGAATGAATGAACGTAGCACTCCCAAGCTGTCATTCTGCTATGACAACGGAAAAGGAATGAATGATTGTGAGAATTCGGACATTCGGACATACTAAGAAAGCTGACAGTGTGCGTGTGTATGCGTTGCTCCGCAGCATATATGGCGTGTGTGTGTGTGTGTGTTTTCATGTGCGCTGTCCGCACTCATTGTCCATCATTCCATAGTATAATGTGGTGCGTGTGTATGTATGTGCACTGCCCGCAGTCAGTGACGGAGCTGCTCCGTCACATCATCCCTCTCCTCCTCGAAGTTGGCGATGTGCGGCAACCTGGATAGGTAATCTGCCACCACATTGGTCTTGCCTGATCGGTGTTGGATGTTAAACTTAAATGGCTGGAGTGAGAGGTACCATCGGGTAAGGCGGCTGTTGTGGTCCCTCATGGAGTTGATCCTAGTGAGAGCTCGGTGGTCCGTTTCCAGGTAAAATTCCCGTCCAAGCAGGTAGTACTGCAGACTCTCCAGCGCCCATTTAATGGCCAGGCCCTCCTTTTCCACTGTGGAATACCTGGTCTCTGGTGGCTTCAGCTTGCGGCTTAGGTATAGGATCTCCTTGGGCCAAGACTGCTCCAAGGCCAACTTCGGATGCATCCACCTGTACCAGAAATCTTCTGGTGGGGGCGCCCGAGTGGCGAACCACATAATGCGCTGCGTCACAACACACCTTTGCCGAATGTCTTCCCCTGTCTATCTCCCATTCTTCCTCTCTCTCTCTCTCTACCGGACTGCCCAGTAGTAAAAAAAAAAAAAAAAAAAAAAAAAAAAACAATAAAAATCTACCAAAAACAAAAAAAGGTTAGAGAAGCGGGTTTGTGACCGGAAGGTCGCCGGTTCGATCTGGTGAAGTCCGGGCTCTTGAGGACAGGGGAGGAACATAGGTGGGATTTCAATGTTTTGAAAGCCGTTTCACACTCCTCTGACCATTTTACTGGATTCTTCTGGTCCTTATTGGTCAGTGCTGTAAGTGGGGTTGCGATGGTTGCAAACTGGGGCATATGCCTGTGGGTGATGCCTGTGCACCACTGGTCAATGGGAGAGGGTCTCTTGTGAGTCTCTATGACAAACGGTTCAAAAGATACAAAAGGGGGTGGGACTTAAGCATAGGGGGCGTGGTCAACATAGACCAATGAAAGGGGATCTCCTTGCGGAATTCAACCACCCCTCTCTTTTTTTTTTTTTTTTTGTTCTTTTTCCCCCTCCATTTTCCTCCGATTTTCTCCCATCCCAATGTTAGTCGTATGCCAATTCCCAGTCCCTTCCTGGTTGCTGCGCACTTACCCCCCACAGTCAGATCATCTGGGAGAGTGGAGGCTACCACGTGCTTCCTCCGACACACGTCCAGCCAATCACCGCTTCTTTTCACCTGGCAGCGCGGATTCTCATCGAGAGGGCGTAGCGTGTGGGAGGACCACACTATCCCCCTCAAGTCCTATCCGCGCTTAGCAGGCGCCCCGACCGAACTGTAGGAGTCGCTGTTTACAACGACCCGGACCCACCCCGCCAGCTTCTCCCACCCTCTAATACAGCCAATTGTATTAGTGCAGACGGCCAGCCAAGCTGGTGACAACCCCGGAGCTGTGAGCTGGATTCGAACTCAACCACCCCTCTCTTGAGTCTTTACGACAAATGGTTCAAAATATACCAAAGGGGAGGGGCCTAATATTAGATGTGTGGTCAACATCGACCAATGAAAGAGGATATCCCTACTGAGTACAATGGCACAAACCACAATTCTCTACGACAAACGGTTCAAAATATACACATAAGGGGAGGGGCCTAAGAATAGGGAGATGGGTTGATTGTTATAGGTGGTTGCTAGGGTGTTTCTAGGTGGTTGCTAGGTTGTTATAGGTGGTTGCTATTGTGTTTCTAGGTGGTTGCTAGGGTGTTGCTAGGTGATTACTAAGGTGTACTAGGTGGTTGCTAGGGTGTTTCTAGGTGGTTGCTAGGGTGTTATAGGTGGTTGCTAGGGTGTTCTAGGTGGTTGCTAGGGTGTTATAGGTGGTTGCTAGGGTGTTCTAGGTGGTTGCTAGGGTGTTATAGGTGGTTGCTAGGGTGTTTCTAGGTGGTTGCTAGGGTGTTATAGGTGGTTGCTAGAGTGTTGCTAGGTGGTTGCTAGGGTGTTATAGGTGGTTGCTAGTAGGGCTGTGCAATTAATAGAAAAAAAATCACGATCTCGATTCATAGACCTATGCAATCTCATTTATAAATGATGTTTTTTTTATAATAAAAAAAGAAAATTATAAATTTTGTATTTTGTATTTTTTTACTTTTTACTTTACTTTTTAAAATGATGACGATTCTGACTTGAGTTATTTTGTATGTTACAAGATAATTTTAAGTTTAAGTCAAGCACTTTTGTTACAAAGGGTCAGATTAAACCGAATATATATATTTATTACTTGAGATATATTGTATAATATTTGTATATCGTCTGATATCCCTTGTATATTCTTTGTACATATACACGGAATATCCCTTTACCTAGGTACAAGCCAGACCATAATATTCGTTCTCCTATTGGACAGCGACCCCTAGGCGCCAACGACCATACCCCCAATGGCGAGTTCAAAGCCACCGCCAAGGCTTGTCTCAACATGTCCAGGTTTGCGCAGTAATACGAGACAGAACTGAGGTTGGCACTAGATTATTCACCTTACATATAAATACGGCGCAGGTGGATACAGCAGCACTTAGTCCACAGTTCATTCAGTTCATCATTCGTTCAAAGTAACGTATAATCTTAACGTTAAAGCCTTCACCACGAGTCAACGACCAAGTGAAGTGAGCAACTTTGCGTCTAAATAGAGCACTTATAATATGTGCGAATAGGATAATAAAAGTGTCAGAGCTTAGTGAAATAATGTCAAGTTCGACCTAGTTAAATGTGAAGTACCGTGCACAGGAGAATCTACACCGGTGAATGCAGAGCCTTTTCCGGCTGGATTATATTGCTTTTGGTACTGTGGCTGCTGGAGCAGAGAACCGTCTACCCCACTGCTGTGTGGGATCTACCCGTGAGGAGCATCACTCGAGCCCGTCTCTAGGAAGAGGCTGGCTGGCTTTCATCCATGCTGTCGCGCATACTTGGATTATAGCTGCTGCTTTTGTCTGCCGATCGAGGGGAGTATATGTACCGCCTCCCGTAGCTGGAGCTTATTGATTCCTCGTTGATCCAGACTTTTGCATTCGAACATTCCTCTCCCCTGCTGGCTTACAACCGGAGGGAACCCCCTTAGTATCTCCAGCTGACTACGAGTGTGCCTTATATAATTCTTATGCTACAGGTGGTATTAATTATACCCATCGTAATATGCTCATGGACTTACGCTCTTGACCTACTTAAGTGTTCTTCGCCATATAAGCGCAACTCATAATTCTCAATATTGTAACCTACTATTGATGCTCTGCTAATAAATACTTCTAAATATGACTTTCTTTGTTAAGCTGTATTCTTGTGTGGGTGTTCACCATATATACCGTGTACTGTATGGCCAGTAATTAAAGTACATAACTAAGTAGTGGTTTAATAATACCATACTCTCAATACAGTCAGGGAATTGTACCCCTCAGTTACAATTGGTCCTTCGAGCCGGAGAGTATCAGTGTAATATCTAATATAATATTGATATTAACCATGGCCAGCGGTGAACACTCCCCAAGCAGCTCCCCCGAGCTAGAACGCCCGCAGCGCAGACGTCAGCCACCTCCCTATCTAGAGGCATACGCTGTCAGTCTAATACCTAGCTTTATAAAGACGTCAAATGCAGATAAAATAAATAAAGCGGATAGTCAAAGCATGTCAAATCCTACCGACCAGACGACCCTGCCAGTAGAGACCCCAGTGGGTTCTAACGAAACTGACCAAGCCCACGGGGGGGACCAGGGGGGACATGACATGACTATACCCCCAGACAACGTCAACGGGACGGTCCCCGGAGAGCTCCAGGATAAAGAAAGCGCTCCAGGGACAGAACCCGACCCACTACCAGAAGAGAAGCGCGCCCAGGAGACGGACCTCGAGGCGCGCCCAGAGAACAGATCTCCAACGAGCACTGCCAGAAGCCGATCACCTCCGTCGGTGTCTTCCCCCAGCGAAGCCGACAAGATGCTGGCGCAGGCATTCATCGCCACCCTGGCAGCCTCCACCGAACGCGATCGACTTCAGGGTGAACGCGATCGACTTCAAGCGCAACAGACGAGCAAGCGCGAACAAGCTGCAGACCAACGAGAGCGCCTTCACGCGCAACTCCAAGCGCAAGCCCTCAGTGAGCGCGAACACGCTGCAACCGAGCGAGAGCGCTTCCAGGCGCAACAAAGGAGTGAAGACGACCGCATAAGACTGGAGACCAGACGCCTTCAGACGGAAGAGAACATTGAAAGAGGCCGCGCCGAGGCACAGCGCGCCACCGCCAATGCACAGCGCGACGCCGCCAATGCACAGCACGACGCCGCCCATGCCAGCGCCAACGCACAGCGCGACGCCGCCAATACCCAGCGTGAAGCACAGCGCGACGCCGTCGATGCACAGCGCGACGCCGCCCATACCCAGCGCGAAGCAGAGCGCGACCGGCTGCAGGCGCAGATGGTAGAACAATTGATTGCCATGGCGACATCCCCTCTCTCCGCACGGAGCTCCCGGAGATTATCCCGACAAGGGTCTAGGGCACATTCCCCTACCCGACCAAGCGACCCGGGACCCCGCCAACAGGAGGATCCTGTCTGCGTCTCCGAACCCCCTCCCCGGCCGGTCCATACGAGACCCAGCAACCGGGAAGAACCGGCCTACGTCGCCGAGAGACTGACCAGAAGACTCCAGGACCTAGCAGAGGAAGAGGAAGAGGAAGAGGAGGAATGTCAAGCCGACCAGCAGCAACGTACTCTGGACCAGGAGGCCCAGTACAGCCCCGACCAGCAGCAACGTACTCTGGACCAGGAGGCCCAGTACAGCCCAGACGTCAGCCCCGAGTCACTGCGCTACAAACCCCCGACTCAACTCACGGATGAGTTTGACGCACCGTCAGCACCGAGGAACAGCACCTGGGTACCCGGCCCCTGGTACCCACCAAGTACCAACCCACGACAACACGTACGGGGAGACTCGCCCAGGAGGCCTCTTCCCCAACGCTCACCGATGTGCCAGCCATCCATGGCATCGTACCTTGGCACACCGACGTTCCCAGACTTTACGCGTGAGGACAGAGCACAGTACACGGAATTACGGATGTGCTTGGAGACTATGATGTCCGACGTCCCTGATGAGACGTACAAATATGCTATCCTCCTCAAGCACCTGAAGGTGCCCAGAGCGCATAATATAGCGCTGGCATATTCCAACTCAAGTACCCCATACACCGCGGCTCTAGTAGCCCTCGACCAGCGTTATGGACGCATATGGGACTACGTGATACAGGAAATAAGAGATATCGACCGCCTCCCCCCAGCCAGAGACAATAGAGCATTGGATGACCTCTCTATCAAGGTACAGTCCCTGGTAGGGATGCTGGGGTCCCAAAAGGAGAAAGGGATATATGAACTGTATGCTAACTCTAATGTAGAAAGGATATTAGAGAAGCTCCCTCCCGCCCGACAAGAGCGCTTCAGGCGGCAAAGAGACCACCGCGACCCCAACGGCCCAGAGGCATCCCTCCTAGACCTATCTGATTTCCTCGCCAGGGAGGTCAGCAGCCTACGACTGGACACGTTCGTGTGGAGTGGACCAAGCCCAAGACCAGGACCTCGGGGATCAAATGATAACCGCCGGTCGGTGACCGTTATGCACCAAGCCGAATCAGTACCGCAGCACAAGAACCACAACACCCCCTCGACGAAAGAGGAGTGGAAGATTGAATGCCAGTACTGTGAAGGGGAACATCGGCTGTATCAATGCGACACTTTCAAGAAGCTGACCACGGACGAGGTGAGTCAGTGGATCAAAGACCACCGCCGCTGCTTCCGCTGCGCGCGCAGCCATATGGCAGCTGAGTGCCGTTTGAAGAAGAAGTGCAGCAGGTGCGGCGGCGCCCACTTGGAGGTCCTGCATGACATCATCAGGCGTCCGCCAGGACAACAAAGTGGGCCCGTCACGGTAATGTACCTGGCCGAGGCGGTGGCACCAGTACCGAAGATCCACCAGACCGCCCCCTGCTGTACCTACTGCGACGGCGGACACTGGCTGGCACAGTGCGCCGAATATAAGACACTGAACCCCGTCCAAGTTGACCAGTGGCGTGAGGCGGCCCAGGCGGGCGCCGCTTACCGCGCAGCACTGTGCGGGGCCCACCAGCAAAGATTAACCAAACAAGGCAACCGGCCAACAGGAGTGCTCCATATAGACCAGCATAGCAGGACCCCCCGAGTGCTCATCAAAGTGGTCAGAGTGCTCCTGAGCTACGAGGACAAGGTCCTGGACACTTACGCCGTCCTAGACGATGGGTCTGAAAAGACTCTCCTCCTCGCTTCCGCCGCAGCCCAGTTGGGCCTGCGGGGTGCCAAAGGAACAATGACAATACGTACCATCAGAAGAGACCAGAAGACCATAAAGGGTGAAAATGTCTCCTTCAAGATAGCAGCGGTGGACCAGCCCGAGAAGCAGTATAGTATTACCAACGTCTTCACCAGCCACGACATAGGCCTGTCACAGTACACCTACCCCATCCCACAGCTGATGGCGAAGTATGTGCACCTACGTCAACCTACCTAATAATACCATACTCTCAATACAGTCAGGGTATTGTACCCCTCAGTTACAATTGGTCCTTCGAGCCGGAGAGTATCAGTGTAATATCTAATATAATATTGATTTTAACCATGGCCAGCGGTGAACACTCCCCAAGCAGCTCCCCCGAGCTAGAACGCCTGCAGCGCAGACGTCAGCCACCTCCCTATCTAGAGGCATACGCTGTCAGTCTAATACCTAGCTTTATAAAGACGTCAAATGCGGATAAAATAAATAAAGCGGATAGTCAAAGCATGTCAAATCCTACCGACCAGACGACCCTGCCAGTAGAGACCCCAGTGGGTTCTAACGAAACTGACCAAGCCCACGGGGGGGACCAGGGGGGACATGACATGACTATACCCCCAGACAACGTCAACGGGACGGTCCCCGGAGAGCTCCAGGATAAAGAAAGCGCTCCAGGGACAGAACCCGACCCACTACCAGAAGAGAAGCGCGCCCAGGAGACGGACCTCGAGGCGCGCCCAGAGAACAGATCTCCAACGAGCACTGCCAGAAGCCGATCACCTCCGTCGGTGTCTTCCCCCAGCGAAGCGGACAAGATGCTGGCGCAGGCATTCATCGCCACCCTGGCAGCCTCCACCGAACGCGATCGACTTCAGGGTGAACGCGATCGACTTCAAGCGCAACAGACGAGCGAGCGCGAACAAGCTGCAGACCAACGAGAGCGCCTTCACGCGCAACTCCAAGCGCAAGCCCTCAGTGAGCGCGAACACGCTGCAACCGAGCGAGAGCGCTTCCAGGCGCAACAAAGGAGTGAAGACGACCGCATAAGACTGGAGACCAGACGCCTTCAGACGGAAGAGAACATTGAAAGAGGCCGCGCCGAGGCACAGCGCGCCACCGCCAATGCACAGCGCGACGCCGCCAATGCACAGCGCGACGCCGCCCATGCCAGCGCCAACGCACAGCGCGACGCCGCCAATACCCAGCGCGAAGTGTGCCTTATATAATTCTTATGCTACAGGTGGTATTAATTATACCCATCGTAATATGCTCATGGACTTACGCTCTTGACCTACTTAAGTGTTCTTCGCCATATAAGCGCAACTCATAATTCTCAATATTGTAACCTACTATTGATGCTCTGCTAATAAATACTTCTAAATATGACTTTCTTTGTTAAGCTGTATTCTTGTGTGGGTGTTCACCATATATACCGTGTACTGTATGGCCAGTAATTAAAGTACATAACTAAGTAGTGGTTTAATAATACCATACTCTCAATACAGTCAGGGAATTGTACCCCTCAGTTACAACTTTCATATATGTTATGTTTAAGTTTAAGTCAAGCACTTTGATATATGTTATGTTGTCTGTTTAAGAAAGAGTGCAATAAATGATTTTATTGAAAGAATAAGAATCGTGTGAGAGAATCGTGATCTCAATTCTTAGAGAGAAAAATCGTGATTCACATTTTAGCAAGAATCGCCCAGCCCTAGTTGCTAGGGTGTTTCTAGGTGGTTGCTAGGGCGTTATAGGTGATTGCTAGGGTGATTTTTATTTTTTTAACCTTTTTTTACCCAGGGTAGGTTCGCTGAGCACAAATGCTCTTTTTCAGCTATGCCCTGCTTCACATTCACACAGTTGCATTCACACCTGGAAGCTGCCTAGTACAACCTCAGTCTGACACCATTGGCCACTGAGCAACTTCACTGGAGCAGTTGGGGGTTTAGTGCCTTGATCAAGGGCACTTCAGCGGTTGGTGTTAAGGGTATGGGAGAGAGTTATTAATTCACTTCCCCATCCCAGATTTTCCCTGCCTGTCCGTGGGATCGAACCGGCGACCTTCCGGTCACAAACCCGCTTCTCTAACCTTTAGGCCACCGCTGCCCCCTAGGTGGTTGCTAGGGTGTTTCTAGGTGGCTGCTAGGGTGTTATAGGTGGTTGCTAGGGTGTTAGGGTTAGGCCTGTTAACACAGGCCTTGGGGAGCATGCAGACCTGGCTTGTCATCCAGGGTTTCTGGTTTGAGAAAACCTGGATGCTTTTTTCCACAGTGACATTGCTGATACAGTACTTGATGTAGTATAGTACCGACTCTGTGTGTGTAGACAGGTCCTGGTCTTCAAATACATCCCATGATACATCCCATGCAGTGTGTGCAAAGTAGTCCTGTAGGGACAGTGCATCCTCAGGCCAAGTTGTAACAGTCCTTGTCATTGCCTTTAAGGGGGGTGTAGGCAGGGGTGAGCAGCAAGGAGAGGTGGTCTGACTCTGGCCTAGGTGGGGGGGGGGGGGGGGGGGTGGATGGCTCTGTATGCATGTTTAATGTTGGAATATACATGGCCATTAGCATCTGGTGGTATGTAAACAGCAACATACTGTAATCACTACTGTTAGCTCTCTTGGCAGAAAATAGGGTCTGCATTTCACTGACATGAACTCTAGGTCGGGGGAACAGTGACTGTCTATAATAGTACTGTTGTTAGACCAGGTGTTATGCACATAAACACAGAGACCACCTCCCCTGCTCTTACCGGAGTCTTTGTTTCTGTCCCAACGGGGCAGCGTGTGGCCTCGGAAATGACCAGAAAACAACAGTCCTGAATGTAGCGATTACCAGCCAGCTCTAGTGCTAGTTTGTCCATTTTGTGGACCATAGATCTAACGTTGGTGAGGTATATGCTCGGCAAGGAAACCTTTCGCCAGAAAACCAGACCGGCAGCCCTGCTTCTGTTTCCTCTCCCGCCACCACCTGCGTCACCTGCCGGGTCTGATAACAATCCACAGGGATTCCGGAGGTCTCGCTATCTCGTCGGGTATGTTGTGCAAATGGTGGAAATCGCTTGAGACAGCTATTCAGTTCTGGAGAGATGGAAAATTGCAGCCGATCACCTCCTCAGCAGAATGAATGACACACTGCAGCCTGCCCTTGTCCTTGGCAGTGGCTGCAGCGTACCATACTGTGATGGAGGAGGTGAGGATGGACTCGATGATGGCTGTGTAGAAGTGCACCATCATTGTCTTTGGCAGGTTGAATTTCTTCAGCTGCCGCAGGAAGAACATCCTCTGCTGTGCTTTTTTAATGTGTCTGCACTTCACTTCAACTATCAACACATCCATAAACAAACTTGCGGGTCGGCCATTTTGGATCACACATACAGCTGTTTCAGGAATGGATACAAGGCCCTCCTCCGCCCACTGTTTGGAAAATCAGACCACTCCTCAGACTTGCTGCGGCCCACCTATAGGCAGAAGCTGAAGCAGGACCTGCCCACCGAGAAGGAAGTACTCCGGTGGGACGACGAATCAGAGGCCACACTTTCAGCCTGCTTTGCATGCACAGACTGGAGTGGGTTTGAGGAGCCTGAAGGAAAGAGCCTTTGAGTCTGGATATATGGACAAAATAAAAAATAACAAATGCAATCTCAGGAGAGAAATAAAAATGGCAAGGAAGGAATATAAGGCGAAGATTGAAGGGCAGATGAACAGCAATGACAAGTGTCTGCAGAGGACTACAGAATAGCACAGACTTTAAGGGGAGGAACAACCATCGGGACAAGCTCAACACCTTCTACACACAGTTTGAGGTAAAACAAATTATTAAAAACTCCCCCGCTCACCATGGCCCTGCCATGCCCACCCCCACCAGTCATCACTGAGACGGAAGTGCACAGAGAGTTCAACATCAGGAAAGCAACCGGTCCAGATGGAATTCCAGGTGGAGTGCTTCAGATCTAGCAGGCGTGTTCATCAACATATTCAACCTCTCCCTCACCTTATGCAAAGTACCAGCCTGTATCACGGTTGTGGTTGTGGTCTAAGTCCAGACATGGGTCTGTACACAGAAGAGGTTCTCGTAACGTCCGGGATACGGGGGCATGGAAGTCAGAGAGACGGGGTGAGAGCAGGAGCAGTTGTCGTCAGCCGGGCGTAGGTCAGAGCAGTACTTTGTGAACCAGGCCAGTGTCTCCAGGTTTTAGCCGGCAGGTCAGTGTCTCTAGGTCTTAACCAGCAGGCCAGCGTCTCCAGGTATTCACTGTGCAGGCTAGGAGAGAGGATGAGAATAGAGATTAGAACAAGGTTGTGAGCAAGGCCAGTGTTTCCAGGTCTTCACCAGCAGGTCAGTGTCTCCAGGTCATAACCAACAGGCCAACGTCTCCAGGTCTTCACTGTACAGGCTAGGAGAGTTCAAGTTTCAAGTTTCTTTATTAGTTGTCATACAGAAGTACAGAATACTTTTATACAAAATGCTTCTTTCTGTTTCGCTCCAGAGACTGTGCTAGGCAAAAATAGATAAGTATAAAATAAGTATAGCAAGTATGAAATAGAAGTCAAGTATGTAGACAAACATTTTCAGTATATACATATATACAATGCTCAATGTAGAGTAGAAGTAACTGAGTTACCATACAATATACTATACAATGCAAAGCAGAGGTGGGATGAGGTACAATTTAGGTACAATTTACAGTAAGGTGTAATGAGGTATGGGTTGTAGTTGTAATTCTTTACCAATAAATATAAAGTGTGCTTAGGTGTTCTAAAGTGGTTAAAGTGGGTGCTGCAGTGAGTTATATGTTTAAAGTGAGTGTGTGCGTGTGGATGTGTGTGCTGTGAGTGCATTTGATGGTTGTTACATAGTGTTATTGTTTGTTGAGCATCCTGATGGCCTGGGGATAGAAGCTTATTCTGAGTCTCTCTGTGCTTGCCATGAGACTCCGGTATTGCTTGCCTGACCGCAGCAGTTCAAAGAGGCAGTTGTTAGGGTGGCTCAAGTCTTTGATAATTCTCTTAGCCTTGCCCATGCACCGCTTGTTGTAAATGCCCTGGAGAGTGGGAAGCCCCCCTCCACTTGTGCGTTCGGCTGAGCGGGCCACTCTCTGTAGTCTGCTACGGTCTTGTGCAGTGCTATTCCCAAACCAGGAGGTGATATTGCCAGTCAGGATGCTCTCTATTGTGCATGAGTAGAAGTTCTTAAGGATCTTCTGACTGAGTGGAACTTCCTTAGGCGCCTGAGGAAGTAGAGGTGTTGCCGTGCCTTCTTCACAACACTGTCAATGAGTGGTCCATGTCAAGTCCTCGGATATGTGGACTCCGAGGTACTTAAAACTGTTCACTCTCTCAACCGGTGCCCCGTCAATGCTGAGGGGGCTGTAGTCCCTGACCCCCGACCTCCTAAAGTCCACAATCATCTCCTTTGTTTTGCTGACGTTCAGGGAGAGGCTGTTCTCTTGACACCATCCCGCTAGAACCTTGACCTCCTCCAGGTAGGCCCTCTCGTCGTTTGCAGAGATCAGGCCCACCACTACTGTGTCGTCAGCAAATTTGATGATTGTGTTGTTGTTCCGCTGTGCCACACAGTCATGTGTGTACAGGGAGTAGATGAGGGGACTCAGAACACAGCCCTGGGGGGCCCCTATGTTGAGAGTGATGGATGAGGAGGTGCAGTTGCCTGCTCTCACCACCTGGGGTCTGCCCGTCAGGAAGTCCAAGACCCACTGGCAGAGGTCATAGTTCAAGCCCAGGTCCCTGAGCTTGGCTATGAGTTTGGAGGGGACTATGGTATTGAATGCTGAGCTGTAGTCGATGAACAGCATTCTCACATAGTTCCCCTGCCTCTTGTCCAGGAGAGAGGATGATAATAGAGATTAGGACAAGGTCGAAGAACAAGAGATCCAGGCGAACAACTTAAGCAACAGAGTAGAGAACAAGAACATACAGTAGTAATGTGACTAAATGGTAAATGGCTGCTTTTTTATATATCGCTTTTATCCAAAGCGCTTTACAATTTGTTCCTCACATTTTTACCCATTCACTCACACATTCACTCACACATTCACACACGGATGGCGGAGGCAACCATGCAAGGTGCCAACCTGCTCATTGGGAGCAATTAGGGGTTAAGTGTCTTGCTCAAGGACACATCGACACGCTGCCCTGGAGGAGCGGGAATCTAACCGGGAACCTCCGGATTGCCAGATGACTGCAGGGGCGTAGCTGGGGGGGGGGGTAGCTTAGGATGATTCCAAGGGCCCAGCACCATATGTTAACTTAAAACTAGGCTACTTTTGCGTATACAGTCATTATATTCCAAATAAAATAAGTCCAGAGACTCCGTGCTGCTGCCGACTTTAAATCAAATAGGTGTCTGTGGGCAGTCGCCCGACATTAATAAACAGCAGTCTGTTATAATCACATTTTTATGAGCTAACGAATTCCGTTATATTGGACATCAAGCGAAGAACTGAGAAATTTGGCAGAGAGAGACGGCAACATTATAGTGGGTTTGCGTGATGAATCTCCACCTCCCAACGACTTATTTGCGAGAGTATGGCGCTGCAGACCAGCAGCTTCAGCTGTTTTCAGGCTCTATCTGGGGACCGCTCAACAGCGCCCCCCACCCAACAGCTGAATTGCCAATGGCTGAATTGGAGTACTGCACTGTGCCGGTACAGATGGGTGGGTTATGGTGGATTCTGTGGCTCTGCAGCTGCATGCAGTCGCAAATCTAGCAGCAAGCTCCCGCTGACAACATTATTATACCTGCTTGGTGAAGCAACGATGAAACAAATGTAATGATTGTTTCGTTCATCGCATAGGCTATTTAATTTTAGCCTATTTTAATACAATTCAAATTGTGCTTAGAGGGAATTATTTTCACCGGACATTAACACTTTGATCGCCATGGTTAAATTCATAATTTACCATCCCTAGCCAGCTCTATTTGTCTATGGAGAAGTTCCCCTTCTTTGCAGGGCTATAACTTTTTTAATTCTATTGCTAAATTGACATTATTATGGCCCATTCAATGTCCTATATCCATTGTTCAGGGTGTAGCAACGTTATACTTTTTCTTTCACATATTCATACTAAAATATGGTCTAAAGTATAAGTATGTTTTTATCGTTTTCTGCAACTTTCTCCAGAACTTGATTTATAGCCCCAAATGCATTATATTGATGATCAAATACAGTTTGGTAGCGATCGGTGCCAGATAAAAAATGTCAACTGGAGGTACTTCTAGAAGTTACTACGTATCATCTGATGTTGACCGGATGGGCGGGGGGTCGTTTATAATTCCGTGGGCAACGTTATATCATTCACCTAGTGTGGGTCATATGATCATCAGAGCAGTTTATATGGAACACGTTAGAAAATAACGCTGGATCTTACCGTATCTTCCTCGCGCTGTTGGACGATCAGCTTGGAGTAGACAGTTTTCGATTATGGGATGTTGATCTAGATGAACCATTTCCAGGTTGTATAATACTATATACGTCCAAATAACGTTGTTTATTGAGTTAGGGCGAGCGATTGATTATCCAGTGTGTTGAGATGGAGTCCGGCTAACGATTGCGAGTGCCCGGACGAAATATGGATGAGCACTTCCTGTTTGGCGCGTCACTTCCTGTTGGCCGATCTGCCGATCGGCCACCAGATGGCGCTCTTGAACCGTTAGAGAGTTGAGTGGAGATCAGCAGTATATCTCAGGTCCCCGGAGGAGAAATATGAAGACGTGTTACGGCGTCTTCGGCAGAATGAGCATGGCAGGCAATGACGAGTTACGGCGTTTCCGGCAATTAAAGTGTTAAGACCGGAGAGATTAAATATGTCGGACTTCAACAGATTTTGCCGGTCAAATACCGGTAATTACCGGCTAACGGAAACGCTGCTGCGGATACAACCTACTCACCATAGACAGTATATTCACAGAGGCATACAGGATCCTGAAAGACCCCAGACACCCAAACCACAAACTGTTTGAGCTCATGCCATCTGGCAGACGGTACCGCAGTCTCAGGTCCACATTCAAAAGAACACTGAACAGCTACTACTAATGGACATACTCTAAATTATCACATGAGCATACACACAAAAACACCTTAAGTGACTTACACACCACACAAGCACACTTATTACACACACACACACTGCTGCTATTTACACTATAGAATATATATTAGGGCTGTCCCCGACTAAGGATTTGTATAGTCGACTATTAGTCGACTATGAAAAAAAAATAAGGTAAACATTTTCTAATTTGGGCTGTGGGGGTGCTTAATGTCTGAAGGAGTCGAAGGAAGGCTTCTTGTCCTCTGCGAAAGCATGCAATTGGTCCACTGATGGATACATCTTGATATTTGTCTAGTCCAGTGGTTCCCAAAGTCGGGGTCGCGACCCAAAGGTGGGCCGCGAGCAGCCACGGGAGGGCCGTGAGATGATTAAATTTTTTTTTTTTTTTTTTTTTTTTTTTTTTTTTTTTTTGTCAGGCCACTGAACTTAGAAGCAGGCCAGGACAGTGTTTCTAGATGTATTCTAAAATGTGACTATATGGTTTTATATTAACTTAATAAATAAACAAAAACGAAAAATCTACTTATTTCAACGAACATTTCAAACTAAATAACAGATTATGCACATAAAATGCTGAAAACAACCGAAGCAACAATAGTATTTTAATGAGGCTATTATTATTATCATTATTATTTTGCAACAAGTTAGCCCTCTCATAAATAGCACATATAAATGAATAACTAACTTGAACTAACTTAATAGGCTTGAAGTGATATTTGGCTTAAAAAATCGGTCACCTGGCAAAGAAAAAGAAAAAAAAAAGCCTGACGATGTGCATTGGGCCGCGGCTCTCTGACGCCTTATTTTCTGGGTCCCGGCCTGAAAAGTTTGGGAACCCCTGGTCTAGTCTAGTGTGTTCATTAGATGGGTGAAATCATCTTTCAGTGCCTGTGCCTGTTTTCTTAGGCAGTTAGCCTCTGGTATGCATGCCATTAGCGTTAGCCACGCTTCTAGGCCTCTTTTCTTTTGGAAAGAATGATGAAGAATACTTTTTTTTAAAGTATAATAATTATTTTAAAAAAGATTATTCGACTAAGAGGTTGGCAGTCGATTATAGCTCCTTTTGATCGATTAGTCGACTATTCGACTAATAGGGGTCAGCCCTAGTATATATTATTTTTTATCCACTGTTTTTTACCTTGTATTGTATAGTTGTTGTCTACAAATCTACTACGGTTGAGGAACCGTTGAGGAACATTTTTACATTTAAAAAAGCTGTGACAATAAAATTATCTGAATCCTGTGTTGCTTGTTCTTAATAGTGAATTGGGTATCAATGAATTCAGTCTCTCCAATACAATAATTATCTTGTCATCATATTTTCAACTACTTGTCATAAAATTGTTGCCGTTTCATGATAACGTCATAGCATTATTAATGTAAAATGTATTAGCTTCCACCATAATGAATGTTGGGGTGACTGTCTCAGTGGTAATCTGGTAATCGGAAGGTTCAGGGGTTCAATTCCGGCTCCTCCCGGCTGCATGTCAAAGCAAGACACTTAACCCCTAATGATGCTTCCGATGTAGCAGGTTGGCACCTTGCATGGTTGCCTCCGCCATCAGTATGTGAATGTGTGAGTGAATTGGTGAATGTGAGGCATAAGTTGTGAAACGCTTGGATAAAAGAGCTGTATATAAATGCAGTCCATCCATTTACCATTGTAAATCAACTATAAACACAACACTGCTTAGCTTATATAATCTTGTTGTAATAAAAAAATATATATAATATTCCTGCATTAACAGGAATTTATAATGCAGGTTTCACATGGGCATTTCCTGGTTTATAACAAGATAACAGAAACCAGATAGCAAATAGAACATTGAAGCTGCAATAATTGTTTTCTGACCACTTGAGGGCAGCAAGGACACAAACAAACAATGCTCCCTCTCTCTCTCCCAAAACATTAAACATAATGCTGCCTTGCTAACTAAAAGATTCTGTGGAAAAAAATATCATGCATAGATTAATAGATGTTTCAACTTTATTAATCAAATTCAATATGACTTGTTTCTTGGGACAATTCCTGATTGTTGAATAGCAAACTTTAAATACTTCATCTATACAAACAATACTGTTCTGACAGCACAATATTGATGTAGTTAACACTATGATCGCCGATGACGAGTTAAGACGCCATTCCTAGCCATGCTCATTCTGCTGAAGACGCTGTAACTCGTCTTTGATGTCAATATTTCAAAAATCTGTCATCGAAATCATATTTCCTTTCCGGAGCCCTGAGATGTACTGGTGAGCTCCACTCAACTGTCTAACGGTTCGAGAGCGCCATCTGGTGGCCGATCGGCAGATCGGCCAAGAGGGAGGGGCGCGCCAAACAGGAAGTGCCCATCCATATGTGCTCTGGGCACTCGCGATCGGAAGCCGGACTCCATCTCAACACACTGGATGATCAATCGCTCGCCCTAACTCAATAAACAACGTTATTTGGACATATATAGTATTATACAACCTGGAAATGGTTCATCAGGATCAACATCCCATAATCGAAAACGGTCTACTCCACGCTGATCGTCCAACGGCGCGAGGAACATACGGTAAGATTCAGCGTTATTTTCTAACTTATTCCATATAAACTGCTATGATGAACATATGACCCACTCTGGATGAATCATCTAACGCTGCCCACAGAATTATAAACGATCCCCCGCCCATCCGGTCATCATCAGATCATACGTAGATCATTCTAGAAGTACGTCCAGTGGAAATTTTTCATCTCGCGCCGATCGCTACCAAACTGTATTTCATCATCAATATAATGCATTTAGGGCTATAAATCACGTTCTGAAGAAAGCTGCAGAAAACGATAAAACATACTTATACTTTAGACCATATTTTAGTATGAATATGTGAATGAAAAAGTTTAACGTTGCTACACCCTGAACAATACATATAGGACATTGAATGGGCCATAATAATGGCAATGTAGCAATAGAATTTAAAAAGTTATAGCCCTGCAAAGAAGGGGAACTTCTCCATAGACAAATAGAGCTGGCGAGGGATGGTAAATTATGAATTTAACCCATGGCAATTAAAGTGTTAAACTATTTGCAGAATAATTTTTTTATTTTAATTAGGGCTGTCAAATTTAAAGTGATAATAACATATCATTTTGAACTGTTATGGTGTCCCTTTACTTGAACTATATGAGGTAGTAACGTTCCCAATACCCCCATCGGCCCTACCCCTCCATTTTGCACGTGGCTGTGTAGGGTAGAGTGCCCTGATTCTTTTGTGGATCTAGGGGTAGTGGTGAACTGGCCCTCCAAGTGGAGTGTTTTCAGATGCTGACTTTAAACGGAGGGGTAGAAGGGAGAACATAAAGGACTTTATGTAGTGATCCTATATTTTGTACGTAAGTAATATGTATTTGGTTTTAGCAGAACTTAGCATAATACCTTTCCCTTTGAGGATTCCAAAGATGATTACAACTATTTCCACTGCTTCCACTGGTATCTTTTGACAGCGGACACTGTCAATTTAACAATCAGATTGTTACTGCTTGAAACTTCTCAACTAGACCAACGGGACCGGGTCCGTTTTCTCCACAGCCAGGGCTGTAGAACGTCAGTTCCCATGTCAAAATGTAGGAGAGACACGTCTAGTTACAGAGAACCGGTGGTGTTATATAGATATATTGAGGGAAAACACAGCATTGTGTGGCTTTTTCTTTAAATTCTCTCCAGATGCAGATACAGTAAGTGTAGCGAGATGGTGATGGCATGTTCTGAATAAACAAACAAAGTTTATTACGGAGCTGCCACACCTTGAAGGCCGGTCCGTGAAAATAATGCCAACATTAAACCGGTCCGTGGTGCAAAAAAAGGTTGGGGACCCCAATCCATCCGCTTGTGCAAGGCGAAGCTGTGGGCTAATAGGCCCATTTAATTTTTATAGTATTCCCTTATTTTCAAATCGTTTTCAGTCCAAAATATAATACTACGCTGTAACATATGTTGTTATTGTTAGGCTACATCATTAACACATTGGTCGCCAACAACGTCATAATTCGTTATTGCCCGCCATGCATTGAACGCCAACAACGTGATAATTGGTTGTTGGGATCAATATTTCATTTTTTCGCCATGGCATTCATAATTCATCCAGCCTCCCTGCGGGACTGCAGCTGCACCCTGTCTGATATTGCAACGCCTCAATACCGCCGCCTGGTGGATGATCGGGCGAGTTACACTCTACACCAAACCGGAAGTGGCGCTGGTGCATTGAGGAAATCCCTCCGGCAGTACTATCTTGTTACAGGGTCCAGACAAACACTCGAGTGCATTGGGATCGCTTTCGAAACGCAATAATCTATATGATTTCTGCGTTTATTGCGTCATACAAACGGGAAATGGATCTAGCAGATCGACGTCAAATAATTGGAATATTTTTCCTCCAGTCTCATCGGCGAACGGTAAGAGGAATATAACGTTATTTCCAGCTTGATTATCCATTTCTTTGTTTGCAATCCATCTGATCAATGTATCAACCCATACTAAATAAAGCCGTTACTGACGATCAAGGAATTATAAACGACCCCCCCCCCCCTTTCCTTCACGCATGATGAAGCATAATGTATACCAATCATATACATTTGAATTTTTTAATATAGCGTGTATAGGAAAGAAACGCCAATTGATAATCTATCATAATATGCTTCAGGGCCTATAACTCGCGTTTTTGGAATTACAGCAGAAAAGCTTAAAAACATACTTATATTCTCGACGGTATTAACACAACAATCTATGAATGAAAAAATATAACGTTCCCACATCCGGAACGATAGATACCCGATGTTGAATGGGCCATAGTAATGTCAATATAGCTATAATATTTAAAAGGTTATAGCCCTGCAAAGAAGGTAAACATCTCCATAGGCTCACAGCGGTGGCAGACTGGACCCAATGATGGGTACAATGCACGGCGCCCAATGTGTTAAATGCACCTGCCTGTCGTTCATGCATTGAAAATAGATGTGGCAGTTTTTTTTTTTAAATCATTTGTCTGTAATCATTCCGGACATTCTGGCCGGCAGTTTAAAATCCTAGCGCGACCCCTGATCCACTCATATCTGGCCTCAAGAAGCACTGTTCTATCCACTCGTATCTGTCCTCAAGAAGAGATGTTCTATCCACTCGTCTCTGTCCTATCCCTCATGCTTCTTAAAAATGACTGTTGCCTGCCTGAATAAATAACAGCAGGTTATTTGAATGAAAGCCAGTTGTATTTACCACCAGGATTGCTTGCTATAAAGCAAGTGGAAACGCTTTGGGCAATGAGTGGATTCTGTCACCATACAGTAATCAATCTACCTAAATGTATAATTTTCATTATGCCCAGGGGGCAAAGGTGTTTGGACATGAAATGTTATAAAAAAAAAAAATGTAATAATAATAATATATATATATATATATATATATATATATATATATATATATATATATATATATATATATATATATATATATATATATATATATATATAAGCACAGTCAAGAAGGGCTGGGGTGAGTAGCAGTGCTATGGGTTAAACTCACTCACATCCTCAAAGACAGATAGACACGTTGCGAAGTAGTGAATTCACCTCTTGGTATAGCGGTCTGTGTTGTTGCCTGCGACGTGGGCGACCGGGGTTCGACTCCCACTCGGGGCATCGAAGTGCCTTGGGTGGAGTGGAGTGAGTTTGAGAGGGTGAGTGTAACGGATGGTATCGTGAAGCACAGTCAAGAAGGGCTGGGGTGAGTAGCAGTGCTATGGGTTAAACTCACTCGCACATCCTCAAAGACAGATAGACACGTTGCGAAGTAGTGAATTCACCTCTTGGTATAGCGGTCTGTGTTGTTGCCTGCAACGTGGGAGACCGGGGTTCGACTCCCACTCGGGGGAATCGAAGTTTGAGGTGACGTTGTCAAAACCGTTACATATATATATATATATAAATACATTAAAAAAATATATAATAATAATTAAGAAAAGTTAACTTGTCATGACAAAGACAACCAGAACAATGTTAACTTTTCATGACAAAGACATCTAGAACAACGTCAACTTGTTATGACAAAGACGACCAGAACAACGTCAACTTGTCAACTTTTCAAACAAACGTAGTGTCTCTCGCTCTCTCCCTCTGTAGGTATTGAAGTATGCTCCACCGATGTCATTCTACCATCGTCAGAAGCCTCGTCGTACCCGTTGGCTGATGGACGAGATCTTTCTGACTCACCACGAACGCTGTGAGTGTGTGTGTCCCTCTAGAGCCCCCCGCTGAGACACATACACACACACACACACACACACACACACACTCTCTCTCTCTATTCTGGGACTTATAGACTATATGCAATACCGTTCTATGCTTATGTTTATGTGGACACACAACACACATGCACACACACACATAATTCATCCATCACTGTATGCTTGTATGCCGTGACAAATAAAACTCTTGACTTGACTCCTCCTTTGGTGAGATGAGCTGGAGGAGAGACAAATAACTCCACCATCTCTCTGTCTCTGGTTCTCTCTCTCATTCTCTCTGTCTCTTGCTCTCATACTCTCTCTCTCTTTGTCTTTCTCTCCCTGTCTCTTGCTCTCACAAACCCCCTCTCTCTCTGTCTATCTCTCTCGCTCTCTCTCTCTTTAGCACATCAAAGGCTGTATTTTGGTTTACAATGCTCATGTTCTATGCATTCCAAACATTCCGACCTCCTAACAGGAATTCTGCCAACAGAGAAAGCCATGACCCTTGACCCCAAAAAAACAATAGAGAGAGAGGCGGCAGAGAGAGACAGAAACAGAGAGAGAGGAGAGAGAATATTTAGACTCATCTCTTGCCAAGCTCTTTAGTTACCTGTCTGTCTGCATGTGTGTCAGGGATCAGGAAGATATTATTTTGTCTGAGGGGTGAAAGGTCACCAACAGTATGCTAACAAAATGTGACTTAATTATGTAAGAGAGAGAGACACACACACAGATACAGAGAGAGAGACAGGCCTGTATAACACATGTGCTTGAGAGAGAAAGAAAGTGTGTATTTGTACATGCGCATGTGTGTGTGTGTGTGTGTATATGTCAGCATACAATCATTGTGTGTATGTATGCTGTGTGTGTCTGTATATGTGTGTGTGTGTGTACGTGCGTGCATGTGTGCATATCCGTTGTCTTTGCCAGTTTCATCAGGACATTCCACTGTTCCATGTTCCGCGTTCCATTCCTGTTTTTACCTCCTTAATGATTTATGATTTATTGTGGAAAACATGGAAACATTAACATCAAGCCTCTCCTCAGATTATGCCTCAGACATCATACTCTAATATTCTAATTGAAATAAGTGAAGTATAGCACATACAAACTTGGTGCCTGGTGGGTCATCCACCCTTCTGACAGACTAGTATATGAACAAGAATGTACCAGGCTAGTTGACTAAGGACATTCTTCTTCTTCTTCTTCTTCTTCTTCTTCTTCTTCTTCTTCTTCTTCTTCTTCTTCTTCTTCTTCTTCTTCTTCTTCTTCTTCTTCTTCTTCTTCTTCTTCTTCTTCTTCTTCTTCTTCTTCTTCTTCTTCTTCTTCTTCTTCTTCTTCTTCTTCTTCTTCTTCTTCTTCTTCTTCTTACATAGTAGACTAAGAATATATTCTTATTTAACCAGACTAGTAAACTAAAAACACATTAGACCTCATGATCGAAGGTGTATGTAACTATCTTCGTGACTATCTTCGTGAGAAGTTCTTACAAACAGGGCTGGACTGGGACCAAAAATCGGCCCTGGCATTTTTGACCCAGACCGGCCCACCATAATCGGTCGGACATCACACACCAGTACACCATCCTTGCGGCCCCCTTAAATATGCGTACCTACTGTACTATTCCCCCAAACCACTACAAAGCTGGGTAGTAAGTGCCATGGACAAGAGTACCAGTGCAAGTGGACCAGTGTACTCACTCGCTCTTGGCTGAATCTTGTTTTGGGTGGTGATGTAAAAACATCTGCATCATAGCAGGCTCAGATGGGCAAAGTAGTCTATAGCCTGTTCATCCCTGTCTCTCTCCTCCACAACCTGGCTTGACTAGACATAAGGAGAGAGAGAGATGATTACAATTAACTGGTACATTCAGGTCCAGAATAGTTGGAATTACATGACAAAGATGTGCAAAAAGCTGTACAATTTAAACAATACCATACTGGTAATGAGCAAATAGTTGTTTATTCAATGAATAAGGGCGTGTTGTGCAATAGTACATTTTGGTGAGTTGTTTCTATACAATTCACTTATGACATTTAGATAACTAATGAACAAATACAGTATTAATTTTTTTTCCCCCAGTCGATCATAATGATCATGATCATATTACGGAGCGCTCACTGCGTTAGAGAGAGGGAGAGAAAGAGAGGGAGAGAGAGACTCACATTTTCGTATATACATCTATGGGAAAAAGACATTTCCAGTGAGTGAAGGTTTGTTCAAATCATGAGGGAACAAAATACTATTTTGAGGCCACAAAATATTATTTTGAGGCCTCAAATTGATTAATTTGAGGGAACAAAATATTTGAGGTAACTATTTTGAGGCCACAAAATATTTTTCTATTTTGAAGCCACAAAATATTATTTTGAGCCCAACATTTATAAATTTGAGGTAACAAAATAAATGTTGAGGTAACAAAATGCAATTTTGAGGCCACAACATATTTGTTTCATTTTGCGTGGCAGCAATAAGCCTTTGTAGCAAGCAGATTAGCTGGGATAGCTAGCTAACATTAGCTGAACTGACATAAGCTTGATAGCTAACTAGCGAATAGCATCAGCTAGCTAACATTAGCTAATGTTCTTTGACACTATTATTACACCAACACCATGGAACTAATGACCAATTGACAACGTTCTCTGTCAGAATAGTCAGTAATTTTATATAGTGCTAGCTAACGTTTCAACATACTTGTCTTGTTGCCCATCAGCATTGGCAAATTCACTATTACTAAACTAGTTACAGTAGGTAGCTAGCTACATCTGCTTCCACGTATTGTGTTGAATGTTGGACTGGGACTTGACATGACGTTACCAACGTCTTTGACATTTTCTTTATTTTTATAGTTAACCAATGAGGTCAACAGGCTACTACCGGCAATCCATGTCTGTAATAATAATAATAATAATAATAATAATAATAAAACAAGAATAAAATGTTTTAAAATGTATTACAAAAAAAGAAAAAAATCTTTTTTTTTAATCTTAGGGGGGCTAATATTACATTTAGGGGGGCTTCAGCTCTTAAGTTATAAGAGTAAGTAATCCATACCATATATGTAAGGGATAATGTATAGCTACGAGGGCAAAATAATTGACCGACACGGAGTTTAGAACACAGAGGCGCCTCGTCGAGGTGTTCTTTAAACGTAGTGAAGGTCAATTCTTTTGCGACAATGACCGAGTATAGCTATACATTATCCCGCTTATTACATGGCTAACTTACTAACAATATACCTAATTCATTTTACACCATCGACAAGACGAAATCAAATGCAGACGCAGTTCTGTTCTGTCGCTCCGCTGTCATCGCCGGCAGCTTCGCAAGCAGCCGGCAGGTGTGTCTGATTGGCTGCACTGATGCAGTGTGTCAGTGGGCTTGATTGCTACAGCTGCGCACAGCGGTCATTATTGCTCGGCAGAGGTCCGTTATTGAGTAATAACGGACCTCTGACGAGCGCTATTGACCAATCACAATCAAGCATTTCGGCAAATGTTAAAACGCGGTGTAATAAATCCTAATAGTTACCTTATTACCATACTTGGCTGAAAATAAACTTTGCTGCCTGTTGTGAATGTGTTTTTCCCTGTAGGCTAATACATAAGTGTCTTTATGTTTTTATGTCTTCCATCGAGGACCACCTTGGAAATAAGTGTTTTAATTAATGCTTTTAGGTGATATCCTCAGGAATACAAATTGGTCAAGATCATTTTTTTTTATGATGTGTTTTTAATTTCCAAATACAAATCTAATCAAATAAAAAAAGCTGTTTTTGCAGTTGAGCTACAGGTGTTGTATATTATACAGCCTTTTCATGCATCTTTATCAAGGGAACCCTTATCCTAATGATTTTTTAAATAATATTATGATGATACGATATGGACCTAGTAGTTGGGTCATCTGTGGCACTTCCTTGACCGTGGAGAGCGAAGATCCGTTTCTCAATGGATTTGTCATCTAGGAGGGTTAATAAACAAATTGAGCCGGGGTGTATTTAAAAAAAAGGCGGGGAACATTTGTGAGAGACCAAAATCCAAAATGGCTGCCGTGGAAATAAACTTTTTAATGGTTTAACCTACAATGATGCACAATACATGGTACCAGCCCCCTCTCACTCATGTACCAGCCAGCCCCCTCTGTCATGTACCAGCCAGCACCCTCTCAGGCCCCGTTTAGACGGAAACGCTAGCAGGTGAATCCGCAAAAATATTTTTTCAGATGTGCCTTTCGTTTATACGGAAACAGCGTTTTTACGGGGTGAAACCGTAAAAAAGTGAGACCACCTTCCAGGGTGGAATTCCTAGAAACGGTAAACCTTTGCGCTCTCGTCTAAACTGTCAAACCGCATAAAACGATGACGAAAGGGTCGTCAAGGCTCTCGTCGCGCCTACTGCTTACATCACAGGCATGCGCCAGTAGCCTAGAAGCGTAAACAAAGCATGTCTGATTCTATCCATGGCGATCACCTGAAGGCTACATTGGCAGTACTTTTAAATACACAAGAATCTGTCCCACGGCTATCACAACCATAGATATCTATAGAACACTAGATAGCTTAAGGCGGAGTCACCAGCGTCACTGAACTGCCGCCATCTTGCTCCAGTTAGCCTTGAGTGAGAGTGAGTGAGCTGCACAGACAAAAATACTCATAACTCGCTGAAATATTGACGGATTTACAAACGGGTTGGTTTGCTATAAACATCAAAGATGTAGTTATGATACTGCATACTTATAAAAAGAAATTAAAGATGTTTTTTTTTACAAACCGCCTGAATCATAGCCACGTTAATAATGCTTGTAATAAACCAAACCGTTTGTAAATCCGTCAATATTTCAGCGAGTTATGAGTATTTTTGTCTGTGCAGCTCACTCACTCTCACTCAAGGCTAACTGGAGCAAGATGGCGGCAGTTCAGTGACGTCGCTCTCCATTGGCCGGCAGCGCGGGCAAGCTATCTAGTGTTCTATATATATCTATGATCACAACTATTATGACTGGACCCACTGTCTGTGAGTGACTCTGCTTTGGTCCAATCACATTCCCCACCCACACTCTGCGAATCAGAGGCAGAGTAGGGCGGGTCTTCACAGCACGTCATGTGACATATGCGCCAATCGTGTGACAGCGGGGCTCCGTTGTCTCGAGTTGTTACAGCCTCGTCTGCACGGAGAATTCCACCCCAACACGCTCGTAAGAGATGTGATTGGGCCAGCCCAGTGTCAGTCAGTACCAATGGGCTGCTGTCCCAGCATAGTAGTGGGCCGGTTGTTGACCAAACTTTTTTATATAAAAAAAGAAAATAAAAAAAACGGCCCAAAGATGCGTCGGCCCACGGTAAAATGCCCGGTATGCCAGATGGCCAGTACAGGCCTGCTTACAAACAAATTTATGAAAATCCTCCTCCGGATGCCTGAACAAGTGAAACGGTCTTCGTTAGTGGGCAAATATATCTGACACGGAATGAAGTACATCACTCATTCTTTTTTTGATCCACTTTTTCTCCTCTTTTTCTATTTTTCTCCCATCCCAATTTCGCTGTGCCAATTCCCCTCCCCTGTCTTGAACGTTGCTCACATATGCCCCCCACTGGCTGGTTGTAGGGAGGATAGAAGCCATGCATCACGTGTCCCCTCCGATACACGAGGAGGCAGCCTGTCACATCTTTTCACCTGCCAGCGTGGACTCTCATTGGCGAGGTGTAATGTGTGGGAGGCTCACACTACCCCCGCCATTTCCTGTCTCTGCTGTGCAGGCGTCCCCCAACCGACCTGTAGGAGTCGCTGTCCACAACGTCCAGATTACCACCCATCGACTTCCACCCGCTAACTCTGCCAATTGAGTTACTATGATGGCTGGCCCAAGCCGGAGGCAACGCCGACAGCCGTATTCGAACCTGGTGTCTCTTAAACTGGAAGCACATTCTCGTACACTTGCATTTGCATACAGAAATGCCCCGCCAGCTTCTTATAAGGAGGCTAAGCATTGCACCTCCAGTCGTGCTGACCCTTGTGAGGACCGTGAGCACAGGACATAGTCCACAAGCAACGCGAAAGCAATTTGCGACTGATCAAAATTTTATTAAAATGTATTGTCATCATACATCACAAGTACATTACAATGAAAAGAAGTTTGGCCAGAGTGCAAATGTAACAGTAAAGTGCAATAGTAACATACAATGTACAGGTGATCAAACTGGTTAAAGGCTTCATTTTGGAGAAATCATTGGTGATTGCGTTCACGTTGATTCTACAGACATCCTCAAAAGTAAATTATTATAATAATCATAAATACGTCAATATTTGTATCATTAACAATTACGTTTTACACTTATAGTCATGACTCAACGAGGCATCGTGAGCATTACACAAACACTGCAAATGACAGTGAATAAATAAATAAATAGGAACCCAATCATGCAGATATAGCTATAGTGGAATAGACTGTATTACCGTCTCTGTTGTTCTCTATTGTTATTATTTATTGTTGGTTTTATTTATTTCTTACATTGGTTAGTGTGCACATTGTAAGAGCCAGTGGAGAAACATTCCACTGCTCATCTTGTTTCATGAGTTGGACCCACACAAATGACAAAAGACAAAGGATAAGTTTAACAAATTCCATATAAATCTATAGCTTATTAGCTGCCTGATGCAGGAGGCTTGGTGAGGATGCATAAGGAGTAGGGATGTCCGATATTATCGGCCGACCAATATTATCGGCCGATATCGGCAGTAAAATGTGATATCGGAAAATATCGGTATTGGTTTAAAAAAAAAAGAAAAACAATAACAATATTTGTTATATATATATCCAGTGAAATTATTAGTTACCTGAAATTATTCAGTTTTTTGGGGGGAGGGGAACCCTGCATATATCGGTATCGGTTGAGATCGGTGGATATCGGTATCGGAAATTAAGAGTTGGACAATATCGGAATATCGGTATCGGTAAAAAAGCCAATATCGAGCATCCCTAATAAGGACGTGTATACGTGCATAATGAATCGTTCCAGCAACAGTAGGCTTCTATTATTCTAATTACTTGTTTTATTAGGAGATCGCGGATATGCGCTGCCCCCCTGATTCATGACCACACTCACCAACCCCCAGAAGGAGCAGGAGGTGGCCTTGAGAGCCAAGTGTGCACTCGTTCCGTAGTAAATAAGATGTCACACTAAGATGTCATGTTCTACAGTATGACTTACTACTACAGGGCAGTGCATATCCACAATCTCCTAATAAAACAAGTGATTATGATATTTATTTAATTCCAAAATTCAAGAAATTCTTTCTCGTAAGTCCATTCGATCATGAGGTCTAGTGTTATTTAACCAGGCTACTTGACTAAGAACACATTCTTATTTAACCAGGCTAGATGACTAAGAACACATTCTTATTTAACCAGGCTAGATGACTAAGAACACATTCTTATTTAACCAGGCTAGATGACTAAGAATACATTATTATTTACCCTGGTAGGTTAGTATACTAAGAACACATTCTTATTTAACCAGGCTATAGTTGACTCAGAACACATTCTATTTAACCAGGCTAGATGACTAAGAATACATTATTATTTACCCTGGTAGGTTAGTATACTAAGAACACATTCTTATTTAACCAGGCTATAGTTGACTCAGAACACATTCTATTTAACCAGGCTAGTTGACTAAGAATACATTCTTATTTAACCAGGCTAGATGACTAAGAACACATTATTATTTAACCAGGCTAGTTGACCAAGAACACATTATTATTTAACCAAGCTAGATGACTAAGAATACATTCTTATTTAACCAGGCTAGATGACTAAGAAGAACACATTATTATTTAACCAGGCTAGATGACTAAGAACACATTCTTATTTAACCAGGCTAGATGACTAAGAACACATTCTTATTTAACCAGGCTAGTTGACCAAGAAAGAACACATTCCTATTTAATCAGGCTAGAGGACTAAGAACACATTACTGTTTAACCAAGCTAGTAGACTAAGAACAATTTCCTATTTAACCAGGATGGTTGATTAATAACACATCTAAGAATACATACTTATTTAGCCAGGATAGTAGACTAAGAAGACATTCTTATTTAACCAGGCTACTTGACTAAGAACATATTCTTATTTAACCAGGCTAGTTGACTAAAAACACATTCTTATTTAACCAGGCTTGACTAAGAGCACATTATTATTTAACCAGGCTAGTCGCCTAAAACACATTCTTATTTAACCAGGCTAGAAGACTGTCATGTACGCAGATCTGATAATAACAACTGGAGGACGGCACATGAGCAAAAGCAGCCCCTCTTAGTAAATATGTTCAAAATCAAGGTCCCAGGTGTAGGTGAAAAAAGACACAACACAAGACGTTTCCCAAATAGTAAATTATATATTTGAATGGAGGTAGGGGTTTAAACCTCCTCCATGGTGCACAGGGGAAAAGGGTAGGGGAGGACAAACAAGACATACATATAAAGCAACTCAAACAAACACTTAGTAACTACGATACAACCTTGGGCCCATCCCAGGCCACCACAGCTGTGGAGTCTAACCCACACTCCATGTGATCAAATGGCACCGTGCCACACAGTGTTGTTTTTAGGCCATAGACAGGCGAGACAGCAGCCTCCCCACTCCACCATAAGGCAAGTGACTTCCAGCAATCAGACTCCCGTGTGTGTGTCATCTTCCCGCTTATATTCACTCATCCCACTAACTGCCCACAGGTGTAATCAAGCAGGTGCAATCAGCTCAGTCAGGAGGATGAGTGGTCTCTGGGAAGAAGAGAAGAGGCAGCATTAAAAGATGACACATCACACCACCAAGAACAACATAACCCAACTCATGATACTAATCTGATGTTCACATGGTCTCCTAATACAGTAACAATGATAATGACCAACCCACGTACGTCACAAAGACTAAGAACATATTCTTATTTAACCAGGCTAGATGACTAAGAACATATTATTCTTTAACCAGGCTTGTGGACTAAGAAACACGTTCTTATTTAACACACATTCTTATTTAACCAGCCTAGTTGACTAAGAATACATTCTTATTTAACCAGGCTAGTTGACTAAGAACACATTCTTATTTAATCAGGACAAGAATACATACTTAATTACCCAGGTTGGTTGACTAAGGATACGTTATTATTTAACCAGGCTAGTAGACTAAGAACACATACTTATTTAATCAGGCTAGATTACTAAGAACACATTCTTATTTAACCAGGATAGTAGACTAAGAAGACATTCTTATTTAACCAGACTACTTGACTAAGAACATATTCTTATTTAACCAGGCTAGTTGACTAAGAACACATTCTTATTTAACCAGGCTAGATGACTAAGAACACATTATTATTTACCCTGGTAGGTTAGTATACTAAGAACACATTCTTATTTAACCAGGCTAGTTGACTCAGAACACATTCTTATTTCACCAGGCTCGTCGCCTAAAACATATTCTTATTTAACCAGGCTAGAAGACTAAGAACATATTCTTATTTAAAAAGGTTAGATGACTAAGAACACATTCTTATTTAACCAGGCTAAGAATACATTATTTTATAAGCAGGCTATTTGATCAAGTACAGTGACAGTAGGCCTTGATGGTAAAAACATTTAAATAAATAATAATCACTGTTGTTCATTTACATTTCATTGTCCCAGATGTCTTTAGTTGTTAATGATTATTAAATGAAGTGGTTTCTGATTGGTCAGAGTCATGCTGTGATGTTTCAATGTTAGTTTGACTTTGTACTCAGTAAGTTGCTTTATAATTTATTGTCTGTTTGATAAATAAAGTATTTCTAGCATCACTGTCTCTTTATTTCATTGGAAAGAAAAGAACGTTACATGTTAGGATCAACGCACACACACACTGTTATGATACAGTATTTCATGATACAGTCTTTAACTCAATGGCCGCCAACAATGATTTAATACGCGTTAGCCCGCCAATCGTTGAACGCCAACCATGTATATATACGTTATTGAATCGTTATTTCTTTTATTCGATATTTCCATTCATAAAAATGCAGGCAACTGTGTGTTATCACTGGGGATGGGTCTGAGATTGCAAAAGTCCAATACCACCGCCTAACGCCTTGCGGCCGCTATTGCACTCCATTTGAAATGATGTGGCTTGGTGTCTGGGCCGAGCTGCGGCGTGCGGGCGGGGTCTAACTACTCGGGCAAGGCAATCGCTTATAATGCATGCATTGACGAGAGTCAGGCCCCCCCCCCTCCCCGTTCATGTTCAGTGCTGGATTACGTTGGCACCTCAATCGACATCAGTACTTGGAATGGCGATCAGATAATTGGAATATTCTTTTTGGGACAGATCCTGGTCAAGGTAAGGACTATATAGTATCAATATTGCGTTGATCGAAAAATTCCTTCATGCTGATCGGGGCGCGTGTGTGTGTGGCGTGTTCCGTTGGTTGCGATCAAAGCACGGAGGGACGGCCCCCCCTTTCATGCATCCATGATGAAACATAATACCAATAATCTAAATTTGATTTGAGAACAGTAGCTAGTCCAGGGAAGAAACGATAACGTTTTTGTAACTAGAATACACATTGCCGGCCATTACGGAGCATTTTGGAAATGACTGAAACTACACTCATATTCACCATGGTATAAAACGGGAATGTATGAATGAAAGAATTATCTGTTTTTTGCATCTTGACCGGAAGAAACTCAATGACAATCGACTATATTATTAGATCCATAGCTATAATATATAATATAGCTTTAGGCCTGCAAACACAGCCACGTATCCCCATGTTAAAAGGCGATGGCATTTCAATGGTAAGGTAAACAGCGACCCCTGGCGCTGAATGTTAACACTTTGGGTGCCGGAAAACGCTTTACAGTGTCATTCCGGGCCATGCTCAAGTTGCCGAAGGACGCTTTACAGCGTCTTTAATATCAATATTTAAAAAATCTGTGATCGGATTCATATTTCCCCTCCGCTGGCCTGAGATCCACCAGGAGGACCCACTGAGCTCTCTGGCGGTTCAGGAGCGCCATCTGGTGGCTGATTGGCGCAATCGCCAAACAGGAAGTGCTGTGGAGGTTGTGCTGGTCGGCCATATTACTTCCGGGCACTCGGTTTGGCTCCGGCACTCTGGCTCGTCACAATATATAGCGATCCATTGCCAATAACTCGATAAACAACATGATTTGGACGTATATAGTATTATACAAGCTGGAAATGGTTCATCAGGATAAACATCCCATAATCGAAAACGGTCTACACCACGCTGATCGTCCAACGGCGCGAGGAAGATCCGGTAAGATTCAGCGTTATTTTTGAACGTGTTCCATATAAACTGTTATGATGAACATATGACCCACACTAGATGAATGATATAACGCTGCCCACGGAATTATAAACGATCCCCCGCCCATCCGGTCATCATCAGATCATACGTAGATCATTCTAGAAGTACGTCCAATTGACATTTTTTATATCGCCCCGATTGCCATCAAACTGTATGTCATCATCAATATAATGCATTTGGGGCTATAGATCACGTTTTGGAGAAAGCTGCAGAAAGAGATGAAAACATACTTATACATTAGACCATACTTTACTATGAATATGTGAATGAAAAAGTTTAACGTTGCTACACAATGAACAATACATATAGGACTTTGAATGGGCCCTAATAATGGCAATGTAGCAATAGAATTTAAAAAGTTATAGCCATGCAAAGAAGGGGTACTTCTCCATAGACAAATAGAGCTGGCAATCTATGGTATATCATGAATTTAACCCATGGCACCCAAAGTGTTAACACATCCTGCGCCAAGAACAAGTTACGCCGTTTTTGCCCGCCATGCGTTGAACGCCAAGAACAATATTTAATTTTTTCGCCATGGCATTCATAATTCATCCAGCCAACCTCCGGACTCCAGCGGGACCCTGTATGAGATTGCAACACCTCAATACCGCCGCCTGGTGGATGGTCGGGCGCGTTACACTCTCGCCAAAACCGGAAGTGCCGATCAGTGCGTTGAGGAAATCCCTCTGGCAGTCACATCTTGTTACGGGACTCCAGACAAACACTATAGTGCATTTGGATCGCTTTCTAAACTTAATAATCAATATGATTTCGGCGTTTATTGCGCCATACAAACCGGAAATGGATGTAGGAGATCGGCGTCAAATAATTGGGATCTTTCTCCTCCAGTCTCATCGGCGAACGGTAAGAGGACACTAACGTTATTTTCAGCCCGATTGTTTATTAATTTCACTGCAAACCATCTGATCAATATATCAACCCATACTAAATAAAGCCGTTACTGGCGATCAAGGAATTATAAACGACCCCCCCCCCCTTTCCTTCACGCATGATGAAGCATAATGTATACCGATCATATACATTTGAATTTTTTAATATAGCGTGTATAGGAAAAAAACGCCAATCGATAATCTATCATATGCGTCAGGGCCTATAACGATAGGTTATGTAGATAACCTAGTTATATTAGTATTGGCTGAGCGTCCCGCTCTGAGCCTTATGAGATATCCTTATCTCCTATGATACCTATTGTATCTCCCATGAAAAAAAAACTACATGCACCCCACCTGTATGGGGCTCCGCCCCCATGGTGGCACCGCCCATATAGCAGTGACTCTGGTCACCAAACATCCTTCCTCGCCAAAACCCGTCCCAGGAAAAGATTCCTCAAGAGGGAACTCAGGGCCGTGCAGAGCGGGACGCTCAGCCAATACTAATATAACTAGGTTATCTACATAACCTATCGTTATATGCCGTATTTGCTATCGCGTCCCGCTCTGAGCCTTATGAGATAATGGGGAAGAGCGGACGCGAAGCCCGACAAATGTACCCCCTGAGGACCCGTAAGCCCACATCAAGGGGTGCGGGGAGCCCTGTCACCCCATCCTTCCTAATGAAGGGGGGGCGCAGTCAACTCCACCTGAAATGCGAACAAGAGGGAAACTAGAACCCCTTGAACACACCGTACAGGCGGAACCACGTGTGACTCAACACACTGTGGCCCATACCCATACACTCCTGCTACCCGACCAAAGGACGGGAAGCAGGAAAGGCCACAGACCCCAGAACCGCCTGGGAGACAGAACCCCCGGTCATGTCCATGAGGTAAAACCTTACAAAGGGGCCCGGGGAGGACCATGAAGCTGCAGCACAGATGTCCTCCACCGAGGCCCCACCCAGGAGAGCGGCAGAAGCAGCCACCCCACGAGTGGAGTGCGCCCTGACTCCCCCAGGGGGATCCTGCCCAGCCAACGTGTAGCAGAGGGTAATGCCCTCGCACAACCAATGGAACAGGCGCTGCTCCGACAGTGCCTTACCAGCACGAGCCCCACCGTAACAGACAAAGCTGGTCGGTAACCCTGAAGTCCTGAGTACGGCTGAGGTAAATCCCCAAGCACGGACTGGACATGACAGGTGAAGGCCCGCATCTAACTCACTAGTGTGAGGAGGAGGACGAAACGCCTGAACCACAATATCCCGGGAGCGGAAGGAACTCCGGATATTCTTAGGCACGAAAGCAGGATTAGGTCGCAGAGTGACACCGCAATCGGTCCGAAAAGACAGGCACTCTGGACGTACCGAGAGAGCACAGAGCTCACCTACGCGTTTAGCGGAAGTGACAGCCAGTAGGAACGCGGTCTTGAAGGACAGCTGTCCCAACGGCGCCTGCTCGAGCGGCTCAAACGGGGCCAAGGACAACCGACCGAGGACCAATTGAAGATCCCAAGTCGGAGCCAAGGAGCGTTGCACCGGCTTAACGCGTCGAGCGCCAAGCAGGAAACGCTTCACAAGAGGGTGGCTGAACAAGACATCCCCTCAAACCCCTCATGATAGGAGGATATAGCCGCCGCATATACCCTCACCGTCGAAGCCGACAGTCTATCAAGGAGAGACTGGAGGTAACTAAGGACAGCATCCAGGGGGCAGGAGACTGAGTCCCGGCCCCCCGCCTTACACCACACTTGGAACATACGTCATCTGCCCGCGTAAGCGCGACAGTGGAGGGAGCATGCGCATTCCAGATGGTAACACCATCAGGATCAAGAACCTGCGCCCCTCAACGTACCCGTCCCAACAACTGACCTAACAGATGGGGAAGAATCCCCGGCGGCACGGCATCGGTCCCAGACCTGCCTGGCCATGTCCAGACGTAATCCTCACCCGTCAGGATGAGGACCGCCCCGCGACAGTACCTCTGCACCCACATTCTCCCTGCCGGGGATGTGGGGAGCCCTCAGGCCGCGCAGATGGAGGACGCCCATAGCCAGCCGCCCGCCGCCTGGTGCAGACAGGGGGAGCGTACTCCTCCCTGTCTGTCGATACACGACACTGACGTCGTATCGTCCGTCCTGATCAACACCATTTGTGGACCAGAAGGACCGCTTTCAACACCAACACATTGAACGTAGCGCAGACCGGGCAGCATGGTTTGCCAGCTGCCCCCTACTGCGTTGGCCCGACGCGTCACCAGCGAGGGAGGCGTCGGTGAAAACGCGACGTGAGACAGCGCCGTAACCGTCCTAGGACGGAACCTCCCGAGCATGTTGACAACACGCTCTGAGATGGATGCCCATAGCCCTCCAACCGTTGACTGGGAAGAGGAGTACTCTACATCCAGTCTACAGCAACCCCAGGCTGGTAGAGACCTGCCTGGTACGAGACCTGACGATCCACCTTGACCGCGAAGGACCAGAACGTCATCAGGGCAGAACACTCCGTAACCCCGGACGACGCAGAGGCCCCAGTGCGGCCTCCACGCACTTGGTGAAGATGCGGGGAGCCAGAGAAAACCGAACGGCAGCCTCTGGTACTCATACGCTAACCCTGCAAAGGAAGCGTAGGTAAGCCCTAGGATGGAAGATCGGGGATGCGCATACGCATCCTACAGGTCTATGGATGAGAACCAGACCCCCACCTGACAGTGTCCAACAGGTAGGAGACGATCCAAAAAATGCTGAACCTTCCCATGGGACAGGTCCAGCCTGGGTCTTACACCCCTCCCTCCCGACTTCTCGAGCAGAGAACACCGGGAGGAGAACGCCACGACGATGGCTTGCTTCGTCCACAGAGATTGGATCTCGTTGACCAGAGCTGTCACTGCTGGAGACCCTGACAATAGGGTCTGTACCAAACCTGAAAACGGGTGGGGTTGTGTAAACACAAGTCCCCGCCTCAGCGTTCTCTCCATCCACCTCGACATATGGTACTGCCGTAGTCATATGTGACGACACTCCCAACGCACCCGCCGTCACGTGGCGCAGGTCCGCCAGGAACTGTAGATAGTTGGCCCGGTCCCCCCGCTGTGCGTAGTCAACCCTGGAACCGTGCGAGGAGCGCGTTCCGTGTCGGAACACCTGACCCTGACACCACCCACGAGGCAATCGCACCCAAGGGGGAACCCCGACAGAAAGGGCCGGTCTGATACGGGGGGCTTCCGATGAAAAAAAGCCCCCCCACTGAACACCCCTCCAGAACATGCTGAAGGAGTTGTTCTGCAGCCGGACATGCAAGGTGTAAGGCCCCCATGGGTTCCTACACACCGTAGCCCTGCAGTGATATTACTACCACCCCAAATCATGTGAGCTGCGACCACTTGCCAATATTTCAGGAGTGGGAGGCACCAACATGATACCTGGCCTGGCGAAGGCGAGGCCGGGGAAGCCCACACTGTGTGCCTCAAAAGGTTTCGAGCCCCCCTGCTGACAACACTTAAGTTGACAGACGTAACACCAGGCTCAACCAACACAGTTCAAGGTGTGGGAGCCGCTTGACAGCACAACATTCTCACGGACAGACCCAGGCTCAGCCATCAACTGGGTGTCAGCCCCTGTCCCCATGAGAAGCAAAAAGGGGGGCCGCCCGCGCATCAACGAAGGCACGCGGCCCGCAGCCAAAGGAAACAATCAGAGCCCACTTCTTCCACTGGTGTTGAGGAAGGGAGTGATCGGAGAGCGGGCTGCTCGCGGCAGGACGGTGACGGCTTGTTTGTTCAAGCCGAACCCATCCTATATGGCCGATCCCTCGGCCGCCAAGGCTGTCGGCCTTGTGGACACCTGTCGAATCAACGCCCAGGATACCTCTGGCGGGGGAAAACATGGCCGCCTGTCGAGGGCCTCGTCATCGCCGCTGACGAGGCCGTGCTCTCTCTTCTACTGGCTGTGCGGTGTGAGGCGGTGTAGGGCCTAGGACAATACCGCCCGCGCTCCAGCAGAAGACCAAAAACCCCTGCGGAGAGGGGAACCCTGAGCGGTTATAGCTTGCAGCTGGGTCAAAGCTAATAACGTCAACAACCTTGCGCGATGTGTGGACGTCGGCTGGCCCTCAAGGCCCCGCCACCAGACACCATTTTTTTAATAGAAAAAAACAGCAATTCTAATCGTTGCCAATTCCATACCGTGGCGGTACAAGCCTTAACAGCCCACCAGCCACTCGCCAGGCCGACCCACCCATGGTGTCGGCCGGGCGGGGCATTGTTTCAATATGTCAAAAAACAAAGGACTGATGTTAACACGGAGCACCAGTGGTGATTGCAAACAGCAACCTCCACTGTGGTGTGCACCATGAAAAGGTTAAATGAATAAAAGAGCTAAACCACAAAATACTGTAGAAAGAGCAAACCCATACACACAAAGTTAAGGGGAGACGGACCAGAGCGAACTAGTCCCGCCTTCATTCAACATATTCACAACAGGACACCAGCCCTAGTTTAGCCCATTTACCAAAAAAGGTAAACAAAGCCCCCCCCCGCACTACTCCCCCAGTACACCGATTGACCGTCAGTATGAATGGTTGAGAGGAGAGAAAACTGTAGCAAGACAGACCTTCTCATAGCAGAGTGACAAAACGAAACAATAGCCCACTACACAGGGCCGCCTCAGGGGTTGGGGGGCCTCGCATCTAAAAACGCACAGGGCCTCACATTTCTCCCAAGCGGCCCTGCCCTTATACTACTGCAGCCTAGCGCGCGCCGATGTGGGACCCAGAACAACAATTGCCTGCGCACAGACACGCAACATGTTTACCATGTCGGCTGGACCCATAGCCCCACTACCCGACACCAACCCAGATGGGAACACCGTTCAACAAACCCCACCGGAACACAAGGTAACATACCTGGCTAGGCAACCTAGCCACGGCCTACCCTGTTGTCAACCCATTTACCCGAAAAAAGGTAAATAGGACTCAGCAAAAAAACCCACAACAGCTACCGACTGACCTTCATTGATGAACCGGGCAAGAGGAGGGAGAGTGACAACATCTCACGGCGGAGACATTAGAACAGCGTAGCAATTAGCAGTAGTAATAGCATGCGGCATTAGCGATAGCATGTAGCATAGCATTAGATGTTTTAGTAGCACGCCCAAGACAGCTTGGAAACCGTTCCCTGCAGTGAACGTTCACCAAACCATCCTGCCCCCGGCGCCAACACACAACATGGTTGTGTAACAAAACAAACCAGCATTACTAACACTAATACCCATGCCTGAAGACACAGGGCCTACCTGAGTACAAGCTGGCCCGACAGCCAGTCTTGTACAGCTGAACCTCGATGTGCTGTCATCAAACGAGGAACATCAACATAGGCCCGTCGTGTCGCCGAAAACATGCGTCGAAGATGCCAGGGGCCAGCAACCTCCGGTAAGCTTTCAAACATTATGACTCTGATCTTTTCATCCTACTAGTTATCGTATGGTGCACGCAGCCAAGTACGCTGGGACGAAAATAGAGGAAGGATGTTTGGTGACCAGAGTCACTGCTATATGGGCGGTGCCACCATGGGGGCGGAGCCCCATACAGGTGGGGTGCATGTAGTTTTTTGTTCGTGGGAGATACAATAGGTATCATAGGAGATAAGGATATCTCATAAGGCTCAGAGCGGGACGCGATAGCAAATACGGCATATAACTCTCGTTTTTGGAATTACTGCTATACTGTCTAAAAACATACTTATTTTCTAGACGGTATTAACACAACAATGTATGAATGAAAAAATATAACGTTCCCACATGCGGAACGATAGATAATCGATGTTGAATGGGTCAATATAGCAATACCATTTAAAAAGTTGTAGCCCTGCAAAGAAGGTAAACATCTCCATAAGCTTTCAACGGTGGCAGACTGGGTAATGGGTATATTGATGGATATAACCCATGGCGCCCAATGTGTTAAATAATGATACAGTATTTTATGATACAATCTTTAATGATACAGTATTTTACAATACAGTATTTCATGATATAGTATTTCATGATAGTCTTTAACTCTTTCTGCACCAAACACGAGAATTCTCGTGTTTCAAATCCAACCGCTGAGCGCCAAAAACGAGTTCTCGTTTTTAGATCCTTTTTTCTTTTTTCCGATTTTACCATTATAAACACTCGTGCAGACCTGCCTGTGTCTCCCTGGCACCGCTGCCTACGTTATAATTGCAATGACGATCGAATCCCGACAGGTGGCAGTATCGCCTACCTTTTGAACTGGGTCTCTCAGTTGTCTTTCAGTGCCTTGGTACCTCCGGCTGCAGGAATCCCCTCCCCCTCAAAGTGAATCAGCACACAGCTATCTGTCGCCAATTTTCTCGCCTGAAACCTATTGTTTGATTTGGAAATAATATAGGTTTCAGGCGAGCAACCTGAGCGATTTGCGCATATGCATATAACAAGTCATATCTCACTATAGAAAACTAGACTATTACTATAACTATTTTGAAACGGGCGATGTTTAGCGTGGAATAGCGCACAAACGAAAGTATGTAGAAATTAACTAGTTTGTCCATGTTGGACTATAAATAGTGCCTGTCAAATGAGCCTCCATCAAACTATTGTCGATGGGTCCGCAAACATCGTGAAAATGGTCAATAGCGCTGGCGCCAGGGAGTAAACATGTGAAAACAGCGTGGCAGTCAATGAGTTAACGACAGTCATGGAGCATGTGGTTCTCAGAGGGATAATATCCCTTTTTAATTTTTATATATATATTATTTTTATTAAGTTTGGTCACAGCATTTCTTACTGTACAATAACCAGTTCTATCTGCTTTTTTGGCATAATTTGGCCATCAAATTCCTTAGCTCTTTGTAATATTATATATGGGTACATAGGATTGGACAGGGTTAGACAGGGTTATGCAGGGTTAGATGGGGTTAAACGGGGTTAGATGGGGTTAGACAGGGTTAGATGGTGTTAGACAGGGTTAGTCAGTGTTAGACTGGGGTTGACAAGGTTAGATGTGTTAGACAGGGTTATATAGATGCATTTGACCTGAGCAAATCTGTTCTTATTGTTTCAGCCTAGATAGACAGACCGACCAACAGACAGACTGATTGATTGATTCATTGAATGATAGACTCTTAACAAGGGTGCGATCCACGAGGGGAGCTGGGTCCGCTATAGCTCCCCTAGATCAGACATCAGCTCCCCTGAAAACATGATTTGTGATTTTTTGGGGGGTCTCTAAATTACTGAAAATAAATACTACTTTTGCCATGCATTTCTCATTTTTCTGTAATTTTCTGTATCATCATCGTGTATAATAATAAACGTATGCTATTTTGGATGTATGATTAATGATTTGCGCACTAATTCACACGTAATATGGCAACATGCATGCTATTCTTGCAATTACCATTCGGAGCGCGGCGGCGCTGCAGCCTGCACGCACGCACGGCACAAATCAAACTTGACCCACTTTGTAACCTGTGGCTGTGACTTGTTGACACAGTGATCGTTTTGACAGCCAGTAAATAAGGTCACTCAGGAATGCATAATGTCTAAACGAAAACAAGTAAGCCTAACCAATTTTGGTTTCACGAAGACAGTGAAGCTGACAGAGCAGCAGGAGGCGGGATTACAATTACAGGGTTACAATTACACCTGCTGCTGGTGCTGCTCCGGTGGGGACTATTATTAGTATTACAACGCCCGGTGACCGTGCCGGCGCCTGCGGTCGTATCAGAACACAGGAAATCATCTATCATCTATCTAACTAAATGGATACTTTTTTTTATCATGGAATGTGCTGTGGAAGCCCAGACCGTCCAGACGGCCGGACCTTAACAAGTGAGTTGTCTACTCTATTCTGTAGTTACTGAAACGTGAAACTGATTGAATATATGACAGGATTCAAGAGGTTTATTTGTCACATACATACATACATACATACACAAGGCCTACCTACTACAGGCTACAGACTAGTAACGTCTGCGATCACACAGTCCGACTCCTCCCTGAGAGGCGCGGCGCGCGCACCCCGCCCCCCCCCCCCCGAATCAAATATAGAAATATACAAATTAAATGAAAAATATTTCAACATAATCCACAAAAAACGATGTTATATAATTAACCAGTTATCTCTCTCACACACACACACCTCCTTCATTCCTCAAACTACCTCAACCTCTCCCTTCCTGTTCCCGGTGTATTCTCTCTCTCTCTCTATCTCTCTCTCCCCCTCTTTCTTCACCCCCCAGCCCCCCTTTCTCTCTTCCCCTCTCTCTCTCTCCCCCCCCCCCCCCTCTCTCTCTCTTTCTTTCACTCTACATTATACAATATCTCCCCTGTGGGTCTGACAGTTAGGTAGAACTGCTAAATAATAGAGAGAGGTTATGCCTGGAATGTAAGGTGCAGAGACAGTTTTCAGCCACACTTTAAAAATAGTCCAATACAATTATATTCTCCCATCACAGATGCTGTTAAATGAATAAATGATTATTTAAAACTGCCAAGTGAAGACAGTGAGATGGTTTGCTGGAAGCAGATGTGGAATGTAACATCTATAATAATAACAATAGTTCCGTTGAGTTTTATTAATATTATTTACTTTCATTCAAATGTTAGATGTTGAGTAGAATATTATTATTATTTAAAACACAGTTCCATAGTATGTCCGACTGCAGGGCAGCCCATCAGATGTGCTGGAAAACCCCTCCCCTCCCTATGAGGAGCACGTTCAGCCATAGACGTATCCCCCCACGACACACCACAAACCATAGACTTATCCCCCCATGACACACCACAAACCATAGACTTATCCTCCCCATGACACCCCACAAACCATAGACTTATCCCCCCACCACAAACCGCCTCGGCCGGTCTTAACAGACATCCTAACTGAACTAACCAGATTAAGCTAATGGTCTATCCCCGACCAGGTGAGATCAGGGTAGGCTGAAAAAAACTTTTACAGAGCAGGCGCCCCTGACAAAGGCGGGTAATTTATTCCACAGATAGGAAGCACAGTAGGCAAAGGCTCTGTGGCCAGCGGATTTATTTTTTACTCTAGGAATCTATAGGAGCCCCGCATTTTGTGAACAAAGAGCATGAGCAGGCAAGTATCATGAGATCGGATAGATAGAGCGGTGCGAGCCAATTTAACATTTTGTTAAATTGCACATTAAAGTCAGATCTGGTATCTGGGTTAAATAGATGGTATAGGTGATATCTGGGTTCTACAGATGGTATAGGTGATATATAGGTTCTATATATGGTATAGGTGATACAGGTGATATATGAGTTATATAGATGGTATATAGGTGATATCTGGGTTCTACAAATGGTATAGGTGATATATAGGTTCTATAGATGGAGGTGATATCTGGGTTCTATAGATCAGTGTTTCTCAACTGGTGGGTTGCGGGGCCATTTTGAGTTTTTTTTTTTATATATACAAAAAATTATTGCACTAGCTATCTTTGTGAAGACAAAGCAGAGGAACAGATTGGACATTGAGCATGACCTCAGAGTTGCTTTGTCTACCATCACCCCAGACTTTGAGACTCTTGTCAGGAGCAAACAACATCCCCAGTTATCCCATTAGTTCCCTGGGATGTTAAGCTAAGAAGTCTGCTAAGAAGGATATATTATTTATTATTATTTTATTTCATTGTGTTTTTAGCCCTAGTTGTACTTTTGTTGCAACCCCAGTTATCCCATTAGTTCCCCCAAACTTACTGTAGGTCTGTTGTGTTAAGCTAAGAAGTCTGCTAAGAAGCATAATTATTTATTATTATTATTATTATTATTATTATTATTATTATTATTATTATTATTATTATTATTACATTTCATTGGGTTTTTAGCCCTAGTTGCACTTTTGTTGCAACCCCAGTTATCCCATTAGTTCCCCCAAACTAAGGTATGTTATGTTAAGCTAAGAAATCTGCTAAGAAGCATATTATTTATTATTATTTTATTTCATTGGGTGTTTAGCCCTAGTTGCACTTTTGTTGCAACCCCAGTTATCCCATTAGTTCCCCCAAACTTACTGTAGGTCTGTTATGTTAAGCTAAGAAGTCTGCTAAGAAGCATAATTATTTATTATTATTATTATTTCATTTCATTGGGTTTTTAGCCCTAGTTGCACTTTTGTTGCAACTCCAGTTATCCCATTAGTTCCCCCAAACGTAGGTCTGTTATGTTAAGCTAAGAAATCTGCTAAGAAGCATATATTATTATTTATTATTATTTTATTTCATTGGGTTTTTAGCCCTAGTTGCACTTTTGTTGCACTTTTTTGTGTTTATTTCATGTTTTTAACAGTGTATGAAAGATTGTGTATTACTGCAAAAAGAATATTTGAAATAAATCATAGTCGTTCAAAATTTTGGGTCACGACTTAATGACTAAGGAAAATGTTGGGTCCCGAGGCTAGACCAGTTGAGAACCACTGCTATAGATGGTATAGTGATACAGGTAATATCTGGATTCTATAGATGGTATACTATAGGTGATATAGATGGTGTAACTGAGGGGTACAATTCCCTGACTGTATTGAAGAGTATGGTATATTAAACCACTACTAGTTATGTACTTTAATTACTGGCCATACAGTACATGAATATATATGGTGAACACCCACACAAGAATACGGCAATGACACATAAAGTACTATTTAGAGGGTATTTATTATTATCAAAGCAACGTTAGGTTACAGATTGAGAATTATGCTTGCGCTTGTATGGCGAAGAACACACGTAAAGTAAGTCAAGAGCGTAAGTCAATGAGAATAGTATGAATACTAAGATGGGTCTAAACTGACGCCACCTGTGGCATAGCAATTACATAGGGCACACTAGTATCAGCTGGAGACACTGGGGGGTTCCCTCCGGGTGTAAGGCCGGCCGGGTAGAGGAATGTTCGGGTACAAAGTCTGGGTCAATGAGGAATAACGAGGTTCCAGATACAGGAGCCAGTGCAGTACTCCCTTGATCAGTAGACAAAGCAACAGCTATAATCCAGTATGCTCGACAGCATGGAAGACAGCTAGCCAGCCTCTTCCTAGAGGCGGGCTCGAGTGATGATCCTCACGGGGGGTAGATCCCAAACGATAGTGGGGTCGACGGTTCTCTGCTCCAGCAGTCACGGTACCAAAGCAATATAATCCAACCAGAAAAGGTTCTGCAGTCGCCGGTGTAGGTTCTCCGGTGTACATATCCAACGGTTCTCGTCTAGGACTCCTCGGGTGGGGGCACGAGTTTAGGCCGCCCAGCCTGGATAAGTGCACTAGCTATATACACGACGAACCGGTGGTAATGCTGGTCACTGAAGAACGGTAGCCGCACGATACACTATAAATGATAGACTATTACTTCACATTAGAATAAGTCGAACTCAACGGTACTGCGTTAAACTCTGACACTTTAGCAATCTATTCGCACGCGGTTCTCAAGGCTCTATTCAGAGGCAAAGTTGCTCACTTCACTGCACGTTGTCTCGTGGTGAAGGCATCAAGGTTTAGAAGACAAGACTAAGTGCTGCTGTTTCCACCTGCGCCGTATTTATACGTAAGGTGAATTATCTAGTGCCAACCTCAGTTCTGTCTCGTATTACTGCGCAGACCCTGGACATGTTGAGACATGCCTGGAGTTGCCTTTGAACTTGCCGTTGGGGGCTCGGTCGCTGGCGCCTAGGGGTCGCTGTCCAATAGGAGAACAAATATTATGGTCTGGTTTGTACCCAGGTAAAGGGATATTCCGTGTATATATACAAATAATATACAAGGGATATCAAACGATATACAAATATTATACAAGGGATCTCAAGCAATAAATATATATATTCGGTTTAATCTGACCCTTTGTAACAGATGGTATAGGTGATATATGGGTTCTATAGATGGTATAGGTGATATCTGAGTTCTATGGATGGTATAGGTGATTGTTACGACCCCTGAGGTCTAAGGGTAAAGGGCTGTAACATAAATGTTGGACGGACCAGGTTTGTAAACAAAATTATATTTATTGATATAACCAAAGGAAGCACATGTAACTCAAGGGTGAGCCAAGGTCAAAACAACAAACAAACACCACTATTCTCCAACATAAACCAACCTAATCTATGGTAAAATAAATTGCATTACCTAAACTACCCATACCTAACAAAAACAGGAGAAAACAATATCCAAAGGAAATGGCAGCTCACCAGGGGCGGGGCTAGGGGGTGGCTACTTGGGCTCAAGCCCTGAATGTTTTCTGAAAAGCCCCGAATCTATTTTCAAAATATATATATATATATATATATAATTTTTTTTTTTACAATTAATCATTGTTACATTGTTCCATCTGTAGTCTATCCAGCTGCTAACTGTATTTGAGTGAGTTAAGTCTTGGTGTTATGGTAGACTCAGACCTAAGCTTTAAATCACAATCAACAAGTTGACAAAAACATAATTCTTCCACCTTAGAAACATAGCTAAAGTACGGCCATTTATAAATCAAAAGGACGCTGAAAACCAGATCCATGCCTTTATCTCAAGCCGACTCGACTACTGTAATGCACTCCTTACCGGCCTCCCGAAAAAATACGATGATAACTATTTTATTGCAATGCACTATTGCATTATTTTATTCTATTTTACTAACTATTTTATTGCACTGCACTATTTTACTTTGTATCAGTGATAATCAAACCGTAAACAAAGACACATATTAACACTTTTAGCACCAGATGGCGGTGTTTACTGTTACTGTTGAAAGGCCAGCGCCTTTTAACATGGGGATATGTGGCTGTGTTTGCAGGCCTAAAGCTATATTATATATTATAGCTATGGATCTAATAATATAGTCGATTGTCATTGAGTTTCTTCCGGTCAAGATGCAAAAAACAGATAATTTTTCCATCCATACATTTCCATCCAACAACGATGAAAACCCGACTATACTCTGGTTTTTGGGGGTCCTGGCGCTCAACGTTCGGCGAGTTAACCCCTAGATCTTAGATCCTAATATGAAAAACGATGTGATTTAATGTTCTATGTCTTACCTTGACTTTGTCTATTTTATGCTTTATGTTGTGCTCATTTTATGCCTGTCTTTTTGTACTGCTGTGAAGCACTTTGAGCTGCAATTCTTGTATGAAATGGCCTTGGTGTCTGAAACTTTGATGTGGTGAATGATGATGACAATAAACAAATAATATTGTGTCTGTTTTTCTGACAGAATGATAGCAGGGACAGAGGAGAGAGTGCTTGTGTTACTTCATTCATTTTTATTCTGAAAAAGCAACTCAAAATCGACACGCCGTTCTGCATTTGGATCATACAGATTTGGTCACCCTAGGCACAGCAAGTTAAACATTACAGCAAGTGTATATGTAACAGAGCATACCGTCACCTTTTTGTGTTGTGCTTAACTTTGAAGCCCAGAGGGAGTTTCGAACCCGGGTCTGCCGCGACACGGGCGACAGCACAGACCTATAACAAGCGGTGAATTCACACTTAAGGCTAGATCCACAAAGAATGGATTGCACGGTGCTAGTTGCACCCTTACTTACAATTCATTATGAATTGAAAATGGGGGACCCTGATGTAAACAAGACAAAAGTCTTTCTCTGGTCTGCATCCCCTTAACAATTGTGTGTATTGAGCCGTACTGTATTGTACCCATTCTGCAATCTGTTAATAAAATGTTCATTCAATCAATCACCGCGCAGATTGATTGATTGAATGGAAATTTTATTAACAGATTGCAGAATGGGTACAATACAGTACGGCTGTTGTCTGTTATTGTTGTCATTTATTTCAGATTTTTTTTATATGTTATGCTGTAGTGTAAAGCACCCTGTGCATTCGTGCTGTGAATGGTGCTATATAAATAAAGGTCATTCATTAATTCATTCAACCCCCCCGGAACAGCCAGTCCCCCAAACACCCCATCCAAGACACACCCCCTGATAACGCATGTCATGACACAAACATCCCGAATACACCCGGACCATTCACTAAATACAATGACCAAACATGAAACACCCCCATGCTCACAAGCATGTGAACCCCCGGGATCCAGCAGCCGCCGGCACCCAGGGCCCCAACCACACCCCTCCCAGAGCCGAACACCAGCCTCTCGCATGTGCCCCAATGGCCTCCGGCCTCTGCGACCCCCCCACCACGAGGAAACCAGCGAACTCCACGCTCCCACCCCCAAACTCCACAGAGGAATGACAGGTCATACGCCCCAGGACCTGCAGCCACGCCAAAGGAGCAATGACTCCAAACACTCATGCAGACAGACACAACAGTGGTCAAATGAGAAGACATGCAGCACCGGAACCTGTGTCCTCCCCCAACCATGACACACCCCACCAGAAACTGCATCCCAGATGAAACACCTGAAAAACTGACCACCCTAAAGGGGCTCACACACTCCCAAGCAACACTGCATACAATAGACAGATACAAATAATGCAGTAAAATAGCTCTCATTTACAGTACAATAATCATGTCTTCATATGTTATCCATATTAAAAGGCCAAGGTGAAAAGATAGGTTTTTAGCTTACTTTTTAAAATACTTAGTGAGCTTGCCTCCCTGATTTCCATAGGTATTGTGTTCCACAGCTTTGGTGCGTAATCTTTCGCCGTCGACTAAAGACGCATTTCAACCATTATCTGAAATAAAAAATGATCTAACCCTAACTAACCTTACTGTCATGTACTTGTCCTAATAAACTAACCTACACTGTAGCACTCAACACTTTGATGAACATTGTTACTCAGCTGATAGAGTTGTGCCCTTCCTGAAGACTTGTCATACAGAACTTGTAAGTCGCTTTGGATAAAAGCGTCAGCTAAATCACTAAATGTAACTGTAAATGTAACTAGCTTCTTCTAGCCAATCTTCTTCTGGCTATTGTTGGGAACCTTTAGTAAACAAGTGGTAAATGATGGTACTTTGTGGTGGTGCTTTGTATACAATTCTAGAAGTTATCGGTAGCCAGTGTAGAGTATATAACACTGGAGTAATGTGCTCTCTCCTCTTGGTTCTGGTTAGTAGTCTAGCTGCAGAGTTTTGGAAGAGATGAAGTCTCTCCATGTTTTTTTTTTCGGGAGGTAAAAAGTGCATTACAGTAACCCAGTCTGCTTGAAATGAAAGCATAGATCAGTTTTTCAGCATCCTTTTGTTTTTATAAATGGTCGTACTTTGGCTGTATTTCTAAGATGGAAGAATGGCGTTTTTGTTACCTTGTTTGTTAACCAATAACAAGTATACTTGTGTTTCGCCGCCAACGCTTGAGCGCCAATAACGAGTATACTAGTTTTTGGATCGTTTGATATTTTTCCTTTGATCCCCGTTCTAAACACTCAGCCGGAGCTCCCTGGCTCATCTGCCTATGTTGGAATTGCAATGACGATCAAATCTCGCCCGGTGGCAGTATCGCCTACCTTATGAACATGCATGAGCCAGCTATTAGTGTGTTAGTGCCAGTCCCCACAGCCCCCAAACAACTAGGTACTCGTTGTGAGCAGCAGTGAGCAGGACACGTTCAACAATCGTGATCGCCTAGAGCAGCGGTTCTCAAACTACGGGTCGCGATCGAGTTTTCCACCCGGTAGCATGTGTGTATTTGCCATGTCTCGCCCCTTCATCAACGGAGGCCGACACACAGTATTCCAATACACATCTCACTACATCCTGCGCATGTATAATCGCGGGAGGGGGCTGGGGGTCTGGTCTTTTGTGCGTAACCTGGACTTGCAATGGATTGATTGATTGATTGATTGATTGATTGAAAAGTTTATTAACAGATTGCAGAATGGGTACAGTACAGTACAGCTCAATACATACAATTGTTAAGGGGATGCAGACCAGAGAAATACTTTTGTCTTGTTTACATCAGGGTCCCCCATTTTCAATTCATCATAACATATATGACACACACGACATACAGATAAACAGTACTGCTACATCTATACATTTATGACATACCAGATTTGCAAATACAGTACTGTTTGTGATACAAAAAGTGTCCAGAAAAAGAGTGTATATACATTTGACGTAGAAACTGTACATTGGTGGAGGTTGGGTAGGTGGGGTTGGGTGGGGGGGGGCTGTACATTGGAGGTGGGGGGGGGTTGGGTAGGGGGTGGGTGGGGTACACTGTACACTGTACATTGGAATACTGACAAAGCCATACTTGGTAATTTACTGTACAACTGGGTTAGGACATTTGTAGGGCCAGTTTCGAATTGCAGTCTCCCGTAGGTGTTCTTTGAGAGTGTTTTTGAAAGTGGGTAGTGATTCACATTCCTTTACAGGTTTGGGTAGGGCGTTCCACATTGATGTGGCATATTTGCGAAACGTGTTTAGTCCCTTGTTTGAGCCGAATCTGGGTTTAACATGATTTGTGGAGCTCCCTCTGGTGTTGTGGTCGTGGTATTCACTGACCTTTGGGAAGTATTTTGACATGTACATGGGTACCTTGGTTGTGTAGTGTATCTTGTAGACCAGGCCCATTGCAAGTTGCTGTACTCTGTCGTCTACTCTAAGCCATCCTAGGTTGTCAAAGTGGGCAGGGGTGAGGTGGGTTCTAGGAGTCAGGTCAAGCAGTAGTCTGACTAGTTTGTTTTGAGATGTTTGTAATTTGGTTTTTAGTGCCTTTGAGGTGCTTTGGTACCATGAGGTGCAAGCATAGTCGTAGTACCCTTGAATGAGTGCTCCTGCCAGAGTCTTCAGGGTAGGTTTGTTGTCAGAAGCAGTGCCGGTTGGTCGCAATGAAATGGGCTCTGCACATAACCAGCTGCTATACCACACTGCAGTGAGGTGGCTATCTCCGAGGCCGAGTATTAATCGCCTTTTTTAACTCAGAGAAGAAGAGCAGATTTTCCTTTTGTAAAAAAGACTAAAACAACCCATTGGCAGAGAAATGTGCTGATAATGAGCTGGATTACGAAACTCCGTTAGTGACACTCCAGGTTAATCAGCAGAGATTTTAGGGTAATTCGTCTTTCGTGTGACGAGCTACTGAAAGTCAAGTTCACTGGACACTGGACAGGCCCTCGCAAAGTTCTGGATATCAGTCCGGAACGAGTACCCAGTGTTGTGTAATGCTGCGCTGAGAAAGCGTGTGCCCTTCTCATCAACATACCTCTGTGAGGCCAGATTTTCAGAATAGAAGCGGATCTCCACCAAAGCGCACGTGAGCACATTTTCTTTGCATGTTCTGGCAACATATTTTGGCTAAATATGCCTAGTTTTATAAATGTGTATACAGAAACAATTCCGTGGCTTTTGTTGATAATATGAATAAATTTCATTGATAACATGGTGCTGTAATTTCATTTTCTGTGTGCTTTTATTTTGATATTCCTTATTTCCATGTTGAAATTACGCGATACATTAAGTGTGGGGTTGCCAAAAAAAATCCTAAATTAAATGGGGTTGTGGTATAAAAAAGTTTGAGAACCCCTGGACTAGAGCAAACTATTGGATATTATGAAAAAGACTAAATGGATTATATGGATGATGATTATGGACGATAAGGTGGGTTTCCACCAGACTCTGTTGTACTAAGCACTACTGGTAAAACGTAAAACAACTATAATCAAACCGACCAATGAGGAAATCTATTCGGCTCCGTGGTATAGTCTACGCCCGAGCACACAATAGTAACCTGGCTGCAATGCAATGGCGAGCGAACTATTGGATATTATGAAGAAGAAGACAAAACGGATTTTATGGATGATGATGATTATGGATGATAAGGTGCGTTTCCACCAGACTATGATGTTGGACTATGTAGGACTCAGCACTACTGGTAAAACATAAAAAAAAACTATAATCAAGCCGACCGATGAGGGAACCTATTCGGCTCCGTCTATAGTCTGGCCCGAGCAGATGAAGAAGACGGATGAGGGCTACCTAACGTTATACCTCTAAACCAAAGGTAACGTCTATTTTACGTGTACTTTACCGAAACTCCATCATAAAACATGCATTTATATGATCGCAGCGTTGGATAAACGACACCCCCCCCCTGATGGCTTTGTGAAGAAACATGGTCGTGTTTACCTTTGACCTGGCAATAATATAGGTTTCAAGCGAGCAGCCGCGAAACACTATCTCACCATCTAGAAAACCAGCCTGGATTATTGTGAAACGGGGCAATTTTTTGTGTGGTATAGCGCACAAACGAAGGTATGTAGAAATAAACAGTTTTGTCCCTGTTGGAGTATAAATCGTGAATGTCAAATGAGCCATACTATTATCTCCATAGCTATAATATAGAATATACGATGGGTGTGCAAACATCATGAAAATGGTCAATAACGCTGGCGCCAGGGAGTAAAGATGGAAAAACAGTGTGGCAGTCAATGAGTTAAGGGGTGTAATAATATTTGTCAATTCAAAAGGTAAAATATTTAGTCATTATAAAATATTCATCTGAATAGTGAGATCTTTTCTTTTCTTTCTTTCCTTGAATTGTTTGTTTCTTTGTATATTGTATGAATTATTATTTTGTGTAAATTAGGTTGTACACCAACCATACTTGTTTATTTCAGGAATAGGGGGCAGGTAATTATAAGATGTATTCTTCTTCCTGCTCCTTTTGCCCATGGTAGAACTGGATTTATGTTTTTGTATGAAAACTGTATGATTTATATTATTTCCATGTGGCAAATAAAACTCTGAAACTCTGATTGAAATTCCTCCAGGATGCTGTTTTCTTTGAGAAAAATATTTATTTGGACTGAGACAAATATTTCAAGTATTTTGTTGATGAAAGGGACATTTTCTATTGGCCTATAGCTAGTCAGTGCATTACTGTTGTGGAGGAATTTACCATGAGTAAGGATGTACTCAGACAGATGTAGACTTAGTTAACACAGGTTTATTTAGCTCAAACAGAGTGTCAAAGTACAAATACTGGGCAACTCCTAGTGGTAGTCAGCCATTTCCAGAGGAGTCTCACAATATCAACACACACACACACACACACACACTCACACACACACACACACACACACAGAGGGCCATGGGGAGTAGTAGAGGCAGGCTTTATGGTTACTGTGAAAGGTAGTTGAAAGGTAGCTCTCTCTCTAGGTGCGTGTGTGTGTGTGTCTGTGTGTTTGCTGCTCCTCCCCCTCTTTCCTCTCCTCCTCTCCAAACAGGAACAGAGAGGACCCAAAAACAAGATGGAGGAAATAACACAGCACCTCCCCACCTCTTCCAGACACAAAGTGTGTGTCCATGTGTGTGTGTGCCTGTCAAGGAGCTCTTGGGGAAATAAAGGTGGAAAAACAGGAAACATATGTACAGGAGCTACCAGGCTCGCTCGCTCGCTCGCGCACACACACACACACACACACACACACACACACACACACACACACACACACACACACACACACACACACACACACACACACACACACACACACACACACACACACACACACACACACACACACACACACACACACACACACACACACACACACACACACACACACACACACACACACACACACAGTATGACCTTATTGCTCCCCTGACATATAATTTATGCTGTGTATGTGTGTGTGTGTGTGTGTGTGTGTGTGTGTGTGTGTGTGTGCGTGTGTGCGTGCGTGTGTGTGTTGATATTATGAGAATCCTCTGGAAATTGCTGACTACCCACTAGGAGCTTCCCAGTACAACCAGTCTGACACTGTTGACCACTAGGAGCTGCCAGTACAACCAGGCTGACACTGTTGACCACTAGGCACTGCCAGTACAACCAGGCTGACACTGTTGACCACTAGGCACTGCCCAGTACAACCAGGCTGACACTGTTGACCACTAGGCACTGCCCAGTACAACCAGTCTGACACTGTTGACCACTAAGAGATGCCCAGTACAACGACAGTCTGACACTTGACCCCTAGGAACTGCCCAGTACAACCACAGTCTGACACTGTTGACCACTAGGAGCTGCCAGTACAAACAATTCATTTAAATCGATGATAATATAAATGGCTAAACGAATACCGGTAAGCATATATTTAGGCTGCATCTTTTCTTAAATAAAGAAATACTTTATTAAATCAATTTCAATATTTTAAAGGGACCTATTGTTTCCTGTGTTTTGCATTGTTTTTACAGAATGAGCAGTTGTCCCCTAGCTCTAATCCAACACTGAAAACATGTCAAATATGTATGTTTCTACAGAATTTATGTAGTAATTAATTCAGAGTGAGTAAAACAGTTTTTAGCTGGTTTAAATCATGTTTTTTTTTAGCTGGTTTAAATATCAAAGCTTGTTTGAATTGGCTGAAAGTGGGGTGTTTTCTAACTGGTTTCAGTTGCTGCCTTTTGCCATTGTTTTATGCCTATACTATTACCTACAATGCTAATATGTCTACTCTATACTACTATGCACTCAAGGGTGTAGCACACTCAACACTGCTAGACGAACAATATCACTTACCCTTAGCTGCCAGAGTTGTACCCTTCCTGCTGACTTGTTGTACAGAATTTGTAAGTCACAAACGTAGATGAGAGTCTTGTCCTTAACTGGTGAACTCAACTTTCCTGATACGTGGCACGCTTATCAATGCAGACAACCGACATTACCGTTCACTTCTATTGAATGTGGTTCCCCTTGTGTTTGAGAGGCATGCTTGCCCATATTATATCTGAATTGTTTGTCTGCCGTTATGCTTTGCCTTGGCTTGTAACATGCGATGGCATTCCTTGCCAGTCTACCCCTGTGACTCCAGACATGCATAGAAAAAGTGTATTATGAGCATAATTTATATCCTGTTGTGTCAACAACATTTGCAAGTTGCATAAGAACAAGAACTAAATCTGTGAGTGATATTAGTTCATGAAAGATCACAAGAATAAAACAATTACACAGCGATAGAACAGTACATTAGGCATCAATAAAAACAATAAAGTACAGGCAAAATATTAATAAGATAAATTAAAACAATTACACAATGTACAAGGTTTAAGATCATGACCCTAAACTGACCATAGGTCAACAGTAGGGATGTCCGATATTATCGGCCTACCGATATTATCTGCCGATATTGGCATAAAAATTTGATATCGGAAAATATTGGTAGGTATCGGTTTTCAAACAAATGTATTATTATTATATTTTTTTTGACATTTATTTACCCAGGCAAGCAAGTAAGAACAAATTATTATTTTATTTATTGTCAAAGTATGCATAATGTTGTGTTAATTACACGACAAGAGATATGTAATGTCAATTACCTGAAATTATTCCGTTTTTTTTGGGGGGGGGGGGGGGGGGGGACCCTGCATATATCGGTATCGGTTGATATCGGTATCGGAAATTAAGAGTTGGACAATATCGGTATAGGTAAAAAAGCCAATATCGAGCATCCCTAGTCAACAGAGAATGGATTTTCAACTCATGCCGAAGATCATTCTAGGAAGTTGGTGCACTAAAACAAAAGGCTGACTTTCCAAGTTCAGACTGTACACAAGGGACCTTATGCATACGCCAGTCATTTGAGTGGGTTACATAGGGTCCAGAATTCCAATCTAGCATTGTTGCAATATAAGGTACAGCTTTCCAATAATGGCTTTATAGATAAACAAATACCAGTGATCATTATGCCTCTTTGCCAGAGAAGACCAACCCATCTGTGTATTGTCGCAGTGAAAGGGTTAACCGTTTTGGTAGTGCGGCAGCTTGGATTCAAAACTTGGATGTCTGCGTAAGCAGTTTAGTGGTTATTCATACACGGATAACTTAAAGAGTCCATATTATCTGCTCGTGACCCACACACACACGCAGCCCTTATGAGCCGTACTGTATTGTACCCATTCTGCAATCTGTTAAATATAAGTATTCATTCATTCATTCAGTGAAAGGATTAAGAGCAATTCCATAAATTCCATAATCTCCATAATCCAACACTGATAGTGTAAGGGCTGTGTGTGTGTGTGGGTCACGAGCAGATAATATGGACTCTTTAAGTTATCCGTGTATGAATAACCACTAAACTGCTTACGCAGACATCAAGGAGAAGGGGGAAAATAAACAAAAAACAACCTTTACAGGTGGAAGCCTCAAAGTGAGTATTTAAGAAAATAAGTAAAGTCCAAAAAACAGGATGACACTCAATACAGAGGTATTGTAGAAAAATAAATAAGCGACAAAGGCAACTCCTAAAAACAGAGTTTATATTGAAAACATAAAACAATAAACCTCCACCAAGGGAGTTTATGTGCCGTAATAGGCAAAGGACAGTTCCAAAAGAACACAAGAAAACACTACCATAAACAGCTCAGCCTCTATAAAATAAAATGTAAAATAAGCCAGTAGCCCAAAACAAGGATGGCTACAAAGAAGGCTAAATGCTGAATAGGGCAGCACTACACTTTAATATAATAAGCCTGACCAAAATGATAGCCAACACAAGGAAATGAAAAAGCAGTTAACACTGCAAAATTCAAACTTAAATAGACTCAGCTTTGCCATAGGCACAGCTGCACTGAATCAGGTGCAATCAAGAAGCCCACACACCTGCCGACCCAAGAGGCAATTAACCACAGAGGCCAGTGATTGACAGCTATCCCTCACAGGAGACGGAATAGACAGCTGTCCCTCACAGAAAGGTGAAATAAGGCCAAAACCATGACAGATAGGAAAACTGTTTCAACAATCCTTTTTCTACTAAACACAGAGAAAGTGGCTCTAATTCTAGAAGCGAATTTTCTGATGCAGTTTGACAAGATCATCTATGGTATTTAAACAAACTTCTCATCAAGCCAGATATTGAGATACTTATATTCAACAACTCTCTTAATGCTGGATCCATTTCTAGTGGATAAGTGTATACTATTACAATAAATATGTCTAGCTCTAGTAAACAGCATTAACTTTGTCAGCATTAAATACCAGTTTAAGATTAATAAGGGCATCCTACAGAGCGAGATAAAATAAGAGTTGCAGTTTCTCAATGGCTAGCGTACAGAATCAGCAATACAATAGTGTCATCAGCATAAAGATGGACTGGACAACCACTGAAAAACAGCCTTTGATACAGATATGAAATCAGACAGGACACTTCCTCACACTGATATCTCTCAAATAGCTAAATACCTCTGATACCAATCACAGGCCATTCCATCTAAACCAGGCATGTCAAATTAAATGACCAAGAGGGGCGAAATTAAAAGTACAAATTATTTTGCGGACGGACACATAATAATACCTAAAAGGTAAAAATGTTCTCTACTAGTTTTTTCATGCAGTGTATCATGTGTGTGTGTGTGTGTGTGTGTGTGTGTGTGTGTGTGTGTGTGTGTGTGTGTGTGTGTGTGTGTGTGTGTGTGTGTGTGTGTGTGTGTGTGTGTGTGTGTGTGTGTGTGTGTGTGTGTGCAGCTTGTGTATACATGCGTGCTGTGTGTGTGTGTGTGTTATGTATGTGTGTGTATGTACAGTGTGCATGCAGTGTGTGTGTGATCCATGGTGTGTATAAGGCAGATGGGCAGCAGCCATAAATCCTCCCAGCCATTACCATGGTGATTCAGAGGTTCTGAGAAACCATAAACATCTGACAGAACCCTCTGTGTGTGTGTGTGTGTGTGTGTGTGTGTGTGTGTGTGTGTGTGTGTGTGTGTGTGTGTGTGTGTGTGTGTGTGTGTGTGTGTGTGTGTGTGTGTGTGTGTGTGTGTGTGTGTGTGTGTGTGTGTGTGTGTGTGTGTGTGTGTGTGTGTGTGTGTGTGTGTGTGTGTGTCAGACACAGAGCTCAAGGACATCCCTTTTGGCAGAGGTTTGTGATTGTGTGAGAACGAGGTGCGTGATTGGCCAACAGTCAAAGTGGTCATTAATCTGAGCTGCTCCATTGGCTGTGACGGCAGAAGGGAGGGTCAGTTAGCCCCTGTCAGGATTGTAATCTAGAACATTCCTCAGTTTTGAGAGAGAGTTAAAGGGCAAGTTCAGAATTATGGGCCCCTAGCGCCATTTCCTACTCATCAATGATGTTGTTGATCAGTCCTTTCTCACCACAGTCCATGCTGTTCTTCACACTGGATACCTACAGTACAGCTCCCAATACACCGAAGTGTATATAGGGTGATGCACAGGCACAGCTCCATGGTTCATTGAAAAGGAGATGAAAAAAGGGGCAAAACAAGGACTCAACATGAACCATCAGACAAACATGAGGGGGTGGGAGTTGTCTACATTCTTTGTAAAGCCTAATGTGTGTAATACTTACAGGATGGAGGATTCTATTGGGTAATCTCTTGTTCCACTGTTCTGTTGTATTTATTCGTTGTATATTTTTATTGTTATATTTAATTTAGAGGTGTCTCATCTTATTAGATGGTGGTGCACCTCCGGGACATGAGGGAAAGAAAAGTGAATTGTCAGGGAGTTAATAGGGATGTGAGAGTGCCATGTAGGGTAATAAATAAGGTTTGGATACATACACAACAGTCAATAATACACAGCGGTTTCCATCGCAGATCACAGCCCCAGCGTCCACAAGGTTCATGGTCCGACTCCCACCGAGGGCACAAGCACAACACACAGACATCAATGAGCACATGCTCTTTTGGGAAGGACATTTTCTAAGTGCTAGAACATCAATCAAATCAAATAAGTGCTGCACCATAAGTGCATGTTGTTATTTATTACACACACTAATAACTAGACACATCCCTATGTATTGTTCCTCTGCATTTCCTTTTTTCCTGCACCATGTCTAGGATGATGCATCATATTGGGGTTCAACGCCAGATGGAGTGGAGTAGATTTTCAAATGGGATTTTGGAAGTACTTTTAGGTTTGGGTTAGGTTAGAGGTCAGGGGTTGGGTTGGGGGAGAGTGTTAGGATTAAGGTTAGGGTTAAGATTAGGGTTGAGGTTAGGGTTAGGATGAGGGTTAGGGGGAAAAGGTTAGGGTTAGAAGAAGAAGTCTTACTTCCGGTTTGCGAGGATCAGGTAGACAGCTGCAGGGAAGAGCTCCCGGTAAAAAAAAATCTAAAAAGGAAGTAAAATTATTTAAAACGATAAAACGCTAAAAAGTGACAATTCAAAGACAAGAGAATGATGACAAGACCTAGAACACAAAACACATGTAACATGAAACAGTGATGATCTACTGCTCAATTGTTGGGGAACACCCCTTAGGCCTACAGCTACACCTACAATGAAAATTCAAGCCTTTTTACTTATTATTATTATTTTATTTTTATTTTTATTTCTTTTGCTTGCTTTTTTCTATAAAATTTTTTTTGTTTGCTATTATTATTGTTGTTGTTGTTTTTCTTGTGTGTGTATGTGGGGACGAGTAGGGATGGATGTTGGATGTGTCCGGGATCTATACTGCATGGTGCTCACCCCTTTGTTTGTGTTTTTGTCTCTTGTTTTTTGTATGGGTGATGGGTAAAAAAAATAAAAAAGAGTGTCAAGATTTGGAATATGCGTATGTACATTTGTGTGTGTATGTACGTATGTAAGTATGGATAGGTGCAGTTATGTATGTGTATGTGGGTACACATACTATACCTAAATGTAAAATGATTTTTTTTCTTTGACACAATAAAGTATACAAAAAAAATTGAACACAAAACACAAGGAGAAACGAGATAAGAATGACTCCCGACAAAGAAAATACACAGAAGGAAAAGATACAACACGAGGAGATGACGCAACAGGTATAACAAGCTAGCGGAACGTTAGATAACAGTGCAGATCAACCCGGCTGGGTGGCGAGGCTACAAGCTAACATACAAGCTAACACGCAGATAGTACTAGATGCAATACGGAACACTCTGGAGGATTTCAGAGAAGAACTCGAGACAGCTGACGAGGAGTGGCGGGCCCAAAAGAATACAGAGGCCCAGGAGATTCTAGTAGCTACTCTCGAACAACAAAACAAAATGCAGGAGAAGCTAACTGACTTGGAGGGGAGGTCAAATAATCCCCCGAGAGCAGTTATTGTCAACTTCTTGAAATTCGAAGACAAGGAAAACATACTCAAAGCAACCTGGCAAGCGAAGAGAGAGGTGGAGGGACAAGAGTGTCTTTTCATTGTGACTATTCAACGGAAGTGGCTGTGAAACGTCGGAGCTACGTAGAAATAAAAAAAGAATACTAAAGAAGAAAGGAATCAGGTTCCAATCACCAATGACCACGCTGAGGTACAATGGAACGAAGACATCAAAATATACGACAATGTGCAGGAGGAGGCGACAATGACTCGGAGAGGACGGGCGGTGCCGGAACGGGGAGGAGAGAGACCTATACTGCTGCAGAGGATGGAGAAGGCACGCAGATGGACCATTGCCGTTCTCTGTCCAAGACCCTTGTGCAACTGTGAGTACCTTTGAAATTTCTCTGCGATACTTGTATAACGAACGTTTCGCATCGGACCAGTTCTTCAGAGTTAAAATAGGGTGGTTTCCTATTGAGGAGCGAGTGACTGTGGATTCACTCGGCCAAACCTTGTTGGCGTGCATCACAGTCATGAAAGGGGCTACCTGTAGCGTTGCTGTCAGTGAAAACTGCGGGCCAGCCTATAACAAAAAAAGCCACCCCCCACCCCCTCAACTGTAGTAGATTAAATGTATTTATATGACATTAGGTAGCATTAAATCCAATCTAATGAAATTCGTTCGCTCGTAAAATTCTTAACATGTTAAATGTGATTTAATTATAACAGACTGCTGTTTAATGTCGGGCGACAGAACAGAAAAAAAAACTTGATAAACAAGAGAACAGAACATCTCATGAACTTATGTTGTGGATTTATGAATGCACTGTCAGCTGAACTCGCACCAATTTGTTCTCTCCGCTATGATGAAAGCAGAGCTCTGTCTGCTTTAGCACCTCTCAAGTACTGTGTAATGAATGAGCTGTAATGAACAGGTGCTCGCACACACCAGACCACACCCTTCAGAGGCTCCGCTCCCTGCAAATTGTAGTCTTTTCCCAAGGCTTCGGGAACACATACTGTTGGACAATCTAACAATAATTAATTTAGGGAGGGAGGGGGGGAAGGGCGAAAATACAAAATGTGCCATTCAATGTGTAATGTATTCAACTGTACCTTTGATGACTAATAAATAAATGTTTAAAAAAAAAATTACAAGTTGTATTACATTTAGCAAATAAGGGAACAGAGAAAGAACATTTCAAAGCAGTCAAAAATGCAATATTTCTATTTTGACCTATTTCTGAAATGCGAGAAATTTTCGCGATTTCTGAGGAATGTAAAAGACTGTCACAAGTCGGCTTAGACCATGCCGAGTCACATATTATAGCTATGGATACAATACAATGGCCCATTTGACATCACCTATCTATCGTTCAATATGTGCAATTTTTTTAATTTTTCCATCCATACATTCCCGTGTTATACCATGGTGAATATAAGTATGGTTTTAGAGCGGTCTAGGGTAATTCATGAAATGCTGAGTTATAGCCTTATACGTCAATTCCACTATAGACATTGCCGTTTCTGATTATTTGATTATCAGTAACGCCATTCGTATTGAACACTAAAAACGCTTATCAGCCAGATCGGTATAAAAGCATTGCAGGATCAAGCTAAAAATGTATGTCAGATCGTCCTTACCTGTGATCGGGAGTATTCCAAAAATAATATTCCAATTGTTTGATCGCCATCTGGTACATCCAATGTCCATTTGGTCCACGGCATAATCCACCACAACATATGGATCGGGGATATTTGACGCGCTTCAATGGAACCGGGAGAACCGCTCCCCTCGCCCGACAAGGAAAAATGAAACCGGAGACGTTTGGCCATTATACAGGCCAAGATACAAGGTTACAAACGGTGCTTGATACCGCCGTCTAGCTGGATGCGACCGGTATTGCACTTTGGCGGCCGACCTCAGACTCATACCCTATGGTAACACAGAAGTCCCTGGATGAATAATGAATACAAATATCGAATAAAGGAATAAACGACCAAAACCAGAGAAATCTCGGGTCTGGTGTCCAGTCCTTTCGATTAGCCCCACCGTTCATTGTAAACAATGATGCATGTAATTATATTAATGTTACTGTGTTGTTGTAGCTATGTTAATAAATTCTGAATGGCATTAACGTTAGTTGGGTATGATAGCATTGAATAGCATCAACGCTAGCTGGATTTGAAGGCGTATGCTATGGAAGTCCCCTGCGGCTCCACTTTGTTGAAATGTACATATAACTATAGGGCTATAGGATAACCATCGGTTAATTCACGATTTTATATTGGTTTGTCATGACAAACCAATTACATAATCCAACATATGTGTAAGAAACTAACATATTCCAGTTAACGGTATATATTTTTAATGATTCGTTACGGCGAAATAAATACTTCCATTTGTATAAATTACGTTAACTGAGGATAGTAGAGCATAACTAGGCGTAACGCGATTGGCGCAGAGAGAAACGTCAGTGGCCAATCAGATCGCAGAACCCGAACGCGGAACTGCAAGTGTGTTGGTAAAAGACTACCCGCAACCTGGCGCTGTGGTGCTGTGAGAACAGCCTCTCCCTGAACGTCAGCTAAACTAAAGAGATCATTGTGGATTTCAGGAGGTCGGGGGCTAGGGACTACAGCCCCCTCAGCATCTACGGGGCACCGGTCGAGAGAGTGAACAGTTTCAAGTACCTCGGAGAGGAATAGCACCACACACAACCGCAACAGACTGCAGAGAGTGGCCCGATCAGCCGAACGCACAATTGGAGGTGGGCTTCCCACTCTCCAGGACATTTACACCAAGCGTTGCAGGGCCAAGGCTAAGATAATAATCAAAGACTCTAGTCACCCAAACAACTGCCTCTTTGCACTGCTGCGGTCAGGCAAGCGCTACCAGAGTCTCATGGCCAGTAGAGAGAGACTCAGAAGGAGCTTCAGGCCATCAAGATGCTCAATGACTCTATGCAACACCACATCATCCATCTACACTCATTGCACACACATCCACTTTAAAAACAACATCATATTTATTAAAGAGATTTGCACTACATCCATACCTCATTTGCATTTTGCACCTTGCCTTTAAAAAGAAAAAAATTGTTTTACCTCATTGTCTGCCTTTTTGTACCTCATTGTCTGCATTTTTACTTCATTGTACTTAGGTTGTACTTTAGTTTGTATATTGTAGTGTTATTGAATCACGAATATGAATCACGTTCTCAGGGGCTCAACTTTTGGCCTATGAATAAGTAGTTCTTGATCAATAGATTTTTGTCTAAAATAAATGATTGATTATGCTAGTTAAGTCAATTGCCCAGGTAGATAAAGCATAATTAATTGTACTAACTTGTACGCTAGAGGAAGATAGGAAACTCCACACACATAATTCAGTTTAAGTTTAGACTCTGAGTCTGTTAGATTTTGGCTTATCCTGATTGATTACATTTTGACTTAAAATGTGTATTTCAAATATTCATAACACCCCTGCTATGTATAGTATGCACACACATAAAAACAGTGACATTGTTAAACAAAATGGAACAGTCCATGTTTGGTGTTGTAATCACATTAAATCTCATTAAGAATTATTCAAACGAATTGATACATTGAATAACAGTTCTGGTGTGGACTATATCAATAACAGTCAGAGGCTTTATGTTTGGCAGAAAATAGAAGGTTAGTAGTGGCTTGAAAATTGCAGGCCTAGATAAAAAAATAAGTAAGATAAATGATTCATGAACCACTAGGATATTTTAATCCTTTGTATGTATAATATGAATGGTAGATTTCAATGAAGCAGTTATACTGTTGTAGATTCCATTATCTGTCTATTTATGTTTGAACACCTGGTAGTCATTGCGTGGTCAATGGCTCCCTCTATTGGCCATATTGTATACTGCAGTTGAATGTATGTTTTTATTTTTTTTATTATTTGTGGGGATTTACTAATTGAATGGTACCATTCCAATGGTATGGTAAAATATGTGATTCCATATATTAGGATTTGGTTCCAATTGAAAATGATTGATATGATGGATAATAGACTGATATTAAAATAAGTTAGTATTAGATAGTTTTGGTCTAAAATAAGCTGTTTTAATTAAAGAAAGGAGAGGAAAAAGAATTAAAATAATAATAATAATAAATAATAGTATGAATAATATGATGATACTGTAGTAACAATATGCTAATAAAAATAGGTATCGAAATTTGAAACATTTAAAATAAAATAAAACATACCATAATATGAAATTAATATAGATAGATTTTCTCTTACTTGCTATGTTTGAAATAGGGCTGTCAAAAAAGGGTGTGGCGCTGACTTTAAATTCTGAATTAGCCTTGTTCGCGCTCTATTTGTTTTTTCTTTTCTTGTTTCTTTGGGGTTGCTATTACTGAGTATTTTAGTGTATATTTTATTTGTTCCTTTGCGAGTTTGTGTTAATTTCTGCCTTTAGATGAGTTGAGACAGAGGTATGGTTGAGAGAGCTCCACCATAGAGGAGACAGAGTTGTGGTTGAGGGAGCTCAAAGTGAAGTTGAAATTAGAGGTGTGTCAGGATAGTATTATTATAGGATGTATTGTGACATAGACGTGGTTTAGCATGTAGGCCTGCCTTTGTAGCACCTTTTGACATTTGCTTATCGATTAGATCAAATCTGATTTTGTTGTTAATAAAAAATAAAAAAAGAGAAAGGAGAGACAATTATAATAATAATAATAATTGAAATTGTTGTTCTTTTAATTTACATGTTTGATATATTTTGTATTAACTTTTTCAGTTTATAAATTACTGTATTCTGTGGAAGTCAATTTATGGAAAATAAAAATAAATGAATAATAATAATAGTAATAAAAATAAAAAAAAAGTGGGGATTCCTGGGGCAGACACAAATACAAATGAATAATTAGTAAACAAATAAATAATAATAAAATAAGGATATATATATAAAGACAGGATGACTGATACAGAACATTGTGTAATGCCACTACAGATGAGACTTTATGGAAAATTATTTGAGGCCATTTCTAATCAATTGATGGTGGCTAGTAAGTGTATATTCAAGTTTGGACACTTTGAAAAAAGGTGTCACCTGCACTTCAGAAGATTTTACCAGCAACATTGGGATCTACCCTTCAGTTTGAACAACTACAAGGACAATTTAAAGTGAATAAAGCTCAACAGAATACATCAACACCTGTAACTACTCCCTACACAAAAACAACTCCTCCATTGTAAGCTACATCACAGACGACGATGAGTATAGAGCAGGGTTCGAGTTATCACCTGAGAGCCATGGGGCCCCCCGAAACCACGCGTTTTTTTTAACACTTTTTTCCTGAAATTGTGGCAGTTTTTTAAGTCATATTTAGAGGAATATCTCATTAGGATTAGAGTCTAATACTAATACTAATGAGTAATGACATCGCACAACAGTCTAATCATTAGACTAGAGTGTTTTCACGGTGCGTCATCAAACCGGAAGTCGGCCATTTGGGAGATACTGAACCAATGCAAGCAAACTAGCATCTGTTCCATTGTTGCTCAAAATGGTCAATTATTGCCCTGTTTTTGGCTGTCGGAATACATTTCCATAACGCTTTGCTGCCGCCCATTCAGTCCACACTAATACAGCTGCAGCTTTCATCTCTACAGTATATTTTCAAAAACATGAGGAAAAACTTTGCTTGAATTGTCTTTATTATGAAAACAAAAACAGGACTTTTGTTTATTCTCAATGTGCCATTTAAGGTTTGCTGTCGACGTCGTCGTTGTACGGACTTGCTTCTTCAAACCGGGTGGACAAAGTTTACAGACAAACGTTAGATTTTTTCCGTCTATGTCAGTACTGACTTTAACGTTAAACTCTTTTAAATGCTCATACGCCGACGTCATGGGAGAGTCTGACTCTGAGTGAGTACTGCTGCAGCTCTCGGCTTTGTCCATGATACTTTTATTTTTTTTTAAGAATTTTTTTTAGCGTTTATCGCTTTTTACTACTGGGCAGTCCAGTAGAGAGAGAGAGAGAGGAAAGAACGGGAGACAGAGTGGGGGGGAAGACATTCGGCAAATGACGCCGGGTCCGGGAATCGAACCCGGGTCGGCCGTGCCTCGACGCAGCGTGTTACATGGTTCACCACTTGGGCGCCCCCTTCGTCCATGATACTTGATGATTCCGTGGTTCCACTGTTTGTTGTGAGGAGGAGCCTGATGACGTAGCCAGGGGGTGACAGGCGCGTTGCCAGATTGGGTGGTTTTCCGCATTATTTTGAAGCCTGTTTACGGTGTGTTTTAACTGGGTTTTCGGCTGAAAGGCATATGAAATCTGGCACACCTTTGAATGCCGTTATAATACATTGCTGAGAATGAATGCACTTTTGAACAACGTTATACAGTGCTGAGAATGAACGCGTTCTCAATTACGTTCATTTAGCGGAAATACAATACGTTCAGTTCACGTTCGCCCAAAATACGAAGGTACATCACTGCTTAACAGCTGTATTTAGCTTTCCAAAACTTCAACTGACTCGGTCCCCAGCATTGCGGTGGTTGAGCAGCAGCGCCGACTCCCACATCTTTCTCAAGTTCCTCCAATTCATCAGATTCGGATTCGAGGTCCAGGTCTAGCGGGGACTCGGGTCTGGCAGTGGCAGCCGCGGTAAAATCCTTCTGCCTTACACTTTGTCACGAGATGTGGCAATCGAGTGCACCATTGCACCCTATATGCCATTGCAAGTTGCCCATCTCTACAAGTGTGCAGATTTTCTCGATGGCTCTCTCTTGTGCACAAAGCTCTGCTTAAGCTGGTTCCCTCGTACCTAAGCATGCTTCTGTACCATACCTGTCAACCCTCCCATTTTTCCCGGGATTCTCCCGTATTTGACACTTCTTTCCCGCCGTCCTCCCGTTTCAATATTTTCCCGTAAATTTCCCGTATTTTCATTTTGCCCTTCAGTTCTTACTAAAAAGGCTACATTACCCGCTGTGAAGATGACAGGTAACATTAGCAGCCTGGAGCCCCCGCCAGTAGGGATGATATGGTAACATTAGCAGCCTGGAGCCCCCGCCAGTAGGGATGATATGCAATGAAAAGACAGTAGGAGACCCCCTTAGGGGCCCAATGTGTGTTGTGTTTGGGGGGAAAAAGAAAATCTTCCGTGTAAATTAAACTTTGAGCCAGCAATACCTACGTATAATAAACAAGCTAAATGAAGAGGATTTATCCATCTGGAGCAGAAAAAAGATGAGGAGGATAAAAGAAAGAAATACAGTGGTAAGTAGAGCATAAAAGCTACTGTTTAGTAATGGTATAGCCTTAATTAATGGGTGAGACTCTCTTACCCATTAACTCTCCAGCTACCTTTAGCTATCTAGCTAGGTCTCACGTTGTTTTCAGACAGTTATCCTAGCTTTGTTTGTACAACATGATGTCTCTGATTATAAACTGATCATGCTCACTTTATGGTCAAACGTTAGCATGTCTGATTATAACCTGAGCTCTGTTAATAAACTATGTTTCTATATTTTTATAAGAACTGACTCTGAATGAATGAAAACTTTATTTAACAGATTGCAGAATGGGTACAATACAGTACGGCTCAATACACACAATTGTTAAGGGGTTGCAGACCAGAGAAAGACGTTTGTCTTGTTTACATCAGGGTCCCCCATTTTCAATTCATAGTGACATTTATGACATACACAACATATATGACATCATGACATTTATGGTATAGGGACATACGTGACATACAGGTATATAGTACTATTACATTTGTGACATACGATATGCAAATATACAGTACTGTTACCCATAGATCCTGACAGAGAGTATTATATATGATGGTGAGGAGACTGTACATTAGGAGGGGGTGGGCGGGTGGGAGAGAAATATACATACGGTGGGGGGAGAATATATACATACGGTGGGGAGGAGACTGTCTATTTGGAGGGGGTGGGGGGGTTTGGACATTTACGGTGGCCAGTTTAGAATTGCAGCCTCCCAGGGCGGCTACGTGGTGCAGTGGGCAAGGCGCTCACCACAAACACTGGAGGCTGGGCTCAAACAGATCACCTCCCTGTTCGAGCCCAGCGCTCCACATTGCTTTCAGTTTAGCTGGTTGTCCGCACTAATACACATTGGCAGTATTAGGGGGAGGGAAAACTGATGGGTGGGGATCAGGCGTTGCGGACAGCGACTCCTACAGGTTGGTTGGTGCGCCTGCGCAGTAGAATCAGGAAGCAACGGGGGCGGGGCCCCTCCAAAGCCCAGACCCCCGACGCTGAAAGATCGAGCCGCGCAGGTGGAAAGATGCGACTGTTGTTACCTCGAGTATCGGAGGGGACTCGTGCTATGTATGACTTAGTCCACATTGCAGCCGGCTTGTGGGAGGCATGAAACAGCGTTCAAAGACAGGGGAGGGTTGAATTGGACGATACGAAAATTGGGATGGGAGAAAAATAGAAAATGGAAGAAAAAGTGGATAAAAAAAATAATTGCAGCCTCCCGTAGGTGCTCTTTAACCCATTCTTCGCCAATCACGTGTTAAGGCGGGTTTCTCCGCCATGCGTTGTCTGCCAATAACTCCGTAAGGCGTTTTTGAGATCAATATTTCATATTTTCGTCATGGTATTCATATTTCACCCACGGAGTCTTGGGTGATGCTGTCTGAGCCATCACAACTCTGCAACGCTTCAATACCGCCACCTCGTGGCCGATCGACGAGTTGCCAAACCGGAAGTGCTCGGTCCGTCCCCTATTTTCGTCCGGCCACTCGCTTATCGTCCCGGGGCTCAATACAGACACCATCGATATGGATCTTTGCCATAACTCAATAATCAACATGATTTGGACGTGTATTAGTAATATACAAACCGGAAATGGATCGCATCGATCAACATCCCATAATTGGGATCTGTTTGCTGCACTCTCATCGCCCAACGCTACGAGGAGACTGGGGTGAGTTTCAGCGTTTTTCTTTATCATTTTCGATACAAACTGCTCTGATCAATATATCACCCATACTACATGAATCATTTAACGTCGGTCATTGAATTATAAACGACCCCCCCCCCCCCCCCCTCCGTTCACCCGCAGATGATCAGTCATGACGTTTAGGACCATGTACAGTTGAAATTTTTTATATAACGTTGATCGGTATCAAACTGCATTTGATAATCTAATATATGCATTTATGCCTATCTCACGTTCTATGAAATACTGCAGAAAATGATAAAAACATATTTATACTCTAGACGGTATTTTAGTATGAATGTGTGAATGAAAAAGTAAAACGTTCCTACATCCTGAACGATAGATAATTGATGTTGAATGGGCCATAGTAATGTCAATTTAGCAATACAATTTAAAAAGTTATAGCCCTGCAAAGAATGTGAACATCTCCATAGACTTATAGCGCTGGCAGAGAGGGTACAATGATGGGTACAATGCCCAGCAGAGAATGGGTTAAGAGCGGTTTTGAATGTGGGTAGGGATTCACATTCCTTTACAGCTTTGGGTAGGGCGTTCCACATTGATGTGGCATAATTGCAAAACGTGTTTAGTCCCTTGTTTGAGCCGAATCTGGGTTTAACATGATTTGTGGAGCTCCCTCTGGTGTTGTGATCGTGGTATTCACTGACCTTTGGGAAGTATTTTGACATGTACATGGGTACCTTAGTCGTATAGTGTATCTTGTAGACCAGGCCCATTGCAAATTGCTGTACTCTGTCGTCTACTCTAAGGGCCCTTTCTCACTTACGTTTGGGGATCGAATCACTGCTCCCGGGAACGGGGGGGAGTGTTCTCACTCACCCCTTTTGGGATGCGAAACGGCGCTGATTCGTTTTACCCCCCGCTGAACGGGATCAGTTGGATTAGGTGGTCTCAGAATCGGGCCGTGCGGGTGCGGGGGGCGTGACACACACAACGTCGTTACTGTCATAACACCACACAGCAACAACTGGAGAATACCCACAAAAACTATATTTATGGGCAATTTGAGAGTTCAGACCTCAACCAAAAACAAGTGGATGAAACGTTACAAACGCACAGCACTTCCCTGGCTCGCATTAGGCCTGGCAATTTTTGTTTGCCATGCTATTTTCTATACATTAGTTTCTTGTTTGAATGCATTTATTTCTATTAGACCAGTGGTGCCCAACCAGTCGGCCGTGGTCGACCAGTAGATCAATGACATGTAATATAATTGCCACGAACGATGGGATAATGTTAGCTGCTGGACAGGCTAAGCTAACTAGCGTTAGCTGTTAGCTTAGCGTTAACGTTAACCCTGCAAAACGCTTAAAAGCGGACTCTACAACAGAGTTCCATTCATGAGAAAAGAGGCAGAACACATAGACTCTAAGTGAATGTATCCGTTTTGTTTATTGCATGTTCTTTGCTGAAAAGAAAAAGTGCTACAGGCTATACTAGACTAGGCTAAGCTAACTAGCCTTAACCGTTAGCTTAGCGTTAGCCCTGGGAAACGCTCAAAAGCGAACTCTACAACACCATCCATTCGTGATAAAATGGGGTGGGTTATATTGACAAGGCTTGACAACAGAGGTTCAAATATAACTTCATATTTATTGCTTATTTATTCATTTTATATCAGCATCCAGCCTCCAGCGCCATGTTAACACTTCCTGTGTTTACATTTTCGAACGTGACATCATCGCCTACGGCAAGCGTAAATGCTCAAAAGGCAAACCGTAAACAGAACCCGGAACGAAACAAGACTGCAGTGTGTACGCAAACTAGAGGGGGGAGAGGGGGGGGGGGAGTTCGCATCAGATCTCGGAACGGGCCAGAACGGAACGGAATAGAAACGAATAGGGTGAGTGAGAAAGGGCCCTAAGCCATCCTAGGTAGTCAAAGTGGGCAGGGGTGAGGTGGGTTCTAGGAGTAAGGTCAAGTAGTAGTCTGACCAGTTTGTTTTGTGATGTTTGTAATCTTGTTTTTAGCGCCTTTGAGGTGCTTTGGTACCATGAGGTGCAAGCATAGTCGTAGTACCCTTGAATGAGTGCTCCTGCCAGAGTCTTCAGGGTATTCTTGTTTACCAGTGAGGAGATCCGGTACAAGAATCTAGTTCGTTGGTTGACTTTTTTTATTACCTTGGATGCCATTTTGTCACAGAGATTTGCCTCTAGGATGGAACCTAGGTATGTAATTTCATCTTTCCTTGTGACAATATTGTCACCCACTGTAACTGAGAAGCTGTCGGTCTTGCTGAGTTTGTTATTTGATCCTAAGAGAATGGACTCTGTTTTACCCAGGTGTAATGATAGTTTGTTATCAGCGAGCCAGGTGCAGATTCTGCTTCTCTCCCTCGCTGGCAAATGTCCCTTATTTTCAAATCCCAATGTTGACAACTATGCTACAGGACATGGGCAGCCTGTTTACATCACATGATACATGCAGCTTGCTGCTTCTTCTTCACCAAATTGGTTGGAGTAGCAACTAGTAGACAGTCATGCTCATGGGCGACGCATAGTGGCTTGGAGGTGAAATGCAGCCTATTCCACAACATTAACACTTTCTTTGCCACACTTATGTACATCCTTATACCATCCTCTGCCAGCTCTATTTGTCTATGGAGAAGTTCCCCTTCTTTGCAGGGCTATAACTTTTTAAATTGTATTGCTAAATTGACATTACTATGGCCCATTCAACGTCAATTATCTATCGTTCAGGATGTAGGAACGTTATACTTTTTCATTCACATATTCATACTAAAATACGGTCTAAAGTATAAATATGTTTTTATCGTTTTCTGCAGCATTCTGCAGAACGTGATTTTTAGCCCTAAATGCATTATATTGATGATCAAATACAGTTTGATAGCGATCGGTGCCAGATAAAAAATGTCAAATGGACGTGCTTCTAGAAGTTACTACTTATCATCTGATGTTGACCGGATGGGGGGGGGGGGTCGTTTATAATTCCGTGGCCAACGTTAGATGATTCATGTAGTGTCGGTGATATGATCATTAGAGCAGTTTGTATCGAACACGGTAAAAATAAACGCTGAAACTTACCCCAGTCTCCTCGGGCCGTTGGGCGATGAGCGTGGAGCAAACAGATTCCTATTATGGGATGTTGAAATATGCGATCCATCTCCAGGTTGTATAATAGTATATACGTCCAAATCATGTTGTTTATCGAGTTATTGGTAACGGATCGCTATCCATTGTGTCGCACTCGAGTCCCGGGACCTATAGCGAGTGATCGGACCGAATTTGGATGAGCACCAGTTTCCGTTTCCGGTTTGGGCGATCCGCCGATCGGCCACCAGATGGCGTTCTTGAACCGTTGGAGAGTTGAGAGGGGATCAACAGTAGATCTCAAGTCTCCGCGGGAGAAATATGATTGCGATCACAGATTTTTGAAATATTGATCTCAATGACGTGTTACGGCGTCATTGGCAGAATTAGCATGGCGGGGAATGACGTGTTAAGGCGTCCTTGGCGATTAAAGTGTTAATTACTCGGTTATTTTAAAAACTGAAAAGAAAAATATGATCTATTAACAATTTATTTAGGTAACATAAATAATACTAATTCGTACATTGAAAAAATATATATACTGTATATAAAAAATTATTAAAAAAAAAGCCCCCATTAGCCCCCCCATAACTCGAACCCTGGTATAGAGCCCTGGAGAAGAGCTTTGTGGGGTGGAGCGACAACAACCACCTACAACTCAACACCAGTAAAACACCAGTAAAACTTCCGGAGGGGCAAGAAGAGGCCCCCCCCCCCGATTCCCATGACCATCCGAGGGGATGAGGTGGAGGTGGTACAATGATTAACTCTGCTGAACTCTTGATTTTACCAGATTAGTTAATTGCACATTAGTGTGAAGACTTTTTTTTTAACTTTTTTTTGTCATTTAGCTGACGCTTTTATCCAAAGTTTTGTACCACAAGACAGCAGGAAGGGTACAACTCTATCAGCTGAGTAACAATGTTCATCAAAGTGTTAAGTGCTATAGTGTAGGTTAGTATATTAGTGTGCAAGTACATGACAGTAAGGTTAGTTAGGGTTAGAGTATATTTAAAAAAAAAAAAAAAATTCATTTAATTTCAGATAATGATTGAAGAAGTGCGCCTTTAGTTGACGGCGAAAGATTGGACGGGTTTCGGCTGTCCTAACTGTGGTGGGAAGTTCGTTCCACCATTGTGGGATAAGGACAGAGAATAGGCTACTTCTCCTTGATGAGCCTCCCGGAGCTCGGATAGGAGTAGGTCTGAGGCGGCCAGAAGATGCAGAGCGTAGGGGTCTTGAGGGTGTGTAGTTAGAGATCATTGACCGGAGGTAGGCGGGAGCCGCTCCCTTCACCGCACGATATGCCAGGTCGAGGGCCTTGAAGCGGATTCGTGCAGCAATGGGGGGCCAGTGCAGGTCCCTGAGAAGTGGGGTGACATGGGCTTACTTCAGTAGGTTTGAGATCAGGCGGGCCGCTGCGTTCTGAATGAGTTGAAGAGGTTTGGTGGCAGTGGTCGGAAGGCCAGCAAGCAGTGCGTTGCAGTAGTTGAGGCGGGAGATGACTGTTGATTGGACGAGGAGTTGGGTGGCTTCTTTTGTCAGGAAGGGGCGGATCCTTCTGACATTGCTCAGGAGGAATCGGCAGGTTCTGGTTGTTGCTGCGATGTGAGCGGAGAAGTTCAACTGGTCGTCAAGGAAAACACCAAGGTTCTAGGCAGTCGGCGACGCGGTCACAGTTGAATTCTCGACTGTGATGGAAAGGTCGGTCAGGGGGGAAGATTTGGCCGGCAGGTGAAGCAATTCTGTTTTGCTTAGGTTCAGTTTGAGGTGGTTGGACGTCATCCAGGTGGAGATGTCAGACAGACAGGCCGAGATCTGCTCAGAGACGTGGATATCTGAGGTAGGGAAGGAGAGGAAGAGTTGAGTATCATCGGCATAGCAATGATACGAGAAGGCATGAGACGTGATAATGTTACCCAGAGATTTAGTGTAGAAGGAGAAGAGAAGGGGTCCAAGGACCGAGCCCTGGGGGACACCCATCCGCAGGGGGCGGGTTGCAGACAGGGTCCCTCTCCATGACACTTGGTAGGAGCGGTCATTGAGGTATGATGTCAGCGCAGAGCCAGCCACTACCATTCCTGCAAGGGACGCGAGGAGGATCTGATGGTTGACTGTGTCGAAGGCTGCAGATAGGTCTAGGAGAATCAGGACAGTGAAGAGGCCTTTCGCTTTTGCCAAGTGAAGTGCCTCTGTGACCGCAATGTTTACCAATGATTTAATGTGAATGAGTGGCCGGACTTGACCAGAACCTCATAGAATTTAGTTTTGTAGATGTCTCTGCCTCTGGAATCGTGTTATAGAGAAATAAGGATTGATATTGTGGGGCGGCGTGGCTCAGCGGTAGAGCGGGTCGTCCAATGATCGAAGGGTTGGTGGTTCGAATCCCGCTCAAGCCCATGTCCATCCCACTGCCATTGTGTCCTTGGGCAAGACACTTAACCTACTTGCCTCGTATGAATGTGTATGCATGTGAATGAATGTTGGTGGTGGTCGGAGGGGCCGTAGGCGATGATTATTCGCCACGCTTCCGTGAGTCTGCCTCAGGGCAGCTCTGGCTGCAATTGTAGCTTACCACCACCGGTATGACTGTGTATGAACGAATAATGGACTCTGTGAAGCGCTCTGGGGTCACTGGGGTGTCATGAAGAGCGCTATATAAATCCAATCCATTATTATTATTATTATTATTATTATTATGCTGTCATTAAATTGACTGACACAAATGTTGTGAGTTATATTTTGTTATATATATTAACAGTATACAGATAGCTGAGTTGGTTGCATCCAATGTGCAAGTTCACTGGTGGAAGGAAAAAGGTTAACAAATTGTTGTGATTCTACCTGTGTATGTGGGGTTGTGTGTAGTTGGGCAGGCATGTGGACTGCGAAGGATTACCTGACCATGGCAGGAAATTCCATTAACCCCTTAAACCCGATACCGTCAGAGATTTATTTCACGTCATAAATAGATCAATACAGTCCGTATTAATTAATGTTGCGTTTTTTTTCAAATGTAGCCAAGAGTAAAGACCCTAACCCTATCAAAACAGCAGTCAAAGTGTTTATTTTGAGCACTACGTTTGTTTAATCGTTGTAGTCCTAAGAAAGAGGAGACCAAGGGCTTTCGATGGACATCGGAATTTAATAAAACTACACTACCCAGGGGCGGCTGGGTGGCGCAGTGTGCAAGGCGCTCACCACCAACGCAGGAGATACTGGTATCAAGCCCAGCTCTCTGCGTTGATTCCGGCTTGGCCGGCCGTCGTACTAACACAATTGGCAGTGTTAGAGGGTGGGAAAGCCGGTGGGTGGGTCCTGGTCGTTGTAAACAGCGACTCCTACAGTTCGGTCGGGCGCCTGCTCAGCGAGGAAAGGAAAGGATCTAAGGGGGGTAGTGTGATCCTTCTACACGTTACACCCTCTCAGTGAGAGTCCGCGCTGCCAGGTGAAAAGAAGCAGTTGATTGGCTACACATGTGTCTGAGGAAGCATGTGATAGCCTCCACTCTCCCAGACCGACTGTAGGGGGTAGGTGCGCAGCGACCAGGAAGGGGATTGGGAATTGGCATAACGACTAACATTGGGATGGGAGAAAAACGGAGGAAAAAAGGAGGGGGGGGGGATTTAAAAAACTACACTACCCAGCTCACACCAGCCACTGGCAAACCCATCCGTTCGACGTAAAAAAAATATTGACGTTATTTTTTGTGATTATATCTCACAGGTCAAACAAACCTGAATGTTATTGCCATAAAATGCAACGTATATTGTTTCTTTACCTTTCTGTGAATGTCTACAAAAAAACATGTCACAATCTGGTGAGAAATGGCGGAGGCGGAGCTTTGGATATTATACAAAAGTAACTGTACTTACAGTAGATTTCATTCACGGTCTTTGCTGCCCTGTAACGGGTGCCTGGTGGTACTAAATCCAGATTTAACTCTGCCATTGGAAAGAGGAGATTTGGCCCGATCCATAGATGTATGACTTAGCCATAATAAGGTCATTTATAGGCCTGATATTCTATATTCATATTTCCATACGTGTCAGGACGGCAAAATTCTATACTGTATCTACAAAAAAACCTGTAAATCATCTGCTCTTTATTCATTTGCTTAGATTGTTAGTTAGTACACTTGATCTCAAGAAGGTGCTGAATTTTTCACGTCTGGTCAATGTTAGCATGGTGTTATTCACCGTCAAAGATGGAAAAGAAATAATAATAATTTATATTCTCCTTTGGTTCATTACAATTTACTCAAGCATAGTAACAGACACAATATATCTGACACTGGGAATACATTCCCTGAGGTCCATAGATGTCCCTAGATACCAGGAATATGCTAATGGTCTTGTAGAAGTGGAGCAATCTTCCACTTACTTGGTGTAGGGCCAATATGCCTATCTACGCCAGGATATGTCAATACACTTTGACTTGGGCGATTTTGTTACTCACTGTTTGATGTTGTTGATTGTTGCGTCTTGATGGATTCGAACCGGTTGATTTTATGGAAGGAGTTGTGTAAAAGTTTCAAATAATAATGGGGGCAAACAACTAGAGATGTTCCGATACCATTTTTTCCTTCCTGATCCGATTCCGATACCTAAGCTTTGGGTATCGGCCGATACCGATACTGATCCGATACCAGTGCATTCAAAAAAACTATATTATAAATTATACCCTTTTTTTTCTTCTTTTTTTACAGATACTGTTTTATATATACTGTTTTTTTAGTAATAACTAGAAAGTAATGGTATTTATTCAACAACAGGTGATTGTATAGATTAGTATTAGTATCATTAATCAATGAGTATGGGGCTGCGGCACTGCAGATATACCCTACTCCAATGATCCGCACGGACGTTAGCTAGTACTAGCAGAGGCTCTGGCTAGTAGTAACATTCATGTTGTGATTTTCAACATTCTCTTTTGAGACTCCGCCTCAGACTCTTATCCTTTGGCACTTGGAACTTGCTGTACTTTGCTTGCAGGTCTGCAGCCATTATTGCTGGATTATGAATAGCATCAACTTTAGCCAAGGTACCGTTATCAAGCTAAGCTAGCTGACCTAGCTCGTCTTCCCCGCATTGACATTTGATAACGTTAGTCAGCTAACGCTAGTCAGTAGCTACTTGACTTAAATACGATTCACTGTGGGTGCATTATTGTTGATAGACGGACAGTGTCAGGTCCTGGAGAAAGGACAGGCGATCATCTGATTTGATGTAACGTTAAAGCGGATGTTGTTCCAACTAGCTAGCTTTTCAGCTAATGCTATCATAACACCAGCAAGCAAAACACATCCCGTCCGAGCTCCCCGTCACACGCTCTGTCAGGGACAATGGAATTTAAGAAAGTGTATCTGCTGTTAAAATGACAAACAGCATCACACTTTAAAACACGTTAATTTTATAATCCTCACTCTCCGCAGGAGATAAATGACGTCATGGGACATGACAAACCAATAAAAAATCGCGAATTAACCGGTGGCTACAACAACACACAGTAACTACATGCATCATTGTTTACAATGAACGGTGGGGCTAATCGAAAGGACTAACCTAAAGTTAGTTGTTCACCAACAATCTACAGACACAAACAAACACAGAACCGGACTGTTATATTAAATTAATTGATTGCTGTTTAACGCGTCCGTGTCCAGTCCTTTCGATTAGCCCCACCGTTCATTGTAAACAATGATGCATGTAGTTACTGTGTGTTGTTGTAGCCACCGGTTAATTCACGATTTTTTATTGGTTTGTCATGACAAACCAATTACATAATCCAACATATGTGTAAAGAAACAACATATTCCAGTTAACGGTATATTTTTTTAATGATTCGTTACGGCGTAATCAATACTTCCATTTGTATGAATTGCGTTAAGCGGAGTTTAGTATTCCTGCCTGGCTGAGGAGCTTGTCGCGGCTCATGCGCATGTGCGCGCTCGGCCAATCAGAGCAACGCGGAAGGGCATGTTGGCTGCCGAAAGTATTCACGCGGGGGGGGGTCGCCAGATGATTTGAAAAAAAATAAATGTATGCAGTCAGGCCACTGAACTTAGAAGCAGGCCAGGCCAGTGTTTCTAGTTGCACCAGCGCAATAGTTAGATAACCTAGGTGGGGAACAACCAGGAGATCACTGCAACTCACACACGTTGGAGAACTATCTCTCTCTCTCTCTTGCTCTCACACACACACAAGGGAGCCGCATGTGATTGGTGGAGGCGGGACCCTTACAAAAAACTCAAAATGCATATTGTCGGTATCATGGTCGACCATGAATGCATGAAAGGGGGGGGGGGGGGGGGAGACGTTGTTTCTGATTATTGATTACCAATAACGGCATTAGCCCCAGTAGCCTCATTCGCTGACTGGGTGGATGGCTATGAGAGCAAGGCCCGATCGGGCTGTAATTGACGTCAAAGCGCTCTTACCTGTGGCCGGTTGGACTGCAAAAAGGATTTCCCAGTTATCGATCACCATCTGGTAGATCCATATGTCCATTGGCTGATGACATATTCCTTTACTGCATACTGAATTCAGCGTCCCAAAAACTATTCCAGACCATCGGCTACACGCATAGCTTTAGGCTAACAGAAAAGTCCATTCATAATATATAAAAAAAAAAAAACACCGGTCTGTAACAGGGAACACTGCATTATCGAGACAGCGCCCCTACGAGGATCTGGCCGGTAATGCACTTTTCCGAATTCCAAGAGTAGGGTAAATCTGCAGTGCCGCTCGGTGACATTGAGTAGGATATTACAATGGAATAAAAGCCAAAACAACCTCGCCACGTATATATATACGTGGTTGGCCCTTTAAGCATGGCGCCGAAACATGTATATATACGTGGTTGGCCCCGAATGGGTTAAAGGGTTAAACCACTCCTAGCCACAGCAGGTGCAGACTTCAGTATCAGTATCAATATTCATCCCATGTCATCGTTTTTTCCTGTATGCAAAACATTGTTTCTCTTACTCTATAAAGCTCAGTGTCACCCTTGACTCGGGGTTAATTCTCAGATCTCTGTATTGAACTGAGACTTCTGTGCACAGAATACAACTATTTTATTTTCTATCCCTTGACTCGATCTCAAACACAGGACTTTGTAAAACAAAATGTCTGCAACAGTGTGTAAGAAAAGAGGTATTTGTATAATATTGTAATGAGAATATAGCCTATATTCCAATAGGGTCCAGCTGCAGCCCTGGAGAATCCTCTCACTGGCAAGCTTGTGCCAGCCACAGGACACGCGCTGCCAACCACAGGACGCGCGCTGGCGTAAAGTACGGAAGTTTCTCACTTGATTGATTGAAAACTTTATTAATGTCCGCCTTGTTTCGAACTGGTTATGCTTAGGCCCTCTTTTGAAGTCGGTTATGCTTAGAGTTTATCTTTAGAGCAGGGCGATAGACTGATTGATTGATTGAAAACGTTAACAGATTGCAGAATGGGTACAGTACAGTACAGCTCAATACATACAATTGTTAAGGGAATGCAGACCAGGGAAACACTTTCGTCTTGTTTACATCAGGGTCCCCCATTTTCAATTCATCATAACATATATGACACACACGACATACAGATAGACAGTACTGCTACATCTATACATTTATGACATACCAGATTTGCAAATACAGTACTGTTTGTGGTACAAAAAGTGTCCAGAAAAGAGTGTATATACATTTGACGTAGAAACTGTACATTGGAGGAGGTTGGGTAGGTGGGGTGGGGACTGTACATTGGAGGTGGGGGGGGGGGGGTTGGGTATGGGGTGGGGGGGGGCACTGTACACTGTACATTGGAATACTGACAAAGCCATACTTGGTCATTTACTGTACAACTGGGTTAGGACATTACACTTGGGGGTTAGGGTTAGAGGGGTGTGTGTGTGTGTGTGTGTGTGTGTGTGTGTGAGAGGGCATGCCCAGTTTGATGCCTACTCTTGGGGGTTAGGGTTAGGGTTAGGGTTAGGGGGGGGTGTGTGTGTGAGAGGGCATGCCCAGTTTGAGGCCTACTCTTAGGGGTTAGGGTTAGGTCCAGTGATAGGGACCTAACATGGATTTGGATAGTGTTAGGATAGTGTCCTTCAATTCACCTTTGGTACCATGAGGTGCAACCGTGCAAGCATAGTCGTAGTACCCTTGAATGAGTGCTCCTGACCACCAAACAATGTACAGTTTTGCTTGTACAGTTGTACAGTTTCCCCCACCCACCCCTCCTACCCAACCCCCCACCCCACCCACCTCCAATGTACAGTCCCCCCACCCAACCCCCCCCCCCCCCCCCACCCAACCTCCTCATACGTACAGTTTCTACGTCAAATGTATATACTCTCTTTTCTAGACTATTTTTGTATCACAGAAACAGTACTGTATTTGCAAATCTGGTATGTCATAAATGTCTAGATGTAGCAGTATTGTCTATCTGTATGTCATGTATGTTATGATGAATTGAAAATGGGGGACCCTGATGTAAACAAGACAAAAGTCTTTCTCTGGTCTGCATCCCCTTAACAATTGTATGTATTGAGCTGTACTGTATTGTACCCATTCTGCAATCTGTTAATAAAGCTTTCAATCAATCAATCAAAACCAGCCCTGTTTCCAAACTCTAAGCAAATACCGGAAGTGTTGCGGTGGTCTATAATATCAATGCGGACACCATCCCAGCAGATGGCGGTAGCAAGCACGCTCACTTAAAACAGTGCAGGTTTGTGGCTGCCTTCGAGAAACTTCCGTACTTTCCGCCAATCAGCGCAGACGTACTTCGAGATACTTCTGTACTTTCCGCGAATCAGCGCGCGTCCTGTGGCAGTGAGCGGATTCTCCGGGGCTGCAGCTGGAGGCTACTCCTATATTCCCTTTATATCGATATAAAGGTGTTTAACCATGCTCCATATCTTCCTATCCTGTATTAATGTTTTGATTGTTACAGGTTGTAACAATCAAAACATGTAACCCTTTGACAAATTAATTAATTGGAGGTTACTTAAGTTCAAATAATCGTCATTGGTTCAAAGCGCATGATGACATTAGGCGTGTTCGAGATGGGATAGGCGGACGCAGATCTGCGCAGGTTTTACTACGGCCTCGCCAAGCGCGTTGCATGCCGGTTAGAATGTTGTCCGACTTGCTCTGAAAATCTGACGAGACGAGGCGCGGAACTCTCGCGGGACCGAGCCACGCACAGCCTTCAGAGCGAGGCGCCACAGTACCTCTCAGCCGGCTGCTCCCGGCTGGGAAGTAGGCTGGTAAAGCTATGCCTCCTAAAATGTGAATCGGAAATACAGAAATACCGGCTACAGGCTTTCCGGTTTCCGGGCACCCCCTGATCTGTTTATAGTCCCCAGCGAAACAAACAACAAGCAGGTCTGTCAGCCTGTCGAGGGAGGCGATAACGAGGTTGTTTCTGGGGGAATACATTTTCATGAGCACCGTGTCGTGATTTCAGGGGCGGGACTTCCTACCTGATTCCCACTTTCGGCCGTAGTTCTTTACCAGGCTTTATCTCTCGAGATAAAGCTGGGAACGAGGTTAGCTGGGAAGCGACTTGCTACGGTCGCGCAAAGCGCCTATTGGCTCAAAAAAGTTGTCAGTCACCAGCCACGTGACAGCCAGGGAGTTATGAGACGTTTGATTGATTGATTGAAAACTTTATTATGTTATGCGTTATCATCATATCATCATGATAAACTTCAAGCTGTCAGACACACACACATGCGTCGTCTGTTTTGCCTCAATACTGTATATATAATTCTGTTTTGCCTCAATATACACAGTATACATATATATATTGATGCAAAACAGAATTATTCAGCAGTGTGTTGTGTGTGCGTGCCAGGAGGCTAGCGTGCAACAAGATGGTATACAATATGGTATATGAATAGTATATTCCACTATAGCAGTATATGGTGTGCTGTACATTTGAATCTGATCTAATTTTGCACACGGCCATCGCATTATAATGAGCTGAGCTGCTGGACAGGTGTGTAATGTGTGTGTGGTGACGTGAAAGCGTATCTGCCATGCGAGAGGCTCTCGTGAAATCGGAAGTGTCCGCCTTTTTTAACTCCTCCCCCGGCTTCACTCGGCTACTCTCGTCTACTTTCGAGGCGAACCGAAATCCATCTCGAACACGCCTGTTGACATCAATGACATTTGATACTATGTATCTTCAGAATAGGGAAGTAACCTACTTGTATGTTGTATCCGCAATTATATTTCGAGTTTTTAGGGAGTCCCGCCAGCGTGTATGCTGGCGAAAATAGTTGTCGCTGACAGGAGTTGAACATTGTAATCAGGTCTGCCGTGGTTCGTGGGAATATTTGCTGTTTATTTCTAGGCTATGTGCAGCGACTGTGACGTAATGGTGTGGGCTGCATGAGGAAGAGGTCGTCTGAGGCAACGGATCGATTCCCGATTCACTGCTTTCTCGTTTTTTTTTTATTAATTTACCAGCGAGATGAAAGAAAATGTTTACTATTATAGTCTGTGGGGCTGTATTTTTCCCCGGGCTTTTCTTCAGCCTGAGAAAACTACTTATATCAACCTTCAAAAACTGGAATGAGGCGGACGTGGCTGTCGTTAGTGCGAGGTAATTTGTCCAATTCAGATTCGATCATTTTTAGGGCAACTGTTTTCTATAACAAACTAAGTTAGGTCATGGCAATGTTTCTAAACTTCCATTTCAGGTTGGTTTCCTCCATCCATGCCTCATTGGCCACCACTGCAGGAATAATAATTGTTACTTCCTGCAAGGATGTGATGATTGACCGGTATGAATATCAATCAATAATAATTGTTACTTCCTGCAAGGATGTGATGATTGACCGGTATGAATATCAATCAATAGATGGGCAATGCAGCCACTGCATGTATGGCGTTCGTTTTTATTTTCAAATACGATCAAATGTATTAAAAAATATATATAATTTGCTCCTCTTAATTTCATTTTAAACTGCAGTAATTAAAGTTAATCTGCTTAATGTCTCTCTATGGCATGCAGCCACTGGTTGGTCAATGGCTTTGTGTTGTTCGGAGCTCCCTATATGGCCTACGACATCTACGCCATGTACCTGAGCCATTACTACATTCAAAGGGTCAAGGGTCACGATGCAAATAGAGGTCACTGTCTAAGGACTGTGAGGGAGTTCCTCCACAGGGATTGGCTGTTAGTCCTTCATCACCTGGCTCTGCTCCTCATCTTCATGCCCATCGCCCTGGTGAGGAATGCTGCTCACTCTTGACAGTTGACATACACGCACACAAGTGTTTGTCTCATTATTCAGCCTCTGCTTGGTATGGAACCTCCTAACAAGCTTAAAAACAAGGGCTGGGAATGAAATGTGTCTGTCTTTCAGTTCTTCAGAAGAGGATTGGGAGACTTCTTCATCGGCTGCATGTTCCTTACAGAGTTCAGTACCCCCTTTGTCTCCATAGGGAGGATTCTCATCCAGGTAACAGCTTCCCAGATTACACATGATCAGTATTCAAAGTTTAAAGGTGCACTATACGTCTGGAGAGATTAAATTGCATAGAGAGGGGGTGAGTACATTTTCATAACTGCAACATTGGGTCCCTACAACACAATTGATCAGCAAATTCATACATATAGGCACAGAAAATAAGGATAAACTATAAAAATCAGCTAAGTTGATACACAGTGGTCACTCAGAGATCATACTTTTAAATGCAGCAAAATAAGGAAGAACCTGCAGCTTCAGTCAGTTGGGAGGGCATTCCAGGTGTTGGAAGCATCAAAGGGGGGTACAATTTTCCTAGTTCAGAGCAAACTCGAGGAACCCTAAGAACGACCCATTTGAATGTGTAGAATAGGTTCCAAGATTCCATTCTAACACTTGTATATTATTGTATAAGTCATTACCTTTATTTATCACGCTTAGCATTGTATTTTATTCTCATTACTTTATCATGTCTATTTTCATTTTATTATTTGTATTTTGTATTTGCATGGCCACTTACATTTCACTGCATGTCTTGTGTATGTATGTGACAAATAAAACTCTTGAATAATATCTGTCACCAGTAATAAATCTGATAGTCCAAAATTGATAAGAAAACAGCTTCAACAATCCTCTCTACTAATCACAGGAACACTGGATCTATTTCTGTATAGGAAGCCAATTTTGTCACAGCTTGGAAGTAAGAATATCCATGTATGTTGAACTTAAATGAAAAGTTCTCATCAAGCCACAAGCCAAGATAGTTATACTCACGGACTCTCTCAATGTTAGAAGAACCGCATACAGTAGATATATGTACTTCATCATAATCAATATTTGAATACTATATTACATAAAGTTTTTTTTTTACTAATATAATAGCAGGCTCTATAAATATAAACTGCATAGTGCACCTTTAACTTTCCAAAGACACTATACTATATGCATTTAGAAAACATGATATAGTAGTTGTAGGAGATGCCATTACTAGGGATGCCCCCTCTAAATTGAGTAATTGGTCAGTTTGGTCTTAGTCAACCAAATTGTTGTTTAATCGACTTTCTATGCTTTTTTCACTTAAAAACTGTATTGCCTTAAAAATGACATATATCTGGTAAGCACTAGATTTGAATAAGTCCTTATGCATGGTTGCATGTGGGGAAACACAATTTTACAGATTAAAAAAAAAAAAATCCGATTTAAAGGCTATTAGTCAACTAAGAATTTCTTTAGTCAAGACCTGCCCCGATTCTTACTCATTACTTTACTATGGGAACATTAGTTTTGGGAACAGTTGTTTTCTAATCCTAATGACATGTCTTTGAACAGTTCAAATTTAAGCATCCGTCTTTGCAATATTTATCACCAACACAAATTCCAATTAATTTGTTGTATTTTTAAGTGGTTGTGATTTTACTCCCACTCCACTGCCTGTCATTCTCCACCCCCTCCTCCTCCTTTTCTGTCTTCCATCTTAGTTGGGCCTGCAGGACAGCCAACTCCACCGCCTCAACAGCCTAATGGTTCTCGTGAGCTTCTTCACCGGTCGCCTCCTCCTCTTCCCCTTCATGTACCAGACGTACGGACAGCAGTACGCCGTTCCTCTCCACAGAGTTCCCTTCCATCTGCCACTTCACTGCAATGTGGGCAACATGGTCATCTTGAGCCCTCAGATCTACTGGTTCATCTTGCTTTGTAGGAAAGCATGCTGGCTCTACCGGAGGCAGAAGGGCGATGCTTATAAAGATGGACCCAAGGCAGAATGATTTGTCTTTTATCTGGCATCTCTGGCATCTCTGGAAATGACTTTGCCCGCATTGAGACTTCAGTGCTCAAGCATGAATTGCATTTGTCTACTATGAAGCAGTACAGTTGCTAGCGTTTTCCCCTTAATTTTTTTAAACATGACTCCTATGTTTTATCGTCAGTGCTTTTTATTTATTTGAATAAAGATTTGTATTTATAAAATCAATTGGAATATTTTTTCTTTTATTATCAATTAATTAGTTGTAGGCCTACTTCCTGGAAAAAGACTACTCATCTATATAGTAGTTGTACAGTTAATGCAGCACACACACACACACAATGGGCTTAGTTGGAATTTAAGCAAACTTTCTAAACATCTGCCGACAAAACAGAAAATGTTAAATGCTATTTAGTGACAAGCAAATTAAACGGATATTAAATGGTCTCAGCAAAAGGTTTATGTCATACACACCATTTGTGCTAGTGAAAAATTACAAGAACCATACACCATCTACTGCACAGCAACTTGGTCAAAGACATGATCAAAATGTTTTAACCTGTACCGCTCTACTTAAATGATTATGAATAACGGGTTCCAAATCTACAACAGAATACTCACACACATGTGCATAAAGAACATTAATGCCCATCAAGCTACAGACAGCTTGAGCTGAGAGATCTTATGCTGTAGCACAGCCTTCATCTCTTTGTTCTCCAGGTTGTCTGTGATGGTGGTGAGGAAGTGTCTGGTGTTGTCACTCTCCAGGTGTGTGCTGCTGTCAGGGTGGGCGGCCATGACGGTCTCGTAGTGGCTGAGGATCTCCAGGGAGCACAGGAACAGAGCTTCACACTGCCCACCCGGTATCATCACCTTGGGAGACAAAGGCGAAACGCATTCACTCGCACACAATCTTTAAGAACCTGTATAAGCTGCAATAGTGTCATGTATTATATAGACCTGTTGGCTGTATACGTCAGACTCAGTGTGCACGCGTATCACCGGAGCAGAAAGGAACGTAATCCTGGTCAGAAGAACGAGGCAGACTACAATATATTTGCATTTGTTAGCCATGCTAGTGATCTAAACAATCAATCCATGCCAAATCTAGATATCTAAAAGGTGAAAGACTCACACTCGCAGCTGATTTGGCAAAATTACATCCAGCCATTTGTCACAACTATTAGTCAGGGGAGTGCCATGGTATCTCCATAGAGCCCCATCGTATTCTTTTAGAGCAGCAGCTTGCGCAGGTAGGGGGCAACTTAGTCACGTGACTCAGTTGGTATTGCGGATTGGCCCGAACACGATAGGTTTGTATACAGTGAACAGGTCTATAGTGTCATGTATTACAGGGTTCCCACAGACAGTGCAAAATGAAATTCAAGGGCTTTCAAGTACTTTCGCAAGCACTATTTTTCATTTTAAAAGGGCATTTAAAAGGATACAATTCACTTTTAACACTTTCTTCGCCAGGCTTATGTACATCATTATACCCCTCTCTGCCAGCTCTATTTGTCTATGGAGAAGTTCCCCTTCTTTGCAGGGCTATAACTTTTTAAATTGTATTGCTAAATTGACATTACTATGGCCCATTCAACGTCAATTATCCATCGTTCAGGACGTAGGAACGTTACTTTTTCATTCACATATTCATACTAAAATACGGTCTAAAGTATAAGTATGTTTTTATCGTTTTCTGCAGCTTTCTCCAGAACGTGATTTATAGCCCTAAATGCATTATATTGATGATCAAATACAGTTTGATAGCGATCTGCGCGAGATAAAAAATTTCAAATGGACGTGCTTCTAGAAGTTACTACTTATCATCTGATGTTGACCGGATGGGGGGGGGGGGGGTCGTTTATAATTCCGTGGCCAACGTTAGATGATTCATCTAGTGTGGGTGATATGATCATTATAGCAGTTAGTATCGAACACGTTAAAAAAACCCGCTAAAACTCACCGTAGCTTCCTCGTAGCGTTGGGCGATGAGCAGAAATATTCCTATTATGGGATGTTGAAATATGCGATCCATCTCCAGGTTGTATAATAGTATATACGTCCAAATCATGTTGTTTATCGAGTTATTGGTAACGGATTGCTATCCATTGTGTCTAGCACGAGTCCTGGGACTATTAGCAAGTGATCGGACCGAATTGGAATGAGCACCAGCTTCCGTTTCCTGTTTCCGGTTTGGGCAATCCGCCGATCGGCCACCAGATGGCGCTCTTGAACCGTTGGAGAGTTGAGAGGGGATCAACAGTAGATCTCAGGTCTCCGGGGGAGAAATACGATTGCGATCACAGATTTTTGAAATATTGATCTCAATGACGTGTTACGGCGTCATTGGCAGAATTAGCATGGCGGGGAATGACGTGTTAAGGCGTTTTTGGCAATCAAAGTGTTAAATGCCGTTTTATTATTGAAAAAAATAAATCTGAATCAAATATGTATGGCTTAAAACCAATTTCCGACAATTAGTTACACTTTAGAATTTTTTATCATGGATGAACAAAACTTTCAATGCGAATGGTTGATTTGAATTTCAAAGACTTTTTAAGCACCTTGTTAAAAATGGGCTGTTTAAGGAATTCCAGGCCTTAATTCCAGGGTAAAAAATCAAGCTCTTTAAGCACTTCAAGGACCTTCTGCGAACCCTGGTATTAGCTGCGTTAATTGCTTTTGAAAATGAGGACTGTGTGGACTCAACCACATACAAATTCCATTCAATAAGAATGCAATACATTTTTGGCTCTGGCAAAATCCAGGGCCCTTTAGACTCGTTCTTTATTTAATATCATTTGTATGTGGCTGAATCTACACAATCTCCCTTCAAAAGCAGTTTATGCAGCTTTAATGTCGATCATTCACTGAACCTGCCACTGCACATAGTTGGCACTATAGAGCAAACCAGAGGGAATTTTTTATTGTGATGATGGACACGACGGGGACACGTCTGGGCGCAAGGCATAGCAGAGAACCCTTGGCATCACAAAAACACCCAGATAGTGTGTTAGTAGTGATAGATCATAGCAAATAACATCCTCACAGGTATTATAGCGTCTACACAATGGTTACCAAAATAGGTGTGCTGCCTGAAAAGTTTTCAAAATATTAAGAGTGGAATCCAGGAAGTACCCAGGAAGATGTCCTCATTTACCAGCAGCCATTTGCTTAGCAACAAAGAGCACGGTTATTATCAGCATGGCTGGAACGCCTATTTGACCACCATTTGTAAAAATAATAATTCATACCTGAGAATGTTGTACGTGACAGAAGAGCTGGCTCAGCACAAAGAGGACCTCCTGACAGGGAACTGTCCCGACTTGCGCCTCCTCTTTCTGCGAGTCCACAGATGTGGTGGAGACGTTTGGCGTCTTGGGAACCTCGAGTGTGGTGACCGACATCGCATGGGACACTTCTTCCTTCTCTCTTTTAAAGTCTTTCATTTGTTTCTTGGATGTTTTGGATGGTTTGGGCGAGGTGGACGTGAGGCTGGTTTTAGGACTCGGAGGTGAGGCTGTGAATGGAGCAGAGGTTTTAGGAGAGACAGTAGATGTGCTGGATAAAGAGTGAGTCAGCTTGGCTCTCAGTGACTCCAGCATCTCCCTCACAGCATGGGCGTACAACAACCCCAGGTGGGCCCAGCCCTGAACAGGCAACCAGTCAGAGCAACTGGACCCACAGAGCAGCTGGAAAACACGGAGCAGGAGAACAGACAGGCGGAGCTCGGAGGAGACGCATCTCAGATCCAGAAGGGGCAAGTAGTCCACGTACTCCAGGGAGTAGGGAACATGCAGCCTGCCTGACCGCAGCAGCTCCCTCAGCGCTCCAAGTAGTCTGGTCCATTCAGACACGGAGCACCAGGGCAGAGTCTGGGTGACGGCTACCATCAGACCTTTGCCAAACATATTGAGGTGGTCGGGCCGGCGCTGGTCCAGAGAGAGGCAGGAGAGCATGGTGGACTGGAGGTGGTCTGATATAGAGCAGCACTCCATCCACGCCAGCAGGCCTGTCCCCTGGCCATAGTTGGGCAGCTCCACACCTGACCACTCCTAAGGATGGAGGGAGGGAACCAGAGTGGATGAAAGAATATACAGTGGGGGAAATAAGTATTGAACACATCAACATTTTGTTCAGTAAATGTATTTCCAATGAGCATATTCAAGCGAAATTTGCACCAGACTTTGGTATTAACTCAAGAAATCCAGACAAGAAATCTAAACATTAAAGTCCATATGTAAATAAAGTTATGTGTAATAAAGTGGAATGAAACAGGAAAAAAGTATTGGACACACTAAGAAAAAGCAGTACACCACAGCAAGGAAAGGCAAGGAACTAACTCAAAACTAATTAGGAGGCAACCAGGGTTTCGGTTAGAATTTTTTTTTGCCGGTCTGAGTGGGACAAATGGGATCAATTCCGGTCAGAGTTTATTGAGCTTAAAAACAATTGATAGGCCTATATAAAGAATGACATCCTCAAGGCATTTATAATATTTTAACTTAAAACTAGGCTACTTTTGCATATATACAGTCATTAATATATTCCAAATAAAATAAGTCCCGAGACTTCGTGCTGCTGCCGACTTGAGGTGTCGGTGGGCAGTCTGCCCGACATTAATAAACAGCAGTCTGTTATAATCACATTTTTATGAGCTAACGAATTCCGTTATATTGGACATTTGTATTAATTATATCAAGCGAAGAACTGAGAAATTGGCAGAGAGAGACGGAAACATTATCGTGGGTTTGCGTGATGTATATCTCCACCTCCCAACGACTTGGTGCTGGTCATAATGTCCGGTGAAAATAATTCCCTCTAAGCACAATTTGATTATTTTAATTGTATTAAAATAGGCTAAAATTAAATAGCCTATGCGATGAACGAAACAATCATTACATTTGTTTCATCGTTGCTTCACCAAGCAGGTCTAATAATGACAACGATGTTGTCAGCGGGAGCTTGGTGGTAGATTTGCAAGAGCATGCAGCTGCAGACCCGCAGAGCAGAGGTGTTTTCAGGTCCGGTCTGGGGACCGCTCAGCAGCGCCCCCCACCCAACAGCTGAATTGCCAATGGCTGAATTGGAGTACTGCAGTGTGCGGGCACAGCTCTGTGGGACTGCAGCTCTGCAGCTGCATGCTTCTCGCAAATCTACCACCAAGCTCCCGCTGACAACATCGGTCATTATTAGACCTGCTTGGTGAAGCAACGATGAAACAAATGTAATGATTGTTTCGTTCATCGCATAGGCTATTTAATTTTAGCCTATTTTAATACAATTCAAATAATCAAATTGTGCTTAGAGGGAATTATTTTCACCTGACATTATGACCGGAGAGATTAAATATGTCGGACTTCAACAGATTTTGCCGGTCAAATACCAGTAATTACCGGACAACGGAAACCCTGGAGGCAACTCTACCTCCTATCTGTGCTAATAATGTCAACTGGGTTAGAATATATTGATGGGCTATAAAATGTTTTTTTTTTGTTACCAAGGTGCCACACAAGAAACATCAAATGATGGGTAAAAGCAAAGAGCTCTCAAGACCTTCACAAACAGATTATTGTAAATCATGACAATAGAATTGGCTAAAGACGTATTTCACAACTTCAGAATCTTCCAGTAAGCACCATTGGGGGCATTATCCATAAGTGGAAGCAACATACTCCATCATCAACCGCCATGCACAGGTGCTCCTAACAACATTTCTGATCAGGGAGTCAGAAGGATACTTAGAAGAGTAGCCAAAGAGCCATGGACCACTAGGAAAGAGCTCCAGAAAGACTTGGGGGCAGCAGGTACAACTGTGACAGAAAGGACCATAGGCAATGCACTCCACGGCCATGGCCTCTGTGCACGCTCAGCCCGCAAGACGCCACTAGTTCAAGTTCAAGTTCTTTAATAGTTGTCATACAGAAGTACAGAATACTTTCATACAAAATGCTTCTTACTGTTACGCTCCAGAGACTGTGCTAGACAAGATAGTATCAAATAACATAATAACATAATATAGCATGAATTTAGAAGAAGAAAATGAGGTCACAGTGTTCGGTATAGACATATGTACAATGTTCTGAGTTACCATATAATATACAATACACAATACTATGCAGTGTACTAATGTACAGTACTATCTAGTGCAGAGCAGAAATGGGATGAGGTACAATTTTAGGTACAATTTACAGTAAGGTGTACGAGTTGTAGTGCAATCCTTCATCCATAAATATAAAGTGTGGGGAGTGGGTGCTACAGTGTGTTTGTTTAAAGTGGGTGTGTGCTATAAGTGTGTGGAGTGGGTGCTACAGTGTGTTTGTTTAAAGTGAGTGTGTGCGTGTGGATGTGTGTGCTATGTGCGTTTGGTGGTTGTTGTTGTGTAGTGTTCATTCATTGTTCGTTTAGCAGCCTGATGGCCTGGGGATAGAAGCTTCTTCTGAGTCTTTCTGTGCTCGCCTTGAGACTCCTGTATCGCTTGCCTGACCGCAGCAGTTCAAAGAGGCAGTTGTTCGGGTGACTGGAGTCTTTAATGATTCTCTTAGCCTTGCCCTTGCAACGCTTGTAGTAAATGTTCTGGAGGGTGGGGAGCCCCCCTCCAATTGTGCGTTCGGCTGAACGTGTCACTCTTTGTAGTCTGCTTTGGTCTTGTGCAGTGCTATTCCCAAACCAGGAGGTGATGTTGCCGGTCAAGATGCTCTCTATTGTACATGAGTAGAAGTTCTTAAGGATCTTCTGGCTGACTTGGAACTTCCTTAGGCGCCTGAGGAAGTAGAGGCGTTGTCGTGCCTTCTTCACAACACTGTTAATGTGTGTGGTCCATGTCAAGTCCTCGGATAATTACACTACTGAAGAAAAGACATGTTGAAGCTTGTTTAAAGTTTGCCAAACAACATTTGGACAAGCCAGTGAACTACTGGGAGCATGTACTCTGGTCAGATGAGACCAAAATGTTACTTTCTGGCTATCACACAACACACCATGTTTGGAGGAGAAATGGCACTGCACACTACCCGAATAACACTATACCAACAGTGAAGTTTGGATGTGGAAGTATCATGGTGGGGGGCTGCTTCTGCTCTCCTGGTACTGGCAGACTTCATATTAGGGATGCCCCGATCGATCGGCCACCGATCGTTGTCGGCCGATAATCAGTATAAATATGCGATCTGTGAATTCCGATAATGAGTCATATTCGCCGATCGCGGAAACCGATCAAGCGGAGATCTCACTCGCTGTCTGTCTGACACACAGGACCTGCAAACTGCCGCTGCTCCCTTGCCCCGCCCGCACCCGTGTACAGTTTGTAGACACAGAGGACTGAGAGGCGGCTCCTCTGCTCGAGTCTATAGTGCATTCGACCTGAGCTAACGTTAGCTACCTAGCTATCGTTACTGTTTAAACTAAATTACCCAGTTAACTATTCACTTTTAGTAGGCATTGTCTAACAGTATTTAGCCGGCTAGCTACTGATAGCTCCTGATATCAACAAATGCTCCAGCAAGTCTATTGGTCCATGTTGATACCTCCGTTAGCTTGCGTTAGCTGACGTTAGTTCACTGTTAAACACGAAATGTCCCATTGAACTAAAAAGTTCTGTCTTAACGTCATCTAGCCGGCTAGCAGTAGCTACAGATAGCTCTTGATATCAATGTCTTATAACATTGATTCAATGCGTATTCGAGCTGAGGGCTTGCTGAATGTGATATGACCAAAGCACAGTAACGTTACCAATAGGGTCCAGCTGCAGCACAGGAGAATCCTTTTTGGAGCTGGAGGCTACTAGAATACACACAGACAGTGGAGCTGTTTGCAGATAGCGAGCATTTTGACTTGTTGCGTGGTGGCGATGTCTCGCAGATAATACAAGTACAAGTCTAATTATATAATATATATATTTTATAAAAAAAAAAATTATATAAAATAATTTTTTATCAAAAACGATCGGATCGGTATCGGCCGATATGACTCACGACGATCGGTGATGGGTATCGGTGGCAAAAAACGTGATCGGGGCATCCCTACTTCATATCATTGAAGGAACAATGAATGGAGCCATGTACAGAGAAATTCTTGAGAGGAACCTGCTGCCATTCACCAGGATGCTGAGGATGAGACGTGGGCGGACCTTCCAGCAGGACAACGATCCAAAGCAAACAGCAAAGGAAACTTGCAGTTGGTTTCAGAGAAAGAAAATCAACTTGTTGGAATGGCCCAGTCAATCACCTGACTTAAACCCAATTGAACATTTGTGGAAGAATCTGAAGATCCAGATTCACAAGAGGCCCCCCCGCAATCTTCAAGATTTAAAGACAATCTGTGTAGAGGAATGGGCCAAAATCACACCTGAATACTGCGGGTGATTAGTTACATCATGCAGAAAGCGTCCTTGAAGCTGTCATTACAAACAAAGGCTTCTCCACTAAGTATTGAATTAATTTCAGTTCGTGTGTTCAATACTTTTTTCCTATGTCATTCCACTTTATTACACATAACTTTATTTATGTATGGACTTTAATGTTTAGATTTTTTTGTCTGGATTTCCTGAGTCAATACGAAAGTCTGGTGAAAATTTCACTTGAATGGCCACATTGGAAATATATTTATGGGACAAAATACTGATGTGTTCAATACTTATTTCCCCCATTGTATGTATTGCTACACAAATAAAGTACAGAGGTATATGAATGCCTCTAAAATGAGGATAGCACAGGCACGTTTCATGATAGCCCTTTTTAAGAAATATTGACAAGCATGAAATCAAAGATATAAACTCATACCTGCTCGGGCAGATGGCACACGGTCAGCAGAGATGATGGCACCTCGTTCTTAAAGTGCTCCCCCCACACAGGCTTCAGGTGGAAACGAACGGTCCAGTCGAGATTGGTTACCTTGTTGTAGAGCCAGTACAGAGCTCTGGACCAGGTACTGGGGGCCGCTGCAACCTCCTGACCCACCACCTCTGCCAGTGTAGCCAGGACAGAGACCAGCAGCTCCTTGGTTTCCATTGAAAAGTTGACCGTGCCCTTCGGTGGTTGGTCCCAGCACCTGGTGTAGATAAGATTGGTTTATTTGACATTTAAAAAGGTGATTTCAAACAGCTCAGAAATAAAAGATAACCAATGAACTGGATTCATGCAGTATGAAGGACAAACTCACTTACTGTGGACTCCATATGAATATATGAAAAGCCAATAAGGGCTTATAAAGAAAGAAGCCATCAATAACAGTGGGTTATTTAAAGGTCCCATGTTTTGCTATTCCTCTCACTATTTGGGCAATGTTACACAATTCCTGTGAGTCTATGGAACACATCTGTACGTTTTTTTTTAAATGCATTGTTTTGTATTTCTAATCAATTACTCTAAAGCAGCATTTTTCCACTTCAAGATTTCAAGCTGTTTTGGGCTGGGCTCCGCCCATAAGCGATTTGAGTGACAGTCACCCATACACCGTCACTTACTTACATCTACGTATGAAGCCCTTCCCCTAGACTCAGTTTGGAGGATGGATATACCAGACCTGGAAGTAGATTTTGATTGGGCTGAGGTCTGGGCAAACGTTCGGCTATCGTCACGTAACCCGGATCATCAACAGATTAATCTTAATTTTATTCATAGGACTTATCTAACTCCTATTCGATTGAACCGTATGGGGCTTAAACAAGACTCTCGATGTTCCTTATGTACAAACGGTGATGATGGTACATTGATGCATATGTATTGGGAATGTCCGCCTGTTAAGATATTTTGGGAAGAAATAACCACACTATTATCAGGATTTTTGTATTTGACAATACCTGTAATGCCTTCTGTATTACTGCTGAATGATGTCTCTCAGGTATCACACTCTGTACACATAAAGAGGCTAATCTTGTCCGGTACTACGGCTGCCAAAAAGCTAATAGCATCACGCTGGATTCAACCTGATAAAATGTGCCGGAGGGTATGGATTCTTACATATCTTGATGTGATTTACCTGGAGATATCTACCGCACGAATTCTAGGTATTAATGAAGCTAGCATAGAAATCTGGTTAGGGGTGGTGGAGAGGATAAAACATTATATGAACTATTAATCCTTGGTATCAAACGGAATAATGGATGTATTCAAGGGGGGTCCGGTGGGGGGGGGGGAAGAACGAGTAAGAGCATGTATGTGTTTTATAGTGGATTTCTACTGTAAAGGTTTGTATGTCATGTCAAAAAAAAATACAAATAAAAAAACATTTGTTAAAAAAAAAAAAAAAAAAATCAAGCTGTTTTGGGCTGGGCTCCGCCCATAAGCGATTTGAGTGACAGTCACCCACACAGCGTGATACATGTATACGAGAGAGAGCGAGAGAGAGAACGAGCAAGCGAGAGAGAGAGAGGATATATTGCTCCGTGCGTGCGTGGGCGCTGTGCGAGTGGCTCGACTGCGATTGTGTGTAAAATGCAGGTGGACCATGGAGAAAGAGAGGGAGTCAGGGACGCTTATAGCTTATCCGCAACAGTAAGTGACTTCCGGGGTAGGCCTGATTGGCCCCGACAGGCACGTGACGCGCAACTTTCTCTGCCGCGCGGCACGCTCCGCGGAGCGGAGCGGCAGAGCTTGCGGAATGATGTAACCGTCCAAATACGCTATGACTTTCATTCGGCGCTTCAGCTCACCTGGCAGAGCAGCGGTCCTGCGATCCTGCGGTCCGTTGTTGACGAGTTCGAATCCCATTGAATTTTTTTTTTTTAACGTGATTTTTTTTTTTAACGTGTATTCTTTCGCCGGTTAAGGTTAGGCATGGTTAAGGTTAAGGTTAAGGTTAGGCATTGTTTCGGAGTTGGTTAAGGTTAGAACGGTTAAGTTTAGGCGCTGTTAAGGAGCTGGTTAAGGTTAGAGTTTGTGTTAGAGAATGGCAATATTCTTTCTATGGTTAAGGTTAGGCATGGTTAAGGTTAAGGTTAAGGTTAGGCATTGTTTCGGAGTTGGTTAAGGTTAGAACGGTTAAGTTTAGGCGCTGTTAAGGAGCTGGTTAAGGTTAGAGTTTGTGTTAGAGAATGGCAATAGACAGCCTATTTCCGCGCGACAGCTCTCAGCAGCCTCGTTGCGCGTCCTGAGTTTGCCGCGTCACGTGCCTGTCGGGGCCAATCAGGCCTACCCCGGAAGTCACTTACTGTTGCGGAACAGTTACACGCGTCAGGGACAGGGAGACCGCTTCCGCATTATTCCCACTGCTCCGTTGTTGAGCGAATTGTTGATTCTCTCTGTCAGCACCCGCGCACGTCAACCCGTTTGAGGAAGTGTCAGTATTTCCACTCGCTCTGTTGTTGAGTGTGCTACAACCATAGAGGGGGCATTAGTTATGAAGATCAGCAGCACCTACTGACATCAGGGAACGAGTCAAATCAGAATGGCTTAGTTCAGTGAGGGAGGATCTCGTGAACTCGAGACTGGACTGATGAGCCAAAATGAGAATTAGAGACACAGACCCCATTGATACAACCCCACATTGCTAGAAAACAATGCTAACACTGGAAAAGGCTATTTATAAGACATGGGACATTTAAATAAACTCAAATGTCTACCTTGAGGCCTGGTTGAGGAGCTGAGTGAGGGTGTATAGGAGGGGGAAGGGAGAGCAATCCAGGACCCAGTGAGGAGAGGAGGCTGGCTCCTGGACATCCAGAGACAAGGCACCATTGAGCAGTTGCAGACTCAGGTCCAGACTAATGGGCCCTGGTTCTGTAGGGAGGAGAGAGCATTGATCAAAATTTCACTTTCAGTCAAAGGGCCACCTCAGTATTTCAAATGTGCTGGAACTAGGTATGTACTAGGGTTGCACGATACACTGATACTAGAAAAGTATTGCGATACCTAGCCGTTAAAAACAGTACAATAATACTCCATTGTATTAGTATCGAATATCGATACTTTTAGAATAATAGCCCGATGCCGTATATTCTACGAGTTGAGTGGTGTGTGTGTGTGTTTGTGTGTGTGTGAGAGAGAGTGCAGGCTTTGCGTAGTGGGCATGTCAACAGCATCAGCTGAACTCACCAAACCATTTTCCACATTGTCTGTTTGTAATTCTTCTGCCTAAAGCCAGGCCTGGACAGTGCAAGCGTTTCACTCTCATTTGTGACTGGGAGTCATTGAACAAAATACAATTTTTCTCCATTTAGGGAGAGGTAACATCCTTGTGTGTAAAGACAGAGTGATAAATTATTTCTGAAATGTTACATATGGCTCTCTTAAGTGCAATCCTTGGTACTGATACTGGTATTGGCCAGATATCCAATATCAGCACATTCCTAACTGAAACAACTAAATGTGTGTAGATTTATAGACAGTAGAGGAAGGGCTGACCTTCGATTATTTTTTTGGAATTCTGAGCTTCGGGGCCGAGATTTGATTTTAATTCGAAGCTTCGAGATTAAAAAAATATATATATAATAAATATTTTTATTTTTTTTATGTTGTGGGACTTGTACAGCACTTTGTTCAACTTTGTCAGTGCTGTAAAGTTTAAACCTTTTTAAATCTTAGACAAACAAAACACTTTGCTTTCATGAAATATTGTAAGCCGTCATTTGAAGCTTTATAAAAGCAGCACAATGAACACAAATCCGTCAGTGCCGAGTCCGACCTCATCCTAAATAACAAACAGCATTGCTTGTTGTAGTTACCAAAGAGAGGCAGAGTTGATTTAGCAATTTTTTTAATCGGATTTAATTTTCATATTCGAATCCCATGCCCATCAAACGAAGCTTCGAAGTATTTAAGACAGCCCTAGGAGTCCTAACCCAACATTTGGCTTTCAAAAGCAGTTCATTCAATCCCAGCTTTGGTGGCTTATTATGACCACTCCCCCCTTAAATGGAAGAGATGCAATTGACCTATCTCAAACCCTGCCCTCTTCTCTTGATCCTCCAATCACAACTGTTGTTTCCCTTTGTCCGAGGGAAGCAACAGCTGTGATTGGAGGATCAAGAAAAGAGGGACAGGGTTTGAGTCGAGTCAATTGCATCTCTTCCATTTAAGGGGGGAGTGGTCATAATAAGCCACCATAATAAGGTCAATTGTAAAGCATGAAGCAGACATCAGTATGCTTACGTGTGGTGGAGAGGTAAGGCAGGACGAAGGTACACACCACCTCCTGAAGGGACAGGAAGCTTCGCTTTCTATCCTCTCCTTCAGCCTCTATGACTGGCACCATCAGCAGAACCAGGAACCGGAGGAACTGCTGTCTCTCATCAGCTGACAACTGTTTGGTTGCGATCGTCTCCTGTAGGCAACTGCAGAGTAGACTCCTGTCACCTGGACCATCTCTACAGCATTCTGCCATTTCCTCTAATATCTCTTCTCTATTCTTTTCACTCCCAATAGTGTCTCTCCTCCTTTCCACCTCATCCGTTCTCGCCTTCCCTCTCAGTCCGGGTAGCTGCTGCAGTATCTTAGCCATGAGAGAAAATGACCCCTTATTGAAAACAGCCGAATGACAGCAGTGCCTTAAAGTAGCCTCAGGGTTCTGAAAGGCCACTCTCGCTACCAAGGAAACTGCCAAGTTCAGGTTGCTATGTGACACAGCAGCCGAAGCTCCACCCCCTCCCTGGATGATGCAGTTGAAGGCCATGTTAAGTTCTTGTCCAAATCTATCAGTCATGGCACTGGGAAGAGAGGCATCCAAGAGCCCCTTACTGGAGAATCTCAGTATAGCGGCCAGCACACTGTTCTTGTCTGCTAGGGAGAGCTCTGCGAAAATGTCCACAATGATTTTTGTTAGTTTTTTGCATTGGGTTATGTCTGTGGCGTCAGTGTGCGATTTAGCGATGAGAGTAGAGACTAGTTTCACAACTGTTCCATGCTGCTGGAAGGCTGCTTTGTTTCTTTCCAAACAGTCCATCCAGTGCTTTTCCCTCATGGCCCAGGTCACCTCAGTGGCAAATAACACAGCAAAGTCCTGATAGTCCTCCAACCGATGGTCGATAATGGCCATGGTGACCCTAGCATTTGCCTCAGGGTCGCTCTCTATGTTGGGGAAGGAGAGTGAACCAAGCATCTCTCTCAGTGTATTCTTCAGGTCTGTCAGATCATCCACTTCACTCATGGTTTCAGACACCTCCACATCCTCCAGGGCTTTGAACGTTCTCAGGATGCTTCCATCTAGATGTAACACAGAGCAACTAGGATACAGGCTGTCACTCATTTTCAGTAGGCCCCTTTCTTGCCAAAACTGTGTGAGCTCTGTTAAAATACGCAGGGCCTGGGTCAGCGTCACCAGGCACGGTCTAAACTGAGATGGGGTGTGAAACGCGCACAGGTCTCGCTGGACATCCTGGAGAAGCGCAGAACTCAATTTCTCACCGTTCCTCTCTCTGATGCTCACTACCTTAGACAAGAAGTGCATCTTCTGTTCAGGAGGAAGCGGAACTGCTCGGTCTATCAGGAAGGAGGTGTAGATAGCGTTGAGGGAGACAGAGAGGGCTTGGCAGCAGAGGTCTGGTGTGGATATGTGATCTCTTATATCGGTCAGTGCATGAAGGAGAACGGACAGGACGTCGGTGGTTGATAAAGACGCAGGCAATGATACTGGAGGTGGATCTGGGATGTCTGGGTCGGATTTGAACCTCTTAGCAGCCTGAGAGGACATGCTAATGGATGATGATAAAGAAGGAGGCTGGGAGGAGAGACCAGCAAACTGGTCAGCGAACGTCTTCTCCAGCTTGTCCTCTCCTCCCACCAGCCGCTCGGCTCTTCCCTTCCACGTCTCCCACCACACTTGCAGGAAGAAGCGGACATCATTCTCTGAAGTGGGGCTGCTGGCGACATGCTGGGCCAGTCTGCCCAGCTCAGTGCAGATCTGAGCTTGTGGAAGACGGAGGAGGAGTTGGCTGAAGATCTGAGCGGCTCCCATTGATTTTAGCAGCTCCAGCATGACAACACGGTTGATAGCGGGAAGACTGTTCTGAATGGGGAAGAATGGGTTCTCTCTCCATCCTCTTTCGGTGTCTTCCCCAGTCTCGCTCTCCAATAACTTGAGCCATAACACACAGGTGATTTTCTTCCTCCAGTGGCTGGCACTTGTGTTTAGACCGTCGCAGAGTGCCACCTGGTGACAGATTTCTTGGACTGCCTTCAAGATGGGGTGAGCCACCTTGGACCAGTCACCTTTCTGGAGGGAGGAGAGTGACGTGGGGAGACACAGCTCGTTAGCCAGAAGGAAGCCTCCCTGAAGAATTGCAGACTCTGAAAGCACAAGAATACACACCAAGGTGAGACTTCAGGTATTTCAGTTAGGAGGATGCAATGTCTTGTATACCAGCTAAGCTCTACATAACACTAGAGGTCGCTTAGCTGGTATATTGTGGCATAGTATGTGGTTGGGTGAAAATACCATAGGCCAAAAAAATCCTGTTTGTAAAGTGCAAAGTTTATACTCCCAACACTGTTGTATTGCTATTAGGAGTGTAACAATGCATTGATGCATCACAATGCATCGACCCTAAGGTGACGATTCAACTGCATCGATTTGAAGATGTTATAATCTATTAGAATCGCAATTTTTATGTGTGCAGTCAGTGTTGTTATTCTCATGTCCATTACAGCCAACACAACGACATACGCTACTGCATCAACATTATGATTAACAAAGGCATTCATTTTGTGGCATTAATGTTACATATATATTACTATTGCTATTGATTAATCTAGGTGTTCTAAAAATCGATAAGACTAGAATAAGTTCAATTAACTTAACGTTACTGTCTCGGAAAAGTCTCGAGTAGAGGAATGGTGGACTTTCCGGAAGTAAAAAAGCAAATAAGCGCTTCCGATTGGTGGTAAGAACAGCAGAGGTGGGTGCAAGTGGTGTGACGTAATTCGCAGAATCGACTGTCAATCAATATGGTCTACCTGACATGCAAACTCATAAACAATGTTTCTGTACTGGAGGTGTACAGTATTTCAATAAGCAACCCTGAAAGGATTATTTTAGAAGAGCAACACTAGCCAAAACATAGGCATTGTATGCATAAAAGGGGCTAAAGTTAAGTAGGGATGGGTACCGAATTCAGTACTTTTGAGGTACCGAACCGAAACACGTCGGTACTACCGAGTATCGAATCAAGTGAGAAACCGATTTTTTTTTTACCTTTTTTTTTTTAACTTTTTTGTCAACGTTCACACGCTCAATATATGCTTACCTAGGATTTGACTTGATTCAACAACAAAGCAGTCGGAGCAATGACAAGCCGAAAACTGTCTAAATTGTAGTTATTTGAAGTTTGGATTTTTTTTTTACGACTGAGGTAGGTAAATTAAATTTCTTGAGACTAAAGTACCGAAAAAAGGTACCGTTGGGTACCGGTATCGATTCACAGGTACCGGTATCGGTTCAAATGTGAAAGGTACCCATCCCTAAAGTTAAGTGACTGTTACTTTTGTAGCAGTAGTTCAATGTCACTGCCTTTTTTGTATTGTTTTTATTGACCTATAGTCCATTAACTCAATCAGCGCCACACAGTTGAGCATCGTTTGTACTTAACAGGCCGACGCTCTAAAATATAGGAATACGTGGCGTGTTTGAAGGGCTATAAATTTATTAAATTTATTTCCCAAAACTTTTATTTGAAGCCCACCGCTCCGTCTTTTCCGGTGTTTTAGACTTTTATTTTGAAGCCCACCGACCGGACCGGAAGTATTGTTGTGATTATCAGGTACTTTTTTAGTCCCTGCTCTGTCGTGGTTCCAAGCGAGTAGAAGTGAGATGCATGCATCTTATTGGTAGAAGTGGTACCAGAAAAGTCACGTGAAACACTGCAGACCACTGATTGGTCAGAATAGAGACGCGTCACTCATTGGAGAGTCTGAGGGAGTCTGAACGAAAACAGAACGCCGCCATCTTTAATGTCTCGCATAGGATTTCATAATCATTATGTTTGCAGCAGGCACAAGTGCAATAAACAAAGGATACAGTCACTGTGTATTCTGCCTCATTTATTGATTAAACAAAACCGACATCAACACAATTTGCCACCGAGCGGAGAGTTTAGTCTCGCAAAAAGATTGCTGACTTGTTAAGGCTTGTTGTTAGGTTAGGTGCTAATGTTGTGCTAGCGTGTTAGCATGGCTATCGTACATAGCGTGATCAATATAACTCGCTATTGATTGTTTGTATGAGTAACGTTAATGCTAGTAGAATAGACACAATGAGGGGTAACGTTAGCCCCACGGAGCTCCTGTGCTGTGCTCTGTAGTAAAGCCAGCGGCCCGCCTCCCAACACGGACAGTGACTGACAAGGGGCACTGGTTCCGACTCAAACAAACACGCAAATAGCAATTAATCGCGCCCGTCAAAATCATTGCATTAATTTTAATTATCGCTGCAATTAATCGATTTATTGCTTATTGCGGCAGGCCTAATTATAGCTATGGATACAATACTATGGCCCATTTGACATCGACTATCTATCGTTCAATATGTGTTAAAGAAATAATTTTTTCATCCATACATTCCCGTTTTATACCGTGGTGAATATGAGTATAGTTTGAGTAATCCTGTCTAATCCCAGAGAACTACGCTATGCAGCAATACGTGCAATTCACTAAAAACTTTGCCGTTTCTCACCTGTACACGCTACTATTTCGAAATCACATCTATATTATCGGTATTATGTTTCATCATGAATGCATGAAAGGGTGGGGGGTAGTTTTTTGATGCTTTGATCGTCACCAACGGCACACGTTGTGGAGTAACATTACATATATCTTGTGATCGAAGTGAAATCATGGTTGGATCACAGCAGGATTGATACCATATAGGCCTTACCTTCACTAGGATGTACCCCATAAAGAATATTCCAATGATCTGATCGCGAGTCCCAGTATTTGTGGCGATCGTGTCGCCAACATAATCCGCGACACATCATGCACCAGGAGCATTTCAAATTTCTCAATCCGATCGGGACAACCGCCCCCCTTGCCCAACAAATACAAATGTGACCGGAGACTTTTGATCGACGCACAGGCCAAAATATAATGTTTCAAAGGGTGCTTGATAGTGCCACCTGGGTGGATGCGGCCGGTATTGCACTTTGGCATTCTCAGGATTCCCCATGTTAACCCAGATGTCTGTGTGCCTGTAATGAATGGAAATATCGAATAAAAGAAATAACGATGAAAACCCAACTATACTCGGGTCTGGCGCTGAACGGTTGGAGAGTTAACCCGACTATCATCGGGTCCGGTGCTGATTGAGTTAATGGAGGACCCTTATGTAAACAAGACGAAAGTATTTTTCTGGTCTTCATCCTCTTAGCAGCTGTTTGTATTGAGCTGTAGGCTACTGTATTGTACCCATTCTGCAATCTGTTAATAAAGTTTTCAATCAATCAATCATGCTGAGTGAATCAGTTCCCCCAGCCACATTTTGGGGAATTAACTGATCCTCGCATCGAATCGTGGTCAAATGAAGAGATTTCATGATGCATTGGATCGTTGCCTGAAGAATCGTAATCTAATCGTTGTGGGGTTGAATCTTTTCACCCCTAGTTGCTATGCAATCTGACACATGACTGCATTTGCAGTAGCCCCTTTCGTGACTTTCGGTTTGCAAGCCTGTGTCACTTGCCCACCCGCCCCGATCACCCAGTAGAGAAACGACCAAGCGCCGTCAAGGGGCTCGCGGTGTGTCAAGAATACATCAGATCTGAATTTCAAAGATACCCAGCGTACAATATGGGTCCAACACAGCTCCACGATGGGGTCTGGAAGCTCGCAGTTGCCAATAAACAGTTTAAAACATTGTTACTCGACGAGTGGTATTTACAGACCGAACGTCCATCTCCGCCGTTGGTGTCACAGCGCATGCGCACCATGCCGCGTTCACGTTACTGGGAAGAAGCGGAAGAACCAGGACATCTCGTTGCTACAACTAGGAAGCCTTCACGCTTTGACTCTATATATATCTATGGATGAAACGCCCACATCCATACTTCCGCAATTCGTGACGCGAAGTGGGAGATATGGGGTCTATAAAAGAATCCCATATGTCCTAGTAGGAATTACCACTAGGAGGCTGACGTGAATGGTTTTTCCCAGTCGGAAGCTGGTTCTTCCGCTTCTTCCCAGTAACGTGAACGCGGCATGGTGCGCATGCGCTGTGACACCAATGGCGGAGATGGACGTTCGGTCTGTAAATACCACTCGTCGAGTAACAATGTTTTAAACTGTTTATTGGCAACTGCGAGCTTCCAGACCCCATCGTGGAGCTGTGTTGGACCCATATTGTACGCTGGGTATCTTTGAAATTCAGATCTGATGTATTCTTGACACACCGCGAGCCCCTTGACGGCGCTTGGTCGTTTCTCTACTGGGTGATCGGGGCGGGTGGGCAAGTGACTCCGGTCACAAAAGCCACAGGCTTGCAAACCGAAAGTCACGAAAGGGGCTACATTTGCAGGTGACTGGCCATGCAGAAATGTATAGCAGATAACAAGTAATTTAGGGAAACCCATAGGAACCCTAATTTTGGCATGGCAGGTCACCTGCAAATGCAATGTGTCAGATTGCGTAGGTCAGTTTGAGGGAGATTATAACATTGCCCTAAAGTTACAAACGACCGACTGAATGTTGCAACTTCCAAGGCCAAGGACCAAGGTAGTGTAATAATAACAAACAAAATACAAAATAATGTCGCGCCCAATTTGTTTTGTGGCCTATGGTATTTTCACGGAGGTTGGCTTGCAAACCACAGTCACGAAAGGGGCTAGGGTTACCAGCTAGAGAGGTTGCTAACTTGCTATGCAGTAGCTAGAACAGCTACCGCAATGCTCAATCAGAAGTGACTAAATGTAGTTCAGTCTTTGTGAAACACGGACAGCTCTCACAAGGATAAGTTAGCTAGTAGTAGTAGTAGGCTATAATATATTCAAGTATGGTATTCCGTTTAATCTCGGGAGTTATAGCAAACAGATAGCCTACCTTTGTCCATGATCTACAGACAGAGTGAAAGTGACAACAGACAAATTAACAAATGCAGTGATGTTCAGCATTCAGAGTCCCATTCTTTTCAATACACGTTTATACACTTTCTTTGATTGCGCCTAAATCTACGAAGTTGAAGGTATGGGATACAAGTACGTTTTCACGCGCGTGTGAATCTTCGTTCATTTGTTTAGAGCGCTTCCTTTAGTTCCGTATCAACGTGTCCACAGTCCTCAAGAAGAGTAAACTGCCCTCAAACGTGATACTTTCCCTACAGCGCCAACTATACAGAAAAGGGATATATGGAGTACTGCATTATATGTGGCGCGTCTATTGTTTTTTTTGTGTAAATAAACATTCCGTGAACATTCCTAACTGATCTGATACGCCCACCATTTCATTGCATCCAACATTATACAATTATAGCAGCATTTAGTAATAATAGCTTTTCATAATTATATACTGCCACAACTGGGTGATACGGGTTGCAGGCAAAGCTATGCTACTATTTTTTCTGCATGCCAGGTTCTATTTCTCTAAAAGCGAAAATGAAAGTTATTCCTGTCTACACCGAGCAGTTCCATAGCTTAAAGTAACAGCAAGGAGAGATTTGTACCGACAAAAGAAGATGGATTCAATCATAAAGATCCTCATATACTCGTATCTCTGTGCAAGTATGTCATTTGTGTGTCCAATGTTAGTCTTGTTTACGACTTGCAAACACCGTGTCTTGCGCGAGTATTTTGTTCCACGGTTGATAAATACAATTATGTCGTTGTCGCCCCCCCCTAGTCTTGTTTACGAATTGCAAACACCGTGTCTTGCGCGAGTATTTTTTTCCACGGTTGCTGAATTGTTAATTGTTTAAAAGGATCCCTATTATTATTAGCTGTCACCTAAGTGATGAGCTAGTCTGCCCTGGGTCCACACAGAAAGACAACAGAAAACACAAAACATAACAACATATATGACAATCACAATTAACAATGATAATCTAAAAACAGTATCAACATCAGAATATTTTGCTCACATATTTAAGTAGTGCATTGTGGTATTTGAAAGACACTTTACTATTAAATGTACTTATGTTCAGTGGGCAGTTATTCCAATGATTGATAATAATAAATAATTATGGGGGACCCTGATGTAAACATGACAAACGTCTTTCTCTTGTCTGCATCCCCTTAACAATTGTGTGTATTGAGCCGTACTGTATTGTACCCATTCTGCAATCTGTTAAATAAAGTTTTCATTAATCATTCACCCCCCCCCCCACACACACACACACACTCTCTACCTCCTCATCTTCATCCCCGACAGAACTCCACGGTCTCCAACAGATGCCATTGCTGGCCTGTACGTTCACAGATGAACATGAATATATCAACCATGAGAATCACACCACGATCAAGTTTTACCCCAGAGACGCCATGCTGCAGTTTGGCCAAGCAGGAGATTCTCCTATCAATCCCCACATCATCACTTTCCTGATCACTGGTGAGAGCGGGGGATACTGTACATGTGGAGAACCAGAACCTTGACATTTGGGGCTGCATGTGTATTATTATTATTATTATTATTATTTTTTTTAAACATAACATCAAATTAGAAACACAAGCATTAACAGTAAACATCCAATGAAATCACCATTTGAATCATTATAAATGGAGTATACGAGATATATACCTAATACTTGCTATCTAATACCCATACATATGCTCTTGCTCGCTCACCCCCCCCGGACCCCCACTTGGATAATCCATCCATTTTCATTCGTTTCTAACCAGGCACTACAATTCATATGCTAGCTTTTATTCTCTCCACCACTTCTAACCAGATTGCAATGTTGGTTTCACTGACACCTAAAATTCTTGCTGTAGAAATTTCTAGATAAATCACATCGAGATAGGTAAGAACCCATACCTTCCGGCACATTTTTTCCGGTTGAAACCATCGTGATGCTATCAGCTTTTTAGCCGCTGTGAGACCAGATAAAACTAGTCTCTTTAGCTGTATAGGGGCTGCAAACTGAAAAACATCATTCAACAGCAATACAGAGGGGTGTACAGGTATGTTCAGAAATAAGAATTCTGATAATTGCTGGGACACTTCTTTCCAGAATATCTTAACCGGTGGGCAATCCCAATACATGTGCATAAATGTACCCTCATCCCCATTTGTACATAAGGAACATCTGGAGTCTTGTTTAAGTCCCATTCTGTTCAATCTTATAGGAGTCAGGTATGTCCTATGAATATAATTAAGATTCATTTGTTGATGGTCCGGGTTACGTGACGCAATTCGAACGTTTGCCCAGACTGGTCTACAAGATACACTATACGACTAAGGTACCCATGTACATGTCAAAATACTTCCCAAAGGTCAGTGAATACCACAACCACTACACCAGAGGAAGCTCAACAAATCATGTTAAACCCAGATTCGGCTCAAACAAGGGACTAAACACGTTTCGCAATTATGCCACATCAATGTGGAACGCCCTACCCAAAGCTGTAAAGGAATGTGAATCTCTACCCACATTCAAAACTGCTCTTAAAGAGCACCTACGGGAGGCTGCAATTCGAAACTGGCCCCTGTAAATGTCCTAACGCAACCCCCTCCAATTTACAATAAATATCCTATCAAACCCAATAATACACGAGACCCTCTTCTTGGGACCAAGTAAGGTTTAGTCGATAATCCAATGTACAGTTACCCCCCCCCCCCCCACCCACCCAGCCTACCCAACCCCCCCCCCCCCTCCACCTCCAATGTACAGTTTGGGGGGGACCCTGATGTAAACAAGACGAAAGTCTTTCTCTGGTCTGCATCCCCTTAACAATTGTGTGTATTGAGCTGTACTGTATTGTACCCATTCTGGAATCTGTTAATAACATTTTCAATCAATCAAACAGCTGTGGGTAGGGCGTTTCACATTGATGTGACATAATTGCAAAACGTGTTTAGTCCCTTGTTTGAGCCGAATCTGGGTTTAACATGATTTGTGGAGCTCCCTCTTGTGTTGTGGTCGTGGTATTCTCTGACCATTGGAAAGTATTTTGACATGTACATGGGTACCTTAGTGGTGTAGTGTATCTTGTAGAACAGGCCCATTGCAAGTTGCTGTAGTCTGTCTTCTACTCTAAGCCATCCTAGGTTGTCAAAGTGGGCAGGGGTGAGGTGGGTTTTGGAGTAAGGTCAAGCAGTAGTCTGACCAGTTTGTTTTGCGATGTTTGTAATCTTGTTTTTAGTGCCTTTGAGGTGCTTTGGTACCATGAGCCTCTAGGATAGAACCCAGGTATGTAATTTCATCTTTCCTTGTGACAATATTGTCACCCACTGTAACTGAGAAGCCGTTGGTCTTGCTGAGTTTGTTATTTGATCCGAAGAGAATGGACTCTGTTTTTCCCAGGTGTAATGATAGTTTGTTAAGCGTCTTTGAGCACCTGGAAAAGCACTATATAAGATAGATGTATTATTATTATTATCAGCGAGCCAGGTTCTGATTCTGCCGAGTTCAGAGCTGAGGGTTTTTTCAACCTGCAACTTGTCCCTGTCAGACAGAGACCAGCAGTGCTGAGTCGTCCGCGAACAGGAACAGGTTGCAGTCACAGGCTGACTTTGAGTTCCCCCCAAACTCAATTCAGGTGAATCGAGGAATCCCTTGAACTGAATCATATAGTGTTTTCACGGCGGACCGGGAAAAGCACTTGGAGTACTTCAGATTGCCAAAAGCTATTACAAATCAGGGAGAAGAGTGCAAAAAAGGAGGCGAACACCCCCTCTGTCCTCGCCCGTTTGAACGAACTACCAAAGTACCGATCAGCATTTAGATCCAAAAAGTTGTACTAGTAGACTATTATAAACAATAAACAATCTTGAATCTATTCGAAAACCATTTTTAATGTAAAGATCAGTTGATCTAGTAACGTTATTTAATCACCTACCTTGGCTTTCACAATACGCATGTGACATGTCATGATGAGCTGATACTGTGCCTCACTCACCCATCCATCCACACACCATATGGTTGTAGCCATAGGCATCCAAACCTTTGTAAGATTTAAGGTCTTCATCTGTGTATGGGCTTGGTGAAAAAACAAGGTAGTTCACTATGTCGGGATAGGCAATAGAAGGCAGAATTGTCGGGTCGTAACTCCAAGATGAAGGAGCCAGCTCGTACAGATCTTCACCACCTATTAGTCTGAGTTTATCAGAATATCGCGCCCTTTCCTGCCGACTGTCCCTCTCTGTAGGTTCTAAGCAGCTTCCACACGCTTTCCTGAACTTTTCTGTGGTTTAGACACCCTAAAATCCAAAAAATCGACTTAAATCAAACATTCAGCGTGCAATCCATTCTGATGTTTCAATCCCAGTATCTCCACAATGTCCACACATCTGGGTTACTGACCAAACCGTGATGTCGGTGCAAACACTCTATACTGTACTTATTATAGGAGTTTGAAAAATGGAAAGAAGTGGGTGCAACTGACAACAATCCAGGGCTGAATCCAGGCTATCCTATCCTACCCTACCCTGGTTAGATTGATGTTTTCCTTGATTTTATTCCCCTATATTCTGTCCTCTCTTCCTATTATGTTATGCAACCTCCTATTTGGTATAGCTACCGGAGATACACGGAAGCAATACACTATGGGACACTATTGGACTGTTGGACATTCACTACACTTAAGCTATAGACCACTACACTTCCGCGTTACATTGAGCTCATGGGAGGAGAGAGCGGGGGGAGAAAATGAATGAATGTGGATGAGAGCCTCGACATTAAGTGGTTGTAGCTACGGCTGTGGGGGTGCTGGAGCCATGATCCTATATACTTTTATACGCATGAGTCTCCTGAACACGGAGCGACCAATCCCAAGTTGATCGGCACTTTCTCTGCCGAGCTATAGTCACTTTTCCGCACCTACTCCTGAACTACGCATGCGCAGATTGATGAACCTAGATCTCAGGACAATCCAGAGACTCCGTGGGCAATCTGCGCATGCAGAGTTCGGGAGTACGTGCGGAAAAGTGACTATAGCTCGGCAGAGAAAGTGCTGATCGACTTGGGATTGGTCGCTACTCGCTCCGTGTTCAGGAGACTCATGCGTATAAAAGTCTATTGGATCATGGCTCCAGCACCCCCACAGCCGTAGCTACAACCACTTAATGTCATGGCTCTCATCCACATTCATTAATTTTCTCAGTCATGGAGGAGGTACGCAAAGTCTATAGATTCTCAGGTCTGGACAAAACAGTCAAAACAATCGACCAAGTGGCTAATTAGACCTGGGGACACAAATGCCATGGGGGAAGACAAGAGTGAATCAAGTAACAGATGGTTTAGCCCATTTAAAGATTTATGGTTTGGAACCATGTTGCTGAACCTAATAGTTTTCCTCGCTATGAAAAGTACTGATCAGCAGCCCTGCCCCCTCCCATCATACTGGGAGGCACTCCGGTGACCTCCGTGGAGTACCATCTCCCGGGATTTGAAGTGGGAGCTCAACATCACGGGCCTGCTCAAGAAGGCCCAGGGGAGGATGTTCTTCCTCCGGCAGTTGAAGAAATATAAACTGCCGAGGACCATGATGGCCCAATTCTACACGGCCATCATTGAGTCCATCCTCACCCACTCCCAGGGGCGGGGCTATAGGCGCGGCTGGGGAGGCAGCTGCCTTAGGGCCCGCCCACTGTCTGGCGGGAGGGCCCGGGACTGAATGGAGTTGCCGTTCGCGTGTGGGACTGGATCGAACACAACTGGTGGTAACGGCAACTGGGACTGGTGCGTTTGTTTTGATTCTAGGCTCCTCCCGTTTTGCCAGTACTGTGGTACGAGTACGACTGATAGCGTGTGGTTTAGGAACAGGGCGTTTTGCACAAATCCAGCGCTCCCTTTCCTTGGCTGTGACGTAGCCACGTAAATCTCACAAGCCGCGCGGAGGTGATATTTTTCTCTGATGTCGCGTTCACGTTACGTGGGAAGAATCGGAAGAATCAGCTTCCGACTGGGAAAAACCATTCACTTCAGCCTCCTAGTTGTAATTCCTACTAGGACATATGGGATTTTTTATAGACCCCGATATCTCCCACTTCGCGTCACGAATTGCGGAAGTATGGATGTGGGCGTTTTGATCGAGTCAATGCGTGAAGGCTTCCTAGTTGTAGCAACGAGATGTCCTCTGGTTCTTCCGCTTCTTCCCACGTAACGTGAACGCGACATCAGAGAAAAATATCGCAAGCTATGTTCAACATAATAAGTCACCTGAAACATGAATGAATGAATGAATGAAAACTTTATTAACAGATTGCAGAATGGGTACAGTACAGTACAGCTCAATACATACAATTGTTAAGGGGATGCAGACCAGAGAAAGACTTTCGTCTTGTTTACATCAGGGTCCCCCACATCACCACCGCTACCATGGTGTATTAAAATCCGAAGACGCCGAGGAGCTAAGGGGGACATTTACCGAGGAGTCGGACCAGCACAAAGTGTGGATATATTATGATTTAACAAGTCTTATCTGTCCAGGACGATGACAACATTATTGCAGGTAAGCTAACTAGTACTACTAACGTTATCACGCTAGCTTGGATGCTAACTAACGTAATGTGAATGAATGAATGAATGAATGAAAACTTTATTTAACAGATTGCAGAATGGGTACAATACAGTACGGCTCGTTAAGGGGATGCAGACCAGAGAAAGACGTTTGTCTTGTTTACATCAGGGTCCCCCATTTTCAATTCATAGTGATCATAGAAAACATATACGTTACCACCTAGCCACAATCTATGGTATTTCTAGGTTACCACATGGGTGGCGCACGTGAACACTTTGTGAATTATGTGAGGGTGTATCATGATGATGGTAATTTGGCACTTAACGAACGTTACCTATCTCTTTGCCGTTTTGCATAGTGCACTGCATAGTACCAGAGATGACAAAAGTTATGTGGTAACATAGGTGGCATCACTGCCAGTAGTCGGCATATTACGAGCTGTCAATCTCGCCTCGGGGCCCGTGGGGCATTCCAACCGCCACTGCCCACTCCATCATCTCCTGGTTCCCCGCTGCAGCGGCAAAAGATCTTGCCAAGCTGCAGCGGGTTATTCGCTCCGCGGAGAGGGTGATCGGCTGTCCCCTGCCCTCCCTCAGGTCCCTGCACGACTCCAGGGCGCTGAAGAGGGCGAGAAAGATCATGGCCGACCCATCCCACCCCGGTCACAGCCTCTTCACCCTGCTCCCCTCTGGGAGAAGGCTGAGGATCCCAAAGGCTGTGAAAGCTCGACACAGACTGAGCTTCTTCCCCTCAGCCGCCAGGCTGATCAATGCCTCAGGTCCCCCCCCCCCCCCCCCCCTCGGTACCCCCCCTCTGCCCCCAAGTGACACTGGCACAATGACATTGACTGCACTGCACTAGTCCGTACTGGATCTCTGCACACTTCACTTTATATATATATATGTATTTTATTTATTGATTAATCCCCCACTGCACAGTTTTCGTTTCTTGTCTGTGTTGGTGTTTGTTTACTGTGAAAAAAGAAAGAATGCATACACTGTATTGCTGCAACAATTACCAATGTGTTTTACACAAATGGCTCAATAAAGGAATCTGAATCTGATCCACCACATAGTATTAGTGTATGTAGAGCACTAGTATAGTCTACTTGTGAGGGTTCGGTGTGGGAATAGGAGAGGAGACCCCAAATGCAAGAACACGAGCAGAGAGAGAAGATGCAGAGACGACGGGATGAAGTGAACAGGCTTTTACTGCGCAGTTGCAAACAAGGATACACGTTGAACTGTTACAAACAAAAACTAATTGCAAAACCCGAAAACAATACTCAGCAGTGCTGGGAAAATATGGACTAATAAGGAACGAACTCACAGGGAAATACAGGTGACAAAGTGAGTATGTGACCGAACACAACTGTGGTAACAATGACGAAACAATGCAAAACAAAATGTGTTATATAAATACTGCCCGTGATTACTAACAACTAACAAGTGCCAGCTGGTATAAGGCCAGGCATGGCCAAGGCTGAGGAACACAAAGAATTAGTAAAAGAAAACTCACATCATAAATAAAAGCATGTGTAAAGGGATATCTTACTCTAGAAATATATATGTAACAAGATTATCTCCACACTAGAAACATATATAAAGAGATAACCCTTACTGGAACATATGTAAAGGATAAACCTTAATGGAAATATATGAGAAGGTTTAACCCTTAAATGAAAGCATAAGTAGAGAGAAAAGCCTTACTGGAAACAAATGTAAAGGATAAACCCTAATGGAAACATATGAAAAGGCTTAACCCTTAATGGAAACCTATGCAAAGAGATAACCTTCTAAACACACGCTAAACAACACAACACAACATGAACAGAGGCAAACAATAAAGCATTAAAGATAGCATTAATATTATCCAGCAAACCTAGGAGGTCTAGTATCTGGAGTTGCTGCTGTGTTTGGCCACCAGAGGGCGGCAGAAAACCACTGTTCATATTGTTCGGGCAGAATCCCTGGCCGGGACCATGACACTACTCTACTGCATTGTATGTGATTGATTGATTGATTGAAAACTTTATTAACAGATTGCAGAATGGGTACAGTACAGTACAGCTCAATACATACAATTGTTAAGGGGATGTAGACCAGAGAAAGACTTTCGTCTTGTTTACATCAGGGTCCCCCATTTTCAATTCATCGTAACATATATGACATACTTGACATACAGATAGACAGTACTGCTACATCTATACATTTATGACATACCAGATTTGCAAATACAGTACTGTTTGTGATACGAAAAGAGTCCAGAAAAAAGAGTATATACATTTGACGTAGAAACTGTACATTGGAGGAGGTTGGGTAGGTGGAGGGGGGGGACTGTACATTGGAGGTGGAGTATGGGGGGGGGGGGGGGGGGAGGTTCGGTAGGAGGGGTGGGTGGGGGACACTGTACAACTATACAAGCAAAACTGTACATTGGAATATTGACAAGACCATACTTGGTGATTTACTGTACGTTGGAGGGGGTTGTGTTAGGACATTTACAGGGGCCTGTTTCGAATTGCAGTCTCCCGTAGGTGTTTTTTGAGAGTGTTTTTGAAAGTGGGTAGTGATTCACATTCCTTTACAGCTTTGGGTAGGGCGTTCCACATTGATGTGGCATAATTGCGAAACGTGTTTAGTCCCTTGTTTGAGCCGAATCTGGGTTTAACATGATTTGTGGAGCTCCCTCTGGTGTTGTGATCGTGGTATTCACTGACCTTTGGGAAGTATTTTGACATGTACATGGGTACCTTGGTCGTGTAGTGTATCTTGTAGACCAGGCCCATTGCAAGTTGCTGTACTCTGTCATCTACTCTAAGCCATCCTAGGTTGTCAAAGTGGGCAGGGGTGAGGTGGGTTCTAAGAGTAAGGTCAAGCAGTAATCTGACCAGTTTGTTTTGAGATGTTTGTAATTTGGTTTTTAGCGCCTTTGAGGTGCTTTGGTACCATGAGGTGCAAGCATTGATTGATTGATTGATTGATTGATTGAAAAGTTTATTAACAGATTGCAGAATGGGTACAGTACAGTACAGCTCAATACATACAATTGTTAAGGGGATGCAGACCAGAGAAAGACTTTCGTCTTGTTTACATCAGGGTCCCCCATTTTCAATTCATCATAACATATATGACATACATGACATACAGATAGACAGTACTGCTACATCTATACATTTATGACATATCAGATTTGCAAATACAGTACTGTTTGTGATACAAAAGTGTCCAGAAAAGGAGTGTATATACATTTGGCGTAGAAACTGTACATTGGAGGAGGTTGGATGTGTGGGGTTGGGTGGGTGGGTGGGGGCTGTACATTGGAGGTGGGGGGGGGGGGACACTGTACACTGTACATTGGAATACTGACAAAGCCATACTTGGTCATTTACTGTACAACTGGGTTAGGACATTTGTAGGGGCCAGTTTCGAATTGCAGTCTCACGTAGGTGTTTTTTGAGTTGCTGTACTCGGTCGTCTACTCTAAGCCATCCTAGGTTGTCAAAGTGGGCAGGGGTGAGGTGGGTTCTAGGAGTCAGGTCAAGTAGTAGTCTGACTAGCTTGTTTTGAGATGTTTGTAATTTGTTTTTTAGTGCCTTTGAGGTGCTTTGGTACCATGAGGTGCAAGCATAGTCGTAGTACCCTTGAATGAGTGCTCCTGCTAGAGTCTTCAGGGTATTCTTGTTTACCAGTGAGGAGATCCGGTACAAGAATCGAGTTTGTTGGTTGACTTTTTTTATTACATTGGATGCCATTTTGTCACAGGAAAGATTTGCCTCTAGGATGGAACCCAGGTAGGTAATATCTTCTTTCCTTGTGACAATATTGTCACCCACTGTAACTGAGAAGCCGTCGGTCTTGCTGAGTTTGTTATTTGAACCGAAGAGAATGGACTCTGTTTTGCCCATGTGTAATGATAGTTTGTTGTCGGCGAGCCATATGCAGATTTTGCCTAGTTCTGAGCTGAGGGTTTTTTCAACCTGTAACTTGTTCTTGTCAGAGACCAGCAGGGCTGAGTCGTCCGCAAACAGGAACAAGTTGCAGTCACAAGCTGACGACATGTCATTTGCATAAATTAGGAACAGTAGCGGACCTAGTATGCTTCCTTGTGGAACACCACAGCTTACTGTGAGGGGGGGGGATAGGGTACCGTTTACCTCCACCATCTGCTCTCTCCCCTCCAGGTAGGATTGCATCCAGCTCACTGATAGACTATCAAAACCACTACTCTTTGTGCTGTATGTGAGATCTTGTATTCCTGATACTATGCATATCTCTGTGTTGATGATATGTCTATCTCTACCAATACCACCAAGACAAATGGCTGCATATTGATTGTATTTGTTCAATACAAAGTGATTGTGATTCTTTCCTCAGGTTCTAAGGTGAACCTACAGAAGTATGTGGAGGGGGCAGGTGTGGACCAGGACCAGCTGGAGTGTGAGCTGCACAGGTACAAACCAGAGGGGATCCCGGTGCGCTGGCCCGGTCATGGAGCTCAGGAGTATGACCACTGGTTCATCTCTACCCTCAAGCACACAGAGGGTCTGTTCACCGTCTCGGCTTTACTCAGACACACACCTGCAGCGCCACCAGCAGGACTGGAGGACTCCCACAGACAGCTTGCTGTCGAAGACAGAGACACTCTCATCACTACAGGTAAGACTGAACCCCGTCTGCCTTTGCCTTGGTACAAAAGAGAAGATGTAAGCACAGGGCAATCGGTTGGTATTATCAAAAGTCTCTCTTTCTCTCTCTCTCTCGTTCTCTTTCTCTCTCTCTCTTTTTCTCTCTCTCTCTCTCTCTCTCTCTCTCTCTCTCTCTCTCTCTTTCTCTCGTTCTTTGTCTCTCTGTTAAAAACTCACCATGAATGTTTGGACCATATGGTATATGCTCATACATTATTAAAGTATTTGAGTTGTAGATGTTAAATAAGCTTTATCTATCTCTTCTCAACCGATCAGAACTGAAAACATAGACCCATTTCTCTACTCCAAAGTTGATAAACATTGCTGATGTAAACAAAACTTTTTATAACATTGTGAAACAGTGAAAATCCATAGTTAGTTCGCTATCACTGGTAGTCCTTGTATTAAGTGACCAGTCAATCATGTTGGGAATGACAATATATGTCTCCTATCCTATGTGTTGCATTTTTGTGGTGATGCTACTATTACAGTTTGTGCCTTTTAAAGGGTACGTTCAGACAATTGGACGCCATAGCCCTATTTCCTACTTACCAAAGATCTTCATACTCACAGCAGTCAATGGGGCCATGCTCCAGTCTGTACATGCCTTGAAATAAGCGTTAATTTCAATATGTTTATTTATACCATCTCTGTGTTTCTTTGTGTCCACATTTACTTGTTGTAGTTGCTATGGTGCTCCAAACCCGCTCTCCATCGGTGCACGTGGGGCTGCAGTCTGATCAAAAGCTCCACTGCCAGTTTGCCGTTGACCACAGGGGGCCAAATGTCAGTGTGTCATGGCGGTTACGGCGTCATGGCGAGTATATCCTGTTATTCAGCCACGCCAGCCGCTCGGGACAGACACATGGCAGAGGGGTGGGGCTGAAGGCCCTGCATGAGGGAGACATGTCCCTCTCCCTTCTCCCTGTCAAGATGAACAGTGAGGGGACCTACATCTGTTCTGTATATGTGCCTCCACTCACCACCAGTCAAGATGTAACTCTACATATCATAGGTGAGTGTGGGTCATGGAGGAGGTACGCAAAGTCTATAGATTCTCAGGTCTGGACAAAACAGTCAAAACAATCGACCAAGTGACTAATTAGACCTCGGGACACAAAGGCCATGGGGGAAGACAAGAGTGAATCAAGTAACAGATGGTTTAGCCCATTTAAAGATTAATGTTTCTGAACCTAATACTGTACTGTAAAAGCTCAAATGTGAATCTCGGATAGAAATTGTAATATGCCATTTTTCCAGCTGAAACTATGATGATATTACCCTGATAATCCATCATTATCTAGAAGGCTTAACAATCTCCACCCTTTACTTTCCCACTCAACATTACTGGGTAGATGACAGACATGAGATGCCTGTATTGCCATGGCTTATCAAGTAAATAATGCATTTTGATACCGTCAGTAGGGTATCACAAACGGACAACACATTTCACATGTCATCACGATTGGACAAGCTGTTGAGTGTTTTTCATGTTTTTAGTTTTGTGAGAATTGTGCTACCATGAGGCCAAATTATTCAAAACAGGCCTCCTCGCTATAGTAGGACAAACATATTTGTCAAGTTTGGTGAAAATCTGAAACATTCACAAGTAACACATAACTTCTTGTTTACCATGCGTTTATCCAAAATTCAATAGGATGTGGTGGTGGTCATACCTTTTGACCTATCAACAGAATCATATGGTTTGGTCTATCAACTGAATCATACAATTTGGTCTATCAACTGAATCATATGGTTTGGTCTATCAACTAAATCATCCATTTAAAGACAATGGTCCTCATTCATGAACGGACTTATGGGAAAAGTTACAAGCAAATTTCATCGTAACTCCACTTACGAGCCTTTCGGGCCGATTTTGGCATTCTCAAACGGTTCCTTGATCGGGGATTCGCTCGTAGCTAAGAGCAGGATTTATGAGTGCGGAAAGGCAGTCGTACGTCGGATAGACTGGTGTGCGCCAGTGTTCTTAAGGGCTTCATTTGGGAGAAATCGTTGGTGATTGCGTTCACGTCGATTCTACAGACATCCTCTGATTTAAATAATTATAATAATAATAAATACGACAATATTTGTATAATTAAAAATTAAGCTTTACATTTATAGTCATGCAGAGTGATGTCAGAAAAAATATATTAGCACTACACACACACTGCAAATGACAGTGAATAAATACATAAGTAAATAAATAAGAACTAAACTCAATCGTACGGATATAGCTAGAGTGGAATAGAATGGACACATCTACATTCTGCTATCAGCACACCCCATTCCTTTCATGTAGGCTATATATTTAATAATATATATTATAAATCTATAGTTTATTAGCAACGACGCACTAACGTACATTGTATTGTACTTGTGCTGTATAATGACAATACATTTGAATCTAATCTAATCTAATTTTGATCAGTCGCAAATCGCTTCCATGCTACCTGTTGAATATGGGGGTCAGCACAACCAAGGTGCAATGCTTAGCCTCTCCCTTATGGTATAAGGAGCTGTTGAATCAGTTTGCACATGGTCCTTCATGCCCTATAAGGAGCTGGTGGGGCGTTTATGTATGCAAATTCAGGTGTATGAGAACGCGCTTTCAGTTTAAGAACGAGTGACGTTCTTCATTCAGTTGCGATCATTTTGGCAACTTACGAGCACCTCTCCACACGTTCAGGTATAACACATTTCTTACAAGGTTATTTACGAGGAAACTTACGCAAATGTTACTGAATGAGGTCCATTGATCTCTAGATGCCACAAAGAGAGTTTTATAAAAATCAGGTGAACAGCCTAGGAGGAGTATGGGAAAAAATATTAAAAATAAATGGCAGAAAATCTAATATGGTGGACTTCATAGTTCCTTATGGTAAATATGTTGTCCATGAGGAGCCACAGGGTATAATTTGTGTGACTACGAGTAACGGGTCAAGAGATAATCTCATTTTAAGAGCGAAAGTTTGGGCTGATGGTGAAAGAAAAGACAGAGCTCACCAAAATAGGTGCATTCCGGTAGGGATCATGAATGTTCACAGCAAATTTTCTAGCAAAGGTTTAATGTTATATAAGCATTTATTGTATTGTAAATGGGACACCCATGCAGATCAGGTGGTAAAGAAGGCCCAACAACGCCTCTTCCACCTGAGAAGACTAAAAAAGTTTGGCATGGGGCCTAGCATCCTGCGTGCATTTTACAGGGGCACCACAGAGAGTGTCCTTACCGGCTGCATCACAGCCTGGTACGGGAACTGCACTGCTCACAGCCGCAGAGCAATACAGTTGTTAAGACAGCTCAGAAAATCTGCGGCTGTGAGCTCCCCTGTATACAGGACATTTATAACAACTGGTGCATCAGCAAGGCCCGGAGGATTATAAAGGACCCCAGCTATCCCAACAACAGTCTGTTCCAACTTCTGCCTTCCGGGAGGCGTTACCGCAGCCTCAGAGCTAGGTCCAGCAGGCTCAAGGACTCAGGGGCCTTTCTCACTCACTCATTCTGTCCATACCGGTCCGTACCGTCCTCATTCCGGGTCAGAGTGCGAACTCCCCCCCCCCCCCTCTCCCCCCTCTAGTTTGTGTACACACTGTGGTCTTGGTTCGCTTCGGGTTCTGTTTACGGTTTGCCTTTTGAGCATTTACGCTTGCCGTAGGTGATGATGTCACGTTCGAAAATGTAAACAGGAAGTGTCTTAACACTACTGCGGAGACTGGATGCTGATATAAAATGAACAAATTACCAATAAATATGAAGTTATATTTGAACCTCTGTCAAGCCTTGTCAATATAACCCACCCCATTTTATCACGAATGGATGGTGTTGTAGAGTCCGCTTTTGAGCGTTTTGCAGGGTTCACGATAGCGCTAAGCTAACGGCTAACGCTAGTTAGCTTAGCCTTTTACTAGTAACATTGCTGCATCGATTATATTGAATGTCATTGATCTACTGGTCGACCACGGCCGACTGGTTGGGCACCACTGGTCTAATAGAAATAAATGCATTCAAACAAGAAACGAATGTATAGAAATAGCATGGCAAACAAAAATTGCCAGGCCTAATGCGAGCCAGAAGTGCTGTGCTTTGTAATGTGGCTTCATGTTTTCATCCACTGAGCTGTGAGGTTCCACATGCTTGTTTTTGGTTGAGGTCTGAACTCTCAAATTGCCCATAAATATCGTTTTTGTGGGTATTGTTCAGTGTGGTTTTATCTGCCCAAAATTCAAGCAAGCATGACAGTAACGACGTTGTGTGTGTCACGCCCCCCGCTCCCACGGCCCGATTCCGAGACCACCTAATCCAACTGGCCCCGTTCAGCGGGGGGTAAAACGAATCAGCGCCGTTTCGCATCCCAAAAGGGGTGAGTGAGAACACTCCCCCCCGTGCCCCGGGGTGGTGATTCGATCCCAATACCTGAGTGAGAAAGGCCCCTCATTCTACCACCAAGCCATCAGACTAATGAACAATACCTAAACAATTATGATTTTACCCTGTGTTTTTATGTATGTAGTAAGTATTTTTTAGTACTGTATGTACATTTGATTCTACTGTTGTACTTTTTATATCACCACTCTCAGCACTGTCACTTTTTCTTAAATCATTATTATGCTGGTTTTTATTGTGTTTTCTTTCGTATGTATTCTTTTGTGTATTTTATTGACTGCTGTAGGTTGAGGGGGCAAGACCTAAGAATTTAGCTCTTTTTGTATGTAAATGTGACAAGATGCAACAATAAAACTGAATCTGAATCTGAATGTTATATAATCATTTATTGTACTTTTGACTCCCTCCACAGAATCTCCCCGTGTCTTCCTCAATATTGGTCCAACCCTGTCCCTGCAGGAGGGGGGTGAGCAGAAGGTAATTTGTGGGGTGGAGGGCTACTACCCTCTGGACGTGGAGATTGAGTGGTATCGCGAGTCCTCCACGGCATCTGGCCAGCGAGTGGGCGCTCCTCTCCCCAAGAGGCTCACGAACATCCTCTTCTCCAGCCACAAACGCAATCAAAGCGGGACCTACTCCCTGTCCGCCTTCTTCTACTTCCAGCAGGCCTCACTCAGGGACTCGGGGAGCCAGTTCTCCTGCAGGGTCTCCCACACCTCCCTCCGCATGCCCATTCGCAAGAGTTTCATTCTCACTGTCCATGGTAAGAGGCGGAGGGGTCCAAAAGTTACCGTTATGAGTTTGAAGTACAGTACCCCTTTTCTTTTGTCAACGTCATAACTCTGCTTCCGAAGCCAAACTGTATATGCATCTCAAAATTTGAAATAGGCACGTCATTTAATGCTGTCTCCACAGTTCTCAAATCTCTACTGCAGTGAGCATTAGTGAGCTGGGTCAGGATATCTGGTGTTGCATAGCTGTTTAGACTGTTATTGCACTCTGCTGTCTTTCTGTGGGAGAGGCTCTAGGGATGAAAGCACTTGACCAGGAGAAGGAATCTGAACACACAGTTAGTCCTTACTCCCTCTTAGTAATTTACCCCTCTTAGTAATTTACCCTCTCTTGGTAATTTACCCCCTCTTAGTAATTTACTCCCTCTTAGTAATTTACCCCTCTTAGTAATTTACCCCTCTTAGTAATTTACTCCCTCTTAGTAATTTACCCCTCTTAGTAATTTACTCCCTCTTAGTAATTTACCCCTCTTAGTAATTTACTCCCTTTTAGTAATTTACTCCCTCTTAGTAATGTATTCCCTCTTAGTAATTTACTCCCTCTTAGTAATCTACTCCCTCTTAGTAATTTACCCCTCTTAGTAATTTATTCCCTCTTAGTAATTTACTCCCTCTTAGTAATTTACTCCCTCTTAGTAATTTACCCTCTCTTAGTAACGCCCTCTTAGTAATTTACCCTCTATTAGTAACGCCCTCTTAGTAATTTACCCTCTATTAGTGATTTTGCCTCTATTAGTAATTTACCCACTATTAGTAATGTTTTCTGCCAAGTACCTCCTTGACGGACCAGTTTCCTTTTGACAGTTTCTTCACCTCCCCTCTCATTGTTTTACAGCTATATCAGCGTGTGTCACATGTTTCATGATCATGTTAATTTTGTAATATTTATTTAATAATAAATCTCCTTGCATATCCCATGCAGTATCCCCACATAACCCTAGGGGTACATGTACCCCCATTTGAGAAACACTGGTCTGATGCTTGCATGCTTTGTCACATAATTGAGCTGCAATACCTTCAACCACCACTTGATGTCAGTATAGATGCGTGATTGATTACAGCTGTATTTTGTGTTGGATGTTGTCAGAGGTGACCAGTTGGACGTTCATCCTTACTGCTGTCTTCGTTGTGCTCATCCTGTCCACCATCTTATTTGGGATGCTGTACAACCTGCACACAGGTGAGTCTCCCTGCAGAAGTTGCTCAAATTCATCTGTGAATATTATATTTGAAACACTTATATTGACATACAAATGTATTCTGTTTGAAAGAGTAAAACATGGGCGGGCGGGTAGCGCAGCGGACTAAGCGTCTATCTACCACCACAGAGCCAGTGGGATCGAATCCGGCTGTGGTGCCTCCGGCTTGGCCGACCGTCCATACTAACACAATTGGCAGTGTTAGCGGGTGGGAAGCCGGCGTGGGTGGGTCCTGGTCGTTGTAAACAGCGACTCCTACAGTTCGGTCGGGGCGCCTGCACAGCAAGGGAAGGATCTGGGAGAGGTAGTGTGACCTTCCACACGTTACACTCTCCCGGTGAGAGTCTGCGCTTCCAGGTGAAAAGAAGCGGTGGGCTGGCTACACATGTGTCGGAGGAAGCATCTGATAGTCTCCGCCCTCCCGGACCGATGGTAGCGGGTAGAGTGTGCAACGACCAGGAAGGGGATTGGGAATTGGCATAACGACTAGCATTGGGATGGGAGAAAAACTGAAAAAGAAGGGGGGAAAAGATAATAAAAAAAAGGAGTAAAACATTGTTTTTTGCTTTTTATTTACTTCCTTAGCGCAACAAGCAGCAAAGGTAATATTATATGATTTATGCTATTATATGCTTTATTACATGTTTTTTATAATTGGCCCAAATCTAGTTGTTCCTTGTATCTTTATTCTCTTAATTAGTGTTAACCAAATGTCGATATTGTGTGTGTGTGTGTGTCCTGAACAGAGAAAACCTTGCTGATTGGACATGCAAGATTGACTGAGTATGAAATCACCAGAGACAGACACTTGGACGGCCTTCTTCCCTCTATTATTCTGTCTCTTCCTCTTCTCTCTTTCCCTGGCTGGCACACAATTACATCAACAAGGAACACCCCGCCCATTGGAGCTGCACAAGTCAGATTACCTCTCATTCACCGTCTTATAAATTCTCAAATGGTTGACTCAAGGGGGAAATTGGGTTTGTGTGAAACCTAATGTGTCCTTGGGTTTTTGGCCCGGTTTGAGAACCGATGTGAATAACTTTTGTAGGACTTGTGGTACCTGTCAGGTAGTGGGGAAGCCTTGCCGTAGTCCATGGAGCTGGACCTTACGTGCATCTCAAGGTGATAGAAGGTGGACCATGGTTACCTGATGTTTTTCTTTGTATGTGATAATGTTTGCTAACCCGATGGGTTCGCTTTTATGGGGGGAAGTGTGACGTACCTAGGGCTGACCTTCGAATATTTTTTTGGCAATCGAAGCTTCGGTGCCGAGCTTCGATTTTAATTCGAAGCTTCGAATTTTAAAAAAAACTATTAATTTTTTTTTTTTTATATAGTTATTATTTTTTTTTTATCTTATGTTGCAGGACTTGTACAGCACTTTGGTAAACTTTGTTGTTTTTAAATGTGCTCTATAAATAAAGTGGATTGGATTAATGAATTAAGTAGCCCCTTTCGTGACTGTGACGCAGCCAACACAGTGTGATTTAATTCAAGGTGGATCGCTGTTGTCGTTTGAACAACTTCAGATTTCATGGGAACTACCAATCTCCCAAATCAAGAATGTTTAAGATGAATGAAGTAAGATTTTGATTATTTGAAATATGGCCTGTGTAGACTAAACTATGCACAGAATTATGTCAGTCTACAAGGTCCGGATTCTACATGGTCCGGCAATGTAGACCTTGTAGACTCCACTACAGACCAATTATCAGTGAATGTTCATGCATTTTTAAGAAGGGCTACTTCCACAAAAAAACAAAGAACTCACCAAAACATCTCAGTAGCACCTTATCTAAATGTTCTATTTCATATATGGAGATTCATATTTATTTATGTATTGCATGCATTTCTACATTTTATTTCCTATTTTGTTTATTCATCCCAGTATCTTTCTTTCTTATGTGTGGAATTCTACAAGGCATTTACATTCACATTTACATTTAGTCATTTAGCTGACGCTTTTATCCAAAGCGACTTACAAGTTCTGTACGACAGGTCATCAGGAAGGATACAACTCTATCAACTGAGTAACAATATTCATCAAAGTGTTGCGTGTTACAGTGTAGGTTAGTTTATTAGGACAAGTGCATGACAGTAAGGTTAGTTAGGGTTAGATTTTTTTTATTTTATTTTTTAAATTTTATTTCAGATAATGGTTGAAGAAGTGCGTCTTTAGTCGACGGCGAAAGATTGGATGGGATTCGGCTGTCTGAACTGGGGTGGGTAGTTCATTCCACCATTGTGGGGCAAGGACTGAGAATAGGCGTGTAGGTGGTGTATATGTGTTTGAGGATGATATCCTTCAAACAGGCAATAGTGATGATATAATTTGGGCAGTGCTGAGTTGGGTTACTTTCCTCCAGTGTATTTGTCCCCCGGCCCCACCCAATGGCCCCATGCACACACACACACACACACACACACACACACACACACACACACACACACACACACACACACACACACACACACACACACACACACAGAAGTAAAAATAAAATAAAAAATTAGATTTTTTTTTGATTTTTTTGATTTTTTTTAAACTTCGATTTTTTTTTAATGTTCGAAGCTTGTGCCATCGAACGAAGCTTCGAAGTATTTAAGACAGCCCTAGACGTACCCTAATGATAATCCCCTTTTTTGTTTCCCCTTCTCAGGTGCCGCCCGCCCCTTCCTGTAGAGTGTGCTGATTACCCGATGATGACTACAGCTGAGGGCAATCACTCATTAACACTTTGAGTGCCAGCGACGAGATTTCTCGTTAGTTCATGCCGACCGTTGAGTGCCAGCGACGAGATATCTCGCTTTTTTTTTAATTTATTAGCGATTTGAATTCATATTTCATCAATCTAGTCTCACGTTAGTGCTGTAAACTCTCTCTGAGCTCCATTGGGAAAATACCGCCCCCTATTGTCTCTCCCTGTCGTACTGCACCCCTTTGGAATGGATTGAATGAAACACTGCTTCCTCATTTTACTTCTCGGGCAAGTCACCCGAGAGGATCGGATTCATTGCAGAGCCGCAAAACAGCGCGGAATACATATTTCCGTACCCAGCGTTGGATCAATAAACGCGATCGATATTTGGAATGGCGATCAGGAATTGGAATAATCTTTTTGGAGAACATCTGATCTGAGGTAAGGAATCTATTTTACCAGTCTTAGGATAATCAGAGCTTTTTTCACAGAGATATCAACGTGTGCCCTATGTGTGTGTGTGCGTGTGTGTGCTGATCAGGAAATGAGAGAATCGATTTTTCAGCTCGCTTCTATAGCGTGCATAAGTACAATACTATCGATAATCTAGCGTTTATTTGAAAACTATTCATAAATAGGCCGAAAAATGACAACGTTTTTTGTGTATTCCAGAATATTCCAGTAAAGGGCGATTATCACAGAATCTTTATATTTTCCTGAAACTTAAAAAAAACAAGCGTTTTTCAAAATGGTATAAAACGGAAATTAACCGATTAAAAAACAATCCGTTTCCACAATGTTGACTGCAAACAAGTCATTGATAAGCGACGGCCAGATTAGACACATAGCCATAATTTAAGATATAGTTTATGCATTTGCAAATATGAGAGCTCTATCATTGAAGTGGGTGGTGGCATTCAAGGTGGGTAAGGCTCACCGCATGGCTGGCACTGAGTGTGTTAACACATTCCCGGCCATTGGGGGCCGTCTAATCTCACGCTATATGGCCAGCATTTCAAAACAGACTTGCATTGTGCGTGAGGCTGTTTGTAGAGCTAAATCTATACTTTATAGTATTGCTATCTGTCCATTCTCATTGTCAATTGAGACCATAAACCGTCCCTTCAAAATGGCTTAAAGAAATTTTTTTTTCATCAATACGTTCCCATTTTATAGTGTCTTGAATATAAGCGCTATATGGGATTTGGTCTAGTATATTTCCTGGAAGGCGAGATACAGGGCGCTAAGCTAATAACATTAAATCGAACTGCGTTTTGGCACTACAGAAGCTAGAGCTAAAACTCAAAATGCATATTGTCGGTATTCATGGTCCACCATGAATGCATGAAAGGGGGGGGGGGGGCGGGGGACGTCGTTTCTGATTATTGATTACCAATAACGGCGTTAGCCTCAGTAGCCACATTCGCTGATTGGCTGGTTGAGTATGATAACAAGGCCTGATCAGAATGTAATTTACGTGAAAAAGATCTTACCGTGGGCCGGTTGGATCCCCAAAAGGATTTCCCAGTTATCGATCGCCATCTGGTAGATCGATATGTCCATTGGCTGATGATATATTCCTTTACTGCATAGTGAATTTGGCGTCGCAAAAGGTATTCCAAGCTACAGGCTACACGTATAGATTCCAGCTAACAGGAAACTCAATTGAAAGTAAAAAAAAATAAAGCACCGTTCTGCCACAGGGAACACTGCATTATCGAGACAGCGCCCCTACGAGGATCTGGCCGGTAATGCACTTTTCAGAATTCCAAGAGTAGGGTAAATCTGCAGTGCCGCTCTGTGACATTGAGTAGGTTATTAAAATGGAATAAAAGCCAAAACAACCTTGCCACGGACATTGGTTGGCCCTCTACCTTTGGATCCGAAACACGCACATGTCCGTGGTTGGCCGGGAACCAGTTAAGGGGCGGGTGGATAAAACCTGAAATGCTGCGCCCACTCATGGCCTTTTTTTGCCATTGACACTGAGTTGGATGGATTGATTGTTGTGTTGGCCTTATTTCCACTGTTGTGTGGGACTGTGTGTGTTTTGGTTCACACTGGTATGTTGTATCAATGTTATGAATTGAAAATGGGGGACCCTGATGTAAACAAGAAGAAAGTCTTTCTCTGGTCTGCATCCCCTTAACAATTGTGTGTATTGAGCCGTACTGTATTGTACCCATTCTGCAATCTGTTAATACAAATTTCAATCAATCAATCAATCATTGTTTTGTCTTGCTGGTATCTCTACCATGTAGGTTTGATTGTGTCTTGTGACACTCCTGCTATTAGTAATAGCCTTGTGTTCTGTTGTGCTGGGTGGTTACCCAGTTTCCCAACCATGTGGGGGTTTGGTGGTGTCCTGTGACACTTGTGATTGATTGATTGATTGATTGATTGATTGATTGATTGATTGATTGATTGAAAACTTTATTAACAGATTGCAGAATGGGTACAATACAGTACGGCTCAATACACACAATTGTTAAGGGGATGCAGACCAGAGAAAGACTTTCGTCTTGTTTACATCAGGGTCCCCCATTTTCAATTCATAATGACACTTATGACATACACAATATACCGATATACAGATAAATATCATGACATTTATGACAAATGTGCAAATATACAGTAGGTACTGTTAAACAGAGATCCTAACAGAAAATATATACATACGATGGGCAGGCGACTGTACATTAGGTGGGGGTGGGTGGGTGGGATGGGGTGTTTGGACATTTACGGGGGCCAGTTTCGAATAGCAGCCTCCCGTAGGTGCTCTTTGAGAGCGGTTTTGAAGGTGGGTAGGGATTCACATTATTTTACGGCTGTGTGTTTGTTTAGTGTTTGCCTAGTGTAGTTTGTCTCTTTGTAGATCCCTGTTTTGTTCTCCCTTACCTTATCCCTGTTTTTGGGTTTCATTCCCCTTTATGTTAATAAATATAATTTACTTACCTATCGGGACCTGTGCTAAATGCACTCACTGAACGGGTTGGAGGTTCACAAACAACCCTGTTCAGGTACATTTATAGACCTTTGTATGTGACAGTCCTAATTTAAGCGTTAATCAGTTATCTGATTGGGATTTTGATGATGATTGAAATATGATCATAAAAAGATGTGGTTTGATGGAAATGTATGGCAAATGTTCAAAAGCAATATCTGTTATTTTGGTGTTATTTTTTGTTGTGAAGAAGGTAATGCAATGTTAATACCAAAGCAAAGAAAGACATTTGAACAGTTGGAACTTTGCTCTGAGCTTTTAAGTTGTTCACAATAGCTGGCTAAGTTTATTTATCTTTATGTGAAAATGTGTGTGAATATGAATAATTATAATGATGATAATAATATATATCTTTTTAAATATTAAAACACACTTGTTCCTTGTGTAATGTCTTGGCTTTTACGGTATGTGTGTCTGCTCTGCTCTGCCGCGTTCCATATTTTGGGATTTCCAGGCAGCCTAATTGATGAGGGTTTAACCTTATCTGCTCCCTCACTGGGAGGTAAAGGCAATGCTAGATGCCAGAGTATGGTGGACAGATGAGTGTATTCTTGGTTCTAACCTCTCCATTGCGCTTTGCACAGGGACAGGCCGTTCAACTTCCAAGGCCTTCTCCCTGTGTCTCTGCCATGTTAAGTGAACTGTAAACACTATCAGACTGGAATGACAGCTGTTCCCCAACGCTGCACTTTGGGACAAACACCTTCCCCCTCACCACACTACTACCACAGTTCTCTGTTCTATCTGCTGCTCTCTCTGTCGGTCTGGTTTATACAAACACTCACAAAAAAAGAAAGTCCCCCTTGTAAAGCATGTGATTGACCCCGAGATGGTCGTAGATGCCAACCGTCAGCTTTGAAGTGGTTTGATGAAGAGGAACTTTCAGATGGAGTCCATAGAGAGAACAGATAAGTCGCCTGGTCAGGTCAGAGTCCATTTACTAGGATAAACAATGCTCTAGTTAGACCAATACCATATGCCTGCCAGTTTGCTGTACCCCAGGGGAGTGTGCCTGCTGCAGAGAGGGTGCGTGTGGCCCAAGTTTGATCACACAATGTTAAAAGGAAAACAAACAGCTCTAATCTCTCTGGGAGGTATAAAGAGAGGCACCAAGGTGGAGTGAGAGAGGTAGCACAATAGAGAGAGAGTGAGGAAATGGGGAATGAAAGCTTGTAAAAGAAAATGAGAGCTCAGCAGAAGAAAGAGAAAAAGAAGCGTCTGTTTTGTTTTCCAGTGGTGTCACTATATGAATTGAAAATGGGGGACCCTGATGGAAACAAGACAAACGTCTTTCTCAGGTCTGCATCCCCTTAACAATTGTGTGTATTGAGCCGTACTGTATTGTACCCATTCTGCAATCTGTTAAATAAAGTTTTCATTCATTCATTCATTCAGACTAGTCAACAGAATCCACCTGTGGTACTGATATTTTGAAACATAGGTGGTGGCAACTGGAAGTCAGGTTTACATTTGGAACAGAGGTGGTGGTAACTGCAAGTCAGGTTTACAATCTTAAATTCGGGGGAACGTGAATGAGTATTGTTCAGTAACTACCGCCATTAGTGGCCTTGAGGCACTTAACTCCCAAATGATCCATTAGAGCTGCTCAGCGGACCAACAGTAGAAGACGGGTTGTAATGAGCAGCTCCCAAGTGTGAATGTGCATAACTATGATAATGTGTGTGAAGCGAAGTGTTGCTCAAAAAAGAGCAAGCGTTTTCAATCAAACTACTAAGGAGAAAAAGAAAAAAAAATGGAAAATCGCACTTTATTAGGCCCCAAAAAGGTAAATGCAGTGGTTGAGTTGAGTAGCTTCACTGCAAGTTGAAATTAAGCAGGCTGGTTGATGGAAGACGACAACAAAAGTAATCTAGCCTGTCATAAAAAAAAAACATGATTCTCGATAAAATGAGTGAGACATGATGGGTCATATCAATCCCCTATAATTATGGTGACTTCCTTCAGCCATAGACAAAGCTTACATGAAAGCCCCATAAACCAGTTTATCAGACAGAAGACAAGTGGGATCTAGTTGTGGTCTACAGGCTCCGGAGGTGGGTTTGTTGTATCACATACTGTGTACCTCATACCTAATCCCCAGTGTTTGTACTCTGCGGAAAGCAATTAGCTCAGGATAAGTCTCTCCTGCAGATGCAGTAATGTTGGTATGTGCTGAATTCCACCGTGTTATCCCCCCTTGTAAACTTAATTTGATTGTAGTATATATACTTAACAGTTATATCTGAACATCTTACAGTGCTTTTCAGAGACAAAACAAATGCCTAAGGGAGGATGCAAAGTATGTTGAAAGCAGGGTTTTCTTTAGGGTGTGGGTTGCATTTTTCAGGCATAGTTTAACCCATTAGAAGTAGAACTAAACAACAGTAGATATAAAGCCAGTGAGTGATCAGTTCTGTTCTAAAACCCTCTCTCCATCGGACTGTGTTTTCCTCATGAGTTGTGACCCCATGTTTATACATACATGTCAGAGTGTGTGAGTTTATATTGGCTGATGTGACACCGTGTATTGGTGTGTGGGTGTCAACATTTGTCACTCACAACGTGTGTGTGTGTGTGTATACGTATGTCAGGGCATCCTGCAAGTAGCTCACAAGGCCTTCTGACCAAACCACAGGCCACACACTTAACTACTGCACGAATAAACAAGACCCATGCTGTGCAAATGGAAAGATTGGTGTGTGTTAGTCTGGATGTCTACGCATTAATCTGTCTGCGGCTTCTTTCTTTCAATTTAACTCATTCCTCTCTTCTCCCTCCATAATTTTACATTTCTACCACAAATCTCACTTTGTTCACTTCTCTCCAATGACCAAGTAATTTAATCATCTCTATCTCTACCCATCTGTCTGTCTGTGTCCCTTTCTTTCTTTCTTTCTTTCTTTCTTTCTTTCTTTCTTTCTTTCTTTCTTTCTTTCTTTCTTTCTTTCTTTCTTTCTTTCTTTCTCTCTCTCTCTCTCTCTCTCTCTCTCTTCCAGTTTATCCAGGGTTCTGTCGGGTGAGGTCAGGTTACATGGATCTGTCTCACCAGGCACACAATAAAACATATAAATACATGCAGCGGCTTGGAAGCTTGTGAGGAGATGAGCTCATGTTTTGAACCTGGCTGTCAATGTCCTCACGTCAGCCAAAAGACAGAGGTTCTGGCTTTTTCCTGTTGAAACAGTTGTGTAAGAGGCTGAAAGTATATTTGCCTCAACGACCAAACATGAAGCTGGATCGTAAAAGTGATGCATCATCACATAGTTATGTGGGTAGCGTCAGGCTGTATATGAAAGTTACCAGCTGAATTCACGTGGGAATTTAAAAGGCTGTTTTTGGAAATTCTGGCCAAACGATAATGCTGGTGTGTGTGCAAAGCTCGTAGATTTATGTGTTGACAAAGAAATGATAAGAATGGACAACAGATTGGTGACAACAGTGGCATTTACATTCTTTAACAGTTGTTTTGGCTGTGTAATGAGATAGACATGGTGTGTATTTTTTGCTCTATTATTACTCATTCTGTTTGTGTTTACATGGGAAACGGAGGTGTATTAACTGTAATTGATAATAGCCATGAGAGATTGGTGTGTGTGTGCGTGTGTGTGTGGGGGGGGAGAGGGGGGTGAATGTCTTAATGTCATTCTTCCATATGAGCTGTGTCCATCTCCAAGGCTTAGGGGTGAGATGACACGCATGCACACACACACACACATACAAATGCATCTGTCCATCTTCTCAGTGTGACAGATCGTTAGAGGAGCTTTGGCGTCCAGAGAGGGAAAAGGCAATTCGGCAGTTGATGAACAGTATCTATCTATACAGATACAACATCCTGGTTTATAATGAGATGCCGTCGATTTTAATATCCTATTCAATGTCAGGGACCGTATGATGCCGGTAGAAGGCATACTGCGATGCCGAGGGTGCAGTACCGGCCAGATCCTCCCAGGTGGCGATATCGAGCACCCTTTGAAACCTTGTATCTTGGCCTGTGCGTCCATCAAATGTCTCCGGGTCGGCTTTTTTTTGGGGCAATCTGAACGGTTATAACAGTCGGAGTGAGAAGGACAGGCATGCGTTCTTCGTGGGACGGGGTTGCACTCTGTGCAGTACTCGCTATTTGCATATCAATAGCGCCGGTCGTCAGGTGTGTTAAATACGTTCTCAGATACATTCACACCTAACTTGTTGTGAAGACATGTGTTACATTCCATTCGTAGAGGCAATTAGGCACTGTCTTTAGTCTGTGCGCAAGCGCGAGGGGACATTAAATGCGCATTCGCGGGAGCGCGCGCACGCGCCAGGAGCGTGTGTGCACGTGGTGCGTGCAACCACAGATGATTTCAATAACGCACCACTGGAGAAGGATCAAATGCTCCCGATGCATGATGTGTGGTGGATTATGTTGGCGACACGATGGACATCAATACTTGGAATCACGATCAAATAATTGGAATATTCTTTTTGGGTGACATCGTAGTCAAGGTAAGGGCTATATGATATCAATCTTGCATTGATCCAACCATGTCTTCATATCGATCCGAACGTGTGTGTAACGTTACTCCACGGGACCACGACGTATGCCATTGGTGACGATCAAAGCATAAAATGAGAATAATAGCGGGTCCAGGCAAGAAACGGCAACGGTTCTAGTATAATACACGTATAATAGTATAAGGCTATTCCTCAGCATTTCGGGAATTACCCCAGACCAATCTAAAACCATACTCATATTCACCACGGTATAAAACGGGAATGTATGGATGAATAAATGATTTATTTTTCACATATTGAACGATAGATACTCAATGTCAAATGGGCCATAGTATTGTATCCATAGCTATAGTATAGAATATAGTTATAGCTCTACAAACAAGGTGACTCACTCCTATCTTTTAAAGCGTGGCAGTGCAACCACAGGGCCAAGGCTAATAGCTGGCAGCCAATGAGTTAAAGAAAGTTGATTTAATACAAAGAAAATACTAATTTAATCAGATTAATCACTTTATTCAAATTGAGGATTTAGTTTGAGGATATTTATATAAAAAAAATACTTTATTTTGAATTTTCTATTTTTTTTAAATATATATATTTTCTAATTAAAAACAAAGGTTCGAACATCCATTCGAAAAACCCTGACGAAGTTCGAATCCCAAAAACAGGCTTCGGGTACAGCCTTACCGCCAACACAACAAGTACACATAGATGTAAACCATTCTCTCCGACTCCTAGACCGTTTATGTCACAAATGTATCAGTACTAAATACCTATATGTCCCTATGCCATAAATGTCATGTATGTTGTGTATGTCATAAATGTCTATATGAATTGAAAATGAGGGACCCTGATGGAAACAAGACAAACGTCTTTCTCAGGTCTGCATCCCCTTAGCAATTGTATGTATTGAGCCGTACTGTATTGTACACATTCTGCAATCTGTTAAATAAAGTTTTCATTAATTCATTCATTGAACTGGCTTTATACAAACTGCCATGCCTATGGGCTGCCACTAGGGGCAGAGTGGCTAAGTGTGAGTTAGTAGACTGAATTAATGAGTGTGTTAGTGACATTGCCGGTTATAGAGTTGTTACTGGGATAGATTAACAATCTGAATTTTGAACTTCTTGTTATGACAGCAGGGTGAAAACCTTTGCCACTTTGTCTTGGCCATTGGTTCTCAAACATTTTCATGTTAGAGACCCTATAATAATTGGCACAAATTAGACCATGATGAACCACCATAATATGATATGTCCCTGGGTCCACCACTTTAGTAGTTTAGTGGACCATCATCCCACTGGTCTAGACATGAGATATAATCTATCTACCGTGGCTTTAAATGATGTGTGCCTGTGTGTGTGTGTGTGTGTGTGTGTGTGTGTGTGTGTGTGTGTGTGTGTGTGTGTGTGTGTGTGCGCGTGTGTGCATGCGTGCGGTGTGCATGCACGTGGTTGTGTGCATGTGTGTGTAGTATGAGCAGGGAAACAGGCATGTGAAAGTATTGTAGTTAAAAAATCATTCTTAAATCATATAATTAATCTTAAATCCTTCAATTCCCAAATCATCCAAACCATTCTTATCTTCCAAACCAACAATGCTGAGATATGAATATGATTGCTGTGTGTTTGAGAAGGTGGGACCCTCTGTTATAGGCTATATTAGGTATGACCAACCCAGCCCTTATGATGTACAGTACTAGAAGACATATTAATTACTTGTTCTTAATCTGCTTCCAGTTTGTATAGGGCCAAACTGAATAACATCTATCTATTCTTTGTGATCTCATTCTAGTAAACGGCTATCTTTTAATTATGGACTGTGTGTGTGTGTGTGTGTGTGTGTGTGTGTGTGTGTGTGTGTGTGTGTGTATGTGTGTGTGTGTGTGTGTGTGTGAGAGTGAGAGTGAAAGAAGTATGGGCACCTGTTAGACGGGTGTAACTGGGTTTACTAAATTCTCAAAATGTGTAAAAAAAAAAGAAAAAAAAAAACAATTAATTTGTTGAGGTCCTAGTCTGGGGGAGGGGAGGGGGGTCTGGCCTAGAGTTTTCTTTTTTCTTTTTTATATTGATTTTTTATTTGTATTTCAGGGGGGGGGTGGTTTATTTTGTATCTATTTTTCTGTAACTCGGGGAGGGGGGGGGCAGTTGGCAGCATTTCCTTTTGTATGGTTGTTGAACTGTTGAACTGATGCTGTAAAAAAAAAAAAAAAAAAAAACAATAAACATATTGTTTAAAAAAAGAGAGTGAGAGTGAATAGCTGAGCTCTGACATAAGTGCATGGTCCATATGCTCACTCATTCTCCAAGTCTCTCCAAGAAATGTCGCCAACTTTCTCGCTCAGCCTTTCTCCATTGTCCTCACTGACTTGAATCTCCCCTGCCTCTTTCACTCTCTCCCTCTTTCACTCCCTCCCACTTTCACTCCTTCCCTCCCACCCTCCCTTCCTCCCCCTGTCCCTCTCTCAACACGTTACACATAGATTTCATTAGAAGAAGAAATGTGTCAGCTGGAAATTGGCGTTCTAAAAATTACCCCACACCTCAAATATGAAAAATGGTCTTCCCTTTCCCCAATGGCATTTCCCTGTACGTTGCCTACTGTAATTTAAAAGCAGACGTCTGACTAAGTGGAATCCATATTAGTTACTGGCTAAGCAGTGTTGAAAATGAGTCCATACTGAAATACATAAACCATGGGAGGATTTAGAAAACATGATGACGGCTGTTGAAAGAAGGATTAAGCTCTGTTTTAATTTGTAATGAGGTGACCAGATGTAAATGTGTGTGTGCGTGCGTGCGTTCGTGCGTGTGTGTGTGTGTGTGTGTGTGTGTGTGTGTGTGTGTGTGTGTGTGTGTGTGTGTGTGTGTGTGTGTGTGTGTGTGTGTGTGTGTGTGTGTGTGTGTGTGTGTGTGTGTGTGTGTGTGTGTGTGGTAGTAATAGCCTATTATATGTGAGGGTCAGAGCTCCCTACAGTGTGACACAGGAAAGGCCACAACGATAAATTCCCAGACAGTAAAACAGAATGGAAATGCATCTTCCCTTTTGTCTTTTGTCTCTCTCTCTTGGTCTATCTGTCTGTATTCTTCTGTCTCTCTCTCTTGGTCTATCTGTCTGTATTCTTCTGTCTCTCTCTCTTGGTCTATCTGTCTGTATTCTTCTGTCTCTCTCTCTTGGTCTATCTGTCTGTATTCTTCTGTCTCTCTCTCTTGGTCTATCTGTCTGTATTATTCTGTCTCTCTTTTCTCTCTGTCTGTATTCATCTGTCTCTCTCTCTCTCTCTCTCTTGGTCTATCTGTCTGTATTCGTCTGTCTTTCTCTCTGTCTATATGTATATCTATGGCATCTCTCTTACACACAGTGGTTGGAAGCTTACTCCAAAATGGAATGTAATAATGTAATCACTACTCAATCACTAATATAATCAGAGTACTTGTGGACTACCTTTCTTGGAAAACAAATATATGTTTAATCTGATTAAATCTTCTACCTTTTTTTGTAATCAGAAACATATTACTGCACATGTAAGCTGTTACTCCCCAACCCTGATTATACACACACACACCTAACACATAAATGAACACACACACATACCTAACACAGATAAACACACACACACACACACACACACACACACACACACACACACACACACACACACACACACACACACACACACACACACACACACACACACACACACACACCAACACACCCATACCTAACACAGATAAACACACGCACACACCTAACACATAAATTAACACATACACACATACCTAACAAAGATAAAAACACACACACACCTAACACACAAATGAACACACATACACATACCTAACACACTTAAAAACACACACACCAACACACACACACACACACACACACACACACCTAACACAAAGGCGAACACACACACACCCCTAACACACAGATGAACACACATACACACCAGCTTCCTGTCTCCCCATCCCATCCTCTGGCTGTCATTCTAGGAAGTGAGCTCATTCAGCTGCTGTTTTATCAGGCCCCCTGGGTACAACTAAACCAGGAGTGTGTTGCCTTTTCTGTGTGTGTGTGTGTGTGTGTGTGTGTGTGTGTGTGTGTGTGTGTGTGTGTGTGTGTGTGTGTGTGTGTGTGTGTGTGTGTGTGTGTGTGTGTGTGTGTGTGTGTGTGTGTGTGTGTGTGTCTGTGTGTGTCTGTGTCTGTGCGTGCGTGCGTGGGTTTGCAATTTCTTTATTGGGAATAACCCCTTGAGATGAAACCATCTCATTTTCAAGGGGATCCGCAAAGACAAAATACAGAGTTATTTGACAATCTTATGCTTTCTTTATCATAAATCGATCAATAGAGACCGTATTAGATCCCCAATTATCATATCATGGGGTATCATTGGAAAGCCACACTCATTGGCTACAACCCTGTGCCAAATGGGTTGTGTGTGTGTGTGTGTGTGTGTGTGTGTGTGTGTGTGTGTGTGTGTGTGTGTGTGTGTGTGTGTGTGTGTGTGTGTGTGTGTGTGTGTGTGTGTGTGTGTGTGTGTGTGTGTGTGTGTGTGTGTGTGTGTGTGTGTACATGTGTGTGTACATGTGTGTGTACATGCCTCTATGTCCTGGCCCTGTGTATACATTCTACAGTCAACCTCATCTGGCTATAGCCTATGACCTCAGGGAAGATACAAACAGATTGATTTCGATTCTGTATGGATTAGTGTATTTACTAATGTGTGTGTGTTTATTATGTAAGTTTGGAGGTGGGAGTCCTACTGTTTTGCAACCTTTGTTTTGGCCACTGAACAAACATGACAACTCATCATCATGACACTGAAAACCACCTCCTCCCTTCTCCTCTTCTCTTGCTTTTTTTCTCTGTCACTTGTTTTCATTCTCCATTATGTCCTCTCCCAGTTGTCCTCTCCTCTCCTCTCCTCTCCTCTCCTCTCCTCTCCTCTCCTCTCCTCTCCTCTCCTCTCCTCTCCTCTCCTCTCCTCTCCTCTCCTCTCCTCTCCTCTCCTCTCCTCTCCTCTCTCCCCATTAAACTGGGGTATAAATCAGAGAGGAGCAGAAGAGGACAGTGAGGCAGAGCTTCAGTGTTTACAGATCCCATCATTACTCACTGGCAGTCGGGAGACACATCCTCCTCTTGGTCCGCCGCTTGGCTCTCTGTGACTTGAAGAGCTACACTGTCGGTGACGTGTCTTAACGTAACTCACTGCCTTATCTAGGGGGAGTTGAGTTCAGTTGTAGTCACAGGCCCAGTTAATAACAAGGTTTATTGTTAACAGCAGACATTTTGTTTGTACAAGGAATTAAGAGCGAGATAATGTTTACATGCCACAGTAGGAGTTGGAATAAACCCTGTATGGTCAAGCATATGTTGTATTTGCAGTGCCAAAGTATGCAGCAAACTTCTCTCCCTTAACTGGTTTCTTGAACAAATCCTTCAGTTGAGGAAACTTACAAGTCCTTTAAGTTTCAAATTGGTAGTTAGGGTCAACAAAGACTTTTCCATGAGTCCTTTTTATGGTATTTATTTTCCATTCTGAATGACTTATTTCTTGGAAATTGATAAATATCCCTAGCATCACAATACTTTTAAATATGATTCAGTCTCTAATAAGCACAAAATGTAAACATTAATTTGCTGAAGGTCAACAATGTTGGAAAGGCAATTTATTTTACAAATAGATTTTTGTTGATTGAATGGACTACTAATAAATTTGATTAAAGACTATTAATCGATTAGTTGCTTCACTGCCAAGCGAAAGGAGGTAATATGCAGGGCAGGCCTGTTCTTTTTTCTTCAGGCACTTGAATGAAAGTACGTTTTTTTATGGGTGTGTGTGGTGAGATGATAATGATTTGTTCCGTTCGAATAAAATGTATTATAGAATAAAAGATGGGTGATTTGTTTTCCAACTTGCAATTGTCCAACTACACAACACCAGCATAACATGTTGAGGAGGCTGACTAGAATACTTACCTTTATTTGAGTTTTGGAAATTACAGTCATTTTCTAGTGCTAACAAACACACACACACACTTGCATACGCTTGGAACTATTTATTTATGTTCCCATAATTAACAAATAGGCAACATTCACATTGTCAAGTAATTTGATAATTGAGACCTTTCAGTCACACATTCACTCAGTTGACAATCAGGTTGGTACACACAATAAAACTAGGTTGACGGTACAATAACAAACTTCTAATTCACAGGGTATAAAAACAAAAAGTAACACTAGTCTCAAACATCATGCATCTGATTACATTAACAACAGCAGTGATGTGTTCAAATATTACACTCTAGCCTTCACCACCAGCCATGAGCTGACACATACACAAACATACCCCACGTCAGCCACTTGGTACCTGTTTTTACCTCACATTTCTACCTCAGGTGTGGCTGTAGATGTCAGGTGAGGTGAAGTTAGCTTATATCCTGGTTAAAGGAAGTCTCACTCAATCATTTCTATGTCTGTCTGTCTGGGTAATTGTCGTTGTCATAGGTTGTGTACAGCGAAAGGGTATTTCTGAGTGACTCCATTATAGCTTCTTAAAAGGATAGTTTGGATTTTTTGGGACATTAAAGGGGACATGTCTTGCTATTCCTTTCACTATTTGGGCACCTTTACACAATTCCTGTGAGTCTATGGAACACATCTGTAAAGTTATTTTCAAAAGAAATCATTGTTTTGTATTTCTAATCAAGTACTCTAAAGCAGCATTTTTCCACTTCAAGATTTCAAGCTGTTTTGGACTGGGCTCCGCCCATAAGCACTTGTGACAGTCACCCACAGTCTGCACTGGCAGACAGAGAGAGATTGAGGGGGATACTAATACATTTCGCGGCTTGGGGGCATAATCCTACGGGACAATGCATTGGTAACTTGTTTCAAATGACAATACCCTGTGAATATTATTGCACGGATCGGAATACAGGTGCGCGCGTGGGAGCGTGCGCAATGATATTTTGACAGTGATATGCGATTGGAGAAGCTCCTGTCCCGCTCGGAGGTTGTGTGTAAATGCTCTGTGTCCGTGTCCCTCTCTCTCTCTCCCTCTCTCTCTCTCTCTCGTTCTCTCTCACTCGCTCGTTCTCTGCTGTCTCTGTCGGCACCCGCCCACGTCAACCCGTTTGAGGAAGTGTCAATAATTCCACTCGCTCTGTTGTTCGGCGAATTATTGATTGTGGGCGGTGACTACAACCAGTGCCTTACTCACGTCAGCAAAACAGTCAAATCAGAATGGCTTAGTTGAGTGAGGGAGGATCTCGTGAACTCGAGACTAGACTGATGAGCCAAAATGAGAATTAGAGACACAGACCCCATTGATACAAACCCCCATTGCTAGAATCCTGCTATTATTATTATTATTATGCAACATTGTAGGTTATGTAAGGGATAATGTATAGCCTACTCGGTCATTGTCGCAAAATAATTGACCTTCACTACGTTTAAAACACCTCGGCGCGGCGCCTCGGTATTTTAAACTCCGTGTCGGTCAATTATTTTGCGACAATGACCTCGTAGCCATACATTATCCCTTACATAACCTACAATGTTGCATAATAATAATAATAGCAGGATATAGCAGTCATTAAGTCAATCCACCTTGTCACCTATATAACCTACTAATAATGACAAAGGTGTTAGGGTTTGTAACCGACCTCAAGCGCAACGGCACAGAGAGAGTTGTTTCAGAGTTAGCCAAAGCAAGGGCGTATTTATTCTCAGAGTCACAAGGTTGAATTAAGTTGAGCAACAGAACAAACGGGGAATCTGGCATGTGAAGATTGTTGCGGCTCTGCAGATTCTCCCAGTAGGTGGTGGTGAGGAATTAGCTTGTGACGTCTGAAGCCGCTCTGCAGATCCTCCCAGCTTTCACTCCAGGTGGAAACGGAGAGAGAGAGAAATCTGAGTTAGCCCAGCGCACAACAGAAACAGAGAGGTGACTGATCCAAATAAATATCCAAGTGACTTGATCTTCGGTGTAACACACACAGTTAGCAGAGAACAGTATACCACAGTATAACAAAAACGGGATCTCTTCGGTGTTTCACAAACACAAAAAACTGGTGATCCAAAAAGAACTGTTTCCAAAAACTCACCAGAGCGCAACGCGTAAAGCGGGCAGATAAACGAGGCGCAGCTTCGTATGGGGAATCAGGTTCTCCACAGGGATTACTTCACGAAAGTCCTGGGGAGCAACAGACAGGGAACAGCGACGGGAAAGACAGGCAAATGCAGGAGTATATTCAAAACGATCCAACATCGATATTAGGGGGATCAGGGTATATAAAGCCACAGGGCGCTGATGACAAGCTGTGACAGCTGCGGGATGAAATTGATCATTGCTCCAGAAGCGTGTGGTGGGGAGAGCACCAATCAACACGGCACCTTACAGGAACGGAGCGTGTGGCGGGGAATGCAATTAATCAACAAAATACCTTAAAGGAACGGAGCGTGTGGGTGGGGAGCGGACCAAACCTCACAGTACCCCCCCCTCCACGGGAGCCACCCGGCGACCAGGCCGACCCGGCTCGCCCGGATGGGCACGATGGAAGTCGGTGATCAGGCCGGGATCCACGATGAGCTGGCGGGAGACCCAGCTCCGTTCCTCCGGACCGTACCCCTCCCAGTCCACCAGGTACTGGAACCCCCGACCCCGCCGTCGAACGCCCATCAACCGGCGGACCTGCCACTGGGGGTGACCGTCCACCATCTTGGGAGGAGGTGGTTCCGGAGCAGGAGGCATCAGGGGACTGAGAGAGACAGGCTTAACCCGGGACACATGGAAAACGGGGTGAATGTGCATGGACGCAGGAAGCTTAAGAAGCACCGCCGCCGGACTGAGTACCTTCAGAACCTCGAAAGGTCCGACGAACCGTGGGTTAAGTTTCTTGGCCAAGGACCGAAGTGGGAGGTCCCTCGCGGAAAGCCACACCCTCTGCCCAGGGTGGTACGTCGGCGCAGGAACCCGGCGCCGGTCAGCCCCACGACAGGCGCGCTCTGATGACCGGAGCAGCGCGGTCCTGGCGATCTCCCAGACCCGACGGCACCGGTCGAGGTGGTCCTGTACGGAGGGAACTGCCACCTCCGTCTCCTGTGCAGGGAAAAGAGGGGGTTGGTAGCCCAGGGATACCTCAAAGGGTGAGAGGCCGGTGGCGGAACTGACCATGGAGTTGATGGAGTACTCGACCCAGGGAAGGAAACGGCTCCAAGAAGCTGGTCTCTTGGCAGCCACACACCGAAGAGCAGACTCCACACTCTGGTTCATCCTCTCCGTTTGTCCGTTAGTCTGGGGATGATAACCAGAGGAAAGACTGACCGTTGCCCCCAATCCCTTGCAAAAAGCCCGCCATACCTGGGAAGTGAACTGGGGCCCCCGGTCCGAGACGACGTCCTGGGGAAAACCATGGAGGCGAAACACGTGGCGTGTCAGGAGGTCCGCCGTCTCGGCCGCCGAGGGAAGTTTGGGAAGGGCCACGAGGTGAACCCCCTTGCTGAACCGATCCACCACGGTCAGAAGGCACGTGTTCCCCTGGGAGGAGGGAAGACCCGTGACGAAGTCCAGCGCCACATGTGACCAAGGACGGCTCGGAATGGGAAGCGGCTGTAAAAGCCCGGAGGGTGCCTGGTGGGAGGCCTTGCTGCGGGCGCAGACTGCGCAGGCCAGTACGAACTCCTTGACGTCGTTCCTCATGGTGGGCCACCAGAATCGACGAGCCAGGAAGGAGAATGTGCGATGAACGCCCGGGTGGCAGGCGAACCGGCTGGTATGGCCCCACTGGAGGACCCGGGACCGGACCGAGTCGGGGACGAAGAGACGATGAACCGGTACATTGCCTGGAGCGCGATGGAAGCGTAGGGCACGCCTTACCACCCCCTCGATGCCCAAGGTGACGACTCCTACCACCCTGGCCTCTGGGAGGATGGGAGTCGGGTCCTCAGTGGTTGGAGCCCCCTTGGAGTGTAACCGGGACAGGGAGTCGGCCTTCGTGTTGCGGGAACCAGGGCGAAACGTCAGCGAGAAGTCGAACCGACTGAGGAAGCTGGCCCATCTTGCCTGCCGGCCATTGAGGCGCTTGGAAGCACGGATGTACGTCAGGTTCTTGTGGTCCGTCCAAATGGTAAACGGCTCCTCTGCCCCCTCTAGCCAATGACGCCACTCCTCCAAGGCAGCCACAACCGCCAGCAGCTCCCGATTGCCGATGTCATAGTTCCTCTCGGCAGGGAGGAACCGACGCGAGTAGAAGGCGCACGGATGTACCTTCTGGTCTGTTGCCGACCGCTGGGATAAGATAGCTCCCAGTCCAGTATCCGAGGCGTCCACCTCAACGATGAACTGTCTCTTGGGGTCTGGATGGAGCAAGATCGGGGCGGGAGTGAACCTCTTCTTGAGGGAGCGGAACGCAGCACACGCCGCTGGGGACCAGTCGAACGGCAGGGCGGGAGAGGTCAGTCTGGTAAGCGGTTCCGCCACTTGACTGTAGTTCCGGATGAACCTTCGGTAGAAGTTGGCGAACCCGAGGAAGCTCTGTAACTCCTTCCGAGAGGTGGGTTCCGGCCATTCCTCCACGGCCTGGATCTTGCGAGGATCAGCTCGGGTCAAGCCTCTCTCCACGATGAAGCCCGGAGTCGGAGTGGAATCGGCACTTCTCCGCCTTGACGAAGAGCCGATTGTGGAGGAGGCGCTCCAGCACACGGCGGACATGCTGGATGTGTTCCTCGAGGGTCTTGGAGAAGATGAGGATGTCGTCTAGGTATACTACCACAAACTCCTCCAGCATGTCACGAAGGACGTCGTTCATGAGCGCCTGGAATACCGCCGGAGCGTTGGTGAGGCCGAACGGCATCACCAGGTACTCGTAGTGGCCCCTGGGAGTCTTGAAGGCGGTCTTCCATTCATCGCCCTCTCGGATACGGACAAGATGGTAGGCACTCCGGAGGTCCAGCTTGGTAAAGACGGTAGCCTGGGTGAGAGGCTCGAAGGTGGAGTTCATGAGAGGTAGAGGATACTTGTTCTTAATGGTGATCTCGTTGAGCTGGCGATAGTCGATGCAGGGTCGAAGGTCTCCGTCCTTCTTCCCAACAAAGAAGAAACCGGCCGCCACAGGAGAGGAGGAAGGCCGAATGAGTCCTGCTTCCAAGGACTCAGAGATGTATTGATCCATCGCTGCCTTCTCCGGGAAGGTCAGACTGTAGAGGCGGCTGCCGGGAAGGGGAGCCCCTGAGCGGAGGTCGATGGCACAGTCGTAAGGCCGGTGAGGCGGAAGGGCCTGAGCCCTGGACTTACTGAAAACCTCCATGAGGTCGTGGTACTCGGGGGGTATGGTCGAGAGGTCCGGAGGCGGCTCACCAACGGATCTCCGGGGCGAGGGACAGGACGCCGCCTGAAGACACTGGGCATGACAGGAGGAGCTCCAACCCTTGATGGTACCGGAGGACCAGGCGATGTGGGGCTCGTGCAGCGCGAGCCAGGGCCGGCCCAGGACTACTGGGACAAGAGGGGATCTGGTGATAAGGAACTGGAGTCTCTCAACGTGGTTACCAGCAATGGTGAGCAGGACAGGGCAGGTGCGTTGAGTGATGTCAGCCAGGCGGTGTTGGTCCAATGCGAATACCTCCAATGGCCTCACTAGGTCCTCAAGAGGAATGTTGGCCCGGGTAGCAAACTCGAAGTCTAGGAAACTCTCGTCAGCCCCCGAGTCAATGAGTGCCTCCACCGTGGCCCGTTGGTCCGCCCAGGCCAGGGTGACGCTCATCAGATGGCCAGGTGGTGCACGGCTCTGGGAACGAGAAAAACGGCTCACCAGGATCTCCCGGGGTCCCGGCGAGCCTGGTCTTTTGGCCGGGTGGGGCAGTTGGCGATACGGTGTCCCTTCCGACCGCAGTAGAGGCAAAGGCCGGACCTGAACCTCGCCTCCCGTTCAGCTTGGCTAAGATGAGAACGTCTGCATGGGTTCCTCATCGGGCACCGAACGGGAGGGAAAAGAGCCACCAGTCGTGTTGGGAGCAGGGCGACCAGCAGTACCGTCACGAGTACGGGGGGTCCGGAGTACCTCTGGAGGTCCCTGTCGGGTTCTCTCACGTCTTCTCTCCTGGAGGCGTCCGTCGATGCGAATGGCGAGGCTGAACAGGTCCTCGAGGGACTCAGGTTCCTCACGGGTCGCGAGCTGGTCCCTGACTGCGTCGTTGAGCCCCCTCATGAAGGTAAGACGAAGTGCTTGATCGTTCCAACCGCTCTCCGTAGCCGCCAGTCTGAACTCCAGCACGTAGTCGGTAACCCCGCCACTGCCCTGCCGGAAGGTACCCAACCGGGCTCCAGGGTCCTGGCCACGGGCTGGGTGGTGGAAAACCCTGCGGAGCTCAGCCACGAAGTCTGGGTAGGAAAAACAGAAATCTGCCCCCATTGCCCAGGAGGCAGTGACCCACTGGGCTGCCCGGCCTGAGAGCAAGTTAGTCATGTAAGCCACTCGGGCTCCCCTTGAAGTGAAACGACTGGGTTGATGACGAAAAACCAACTCACATTGCATGATGAATGTGGCACAATCCTCGAAGTTACCGTCGAACAACCGTGGTTCGGAGAGACAGGGCTCCCGAGGTGCGGGATCGGGAGGCGCGGGGCCTGCCAGGGCTGCGGGTGATGCTCCGGCCAAGGCTCCTGAAGGAAGTGGGGTTAAAAGCAAAGTGTTAACGGTCTCACTCAGCGTTTGTAAGTGGAGGAGAATACTAGACTGCTGGCTAGCCAGAGAGCCCAGGGACCCCTGAATAGGCAGGACCTGCTCTCGGAGTTCCTGTACAGCAGCCGCAGCCGCATCTAGCTGTAGGCTGTGGCCCTTGGTTAGCTCAATCTGGACTGCCAATGCTGTTCTGACTCTCTCTGTGTCGGCTGGGGTCATCATGGTTGGATCGTAATGTTAGGGTTTGTAACCGACCTCAAGCGCAACGGCACAGAGAGAGTTGTTTCAGAGTTAGCCAAAGCAAGGGCGTATTTATTCTCAGAGTCACAAGGTTGAATTAAGTTGAGCAACAGAACAAACGGGGAATCTGGCATGTGAAGATTGTTGCGGCTCTGCAGATTCTCCCAGTAGGTGGTGGTGAGGAATTAGCTTGTGACGTCTGAAGCCGCTCTGCAGATCCTCCCAGCTTTCACTCCAGGTGGAAACGGAGAGAGAGAGAAATCTGAGTTAGCCCAGCGCACAACAGAAACAGAGAGGTGACTGATCCAAATAAATATCCAAGTGACTTGATCTTCGGTGTAACACACACAGTTAGCAGAGTCCAGAGAAAAAACAATACGGTAATCCAAGGTGTAAATCCAACACAAAAATAGGTGAGAACAGTATAACAAAAACGGGATCTCTTCGGTGTTTCACAAACACACAAAAAACTGGTGATCCAAAAACTCACCAGAGCGCAACGCGTAAAGCGGGCAGATAAACGAGGCGCAGCTTCGTACGGGGAATCAGGTTCTCCACAGGGATTACTTCACGAAAGTCCTGGGGAGCAACAGACAGGGAACAGCGACGGGAAAGACAGGCAAATGCAGGAGTATATTCAAAACGATCCAACATCGATATTAGGGGGATCAGGGTATATAAAGCCACAGGGCGCTGATGACAAGCTGTGACAGCTGCGGGATGAAATTGATCATTGCTCCAGAAGCGTGTGGTGGGGAGAGCACCAATCAACACGGCACCTTACAGGAACGGAGCGTGTCGGGGAATGCAATTAATCAACAAAATACCTTAAAGGAACGGAGCGTGTGGGTGGGGAGCGGACCAAACCTCACAAAAGGTTTATTTACACGTTTTATTTGTTTCCTGACAGCTAATTATGGTTATTATTATTATTATTATTATTATTATTATTATTATTATTATTATTATTATTATTATTATTATTATTATTATTATTATTATTATTATATTATTATTATTATTATTGAACAGCAACCAGTAGGCTTGATATCAGTGTATTATTGTAGCAGCTAATAGATATAGGTTAAATAGGTCCTTGTCACTGCTTTTAATAATAATAATAATAATAATAATAATAATAATAATAATAATAATAATAATAATAATAATAATAATAATAATAATAATAATAATAATAATAATAATAATAATAATAATAATAATAATAATAATTCAATAATTAAAAATAAAATAATAATAATAAACATAAATGGCCTGTATTGTATAGGCATGTTGTTTAGGCCCTAACCAAAAATCACAAGAGAGAGAGAGGGCTCGCGCTGCAGTCTGTCGTCTGCACGCTCTGAAGTTGGACTCTGTGTGCCAGGCCACGCGCACGATCTCGCACGGAACCCGTGCGGGACTTCATGCGCGTCTGGTCTGCCCGGGGCGGTGCTCAAATTGCTAGTATGTTCTTCATACATGAAGTATGTACAGTATTTCATACTGTTGGAGTACATTCAGTACATTACTGTGCAACTTACTTGGCAGACTTTTTCACCAAAGCAGAAGTAGGTTTGTAATCGAACCTGGGGGGGATCATGTGCTCGCCTGTGTCTGTCTGTATAGCCACAGCAAATCTCGACAACTACAAGGCTGTGGTAGATGAAACAATACTTCTCAACAACAATGAGTAGTATAAATATTTTATTTGAATAAATGTCCACCATTGTCCATTGAAATATTCAGTATAAAATTACAGCTTTTGAACACAAGAGGGCGATACTACACATATTTGCTGCTCAGAGCCCCAGGTGATCATCTCTCTGGCCCTTGTTTACAACATAGAATTGCCATAGTGAAACTATTGTCATTGATATACATATGCATTAAAAACATCACTGAACTCAGTACAGACTATACTTTCATTGGTCTAGGTTAACCATGCCCCCATCCCCAAGTGTGTAATTATGTAATAGTTTAATACTGTGTGATCGTGTGTACTTGTGTAATAGTGTGTAATAGTATAATAGTGTATCATAGTGTGTATAGATGGTCTCTGCATTTGTTTCATATTAGGTGTGTTTATATGCTCTGTGAGAGAGAGAGAGAGAGAGAGAGAGAGAGAGAGGGAGAGAGAGAGAGAGAGAGAGAGAGAGAGAGAGAGAGAGAGAGAGAGAGAGAGAGAGAGAGAGAGAGAGAGAGAGAGAGAGAGAGAGAGAGAGAGAGAGAGAGAGAGAGAGAGAGAGAATGGCTGCCGCCTGGTGGAGATTTGCTCTCTACTGAGTGCACCTTTCTAGTTTCTAATGTTCTTGCTGACTGGAAAAAGAAATGACAACACCAGAAATGGCTTGACGAAAGGAATTGTGGGATAGAAATGACCCATTGACCATAATGACGTGGCACGGTCTAGGCCGCCTTATCTCGGTGGAGAGGATTCTTCAGAAATGCCGAAAACGTTGCACGATTCAGAAATAGGTAAAAATCTGTTTCCTTATTTGCAAAAAAGAAAACAGGAAGAGAAAAACAGCCGAATTAATTGAAGTCTATGAGAAAACTAAGTTTTTCTTTTGTACACAGTTTACCAAAATCACTCCTAATCACTCATTACTGAATGGATCTTTATGGAATTTGGACATGTACTACATAAGGCTTCAGGGCCAGGCTGGGGAAATACTACCTCTGGACTACTAACTACTACAGAAAAACTTGAGTAACAAGTTTTTCTACAACTGAAGTTCAGACCATTACTCTATTACTCTATTACTAAAATTCTGGAATCAGAAACTTCAGAATGTCATCTTTCAAAAGAGACCAGGCTCATGCATGTGCTATAAGTATAAAGTATGTTCTTTTGGTTTGCAAAAAAAGGTTAAGAGGTTAAAGAACTACAGTTGTGTCGTAGGGGAGGGGCTGAGTACTTTCAGTCTCAGGTGTCGAAGACAGACGAGCAGAAATGACAGCTACCAAATCCATTCCGAGACAATGGACCCAGTAGGCTACTTTGTTGGCAGTGTGAAAATATGCAGAGAAAGCTTAATATCTTTAGAAACGTTTGTGTTAAATTGTATCTCTCGGCTCAAAATTTTAAGTGTATATCTCCGTAGCTTAAAGACAGTGCACATCAGGCATATAATAAAGACTTTTCTCCCCTTTGTGTAATTCACTCACAGCTCGGGCTGTGGTAGAGACATGATCATAATCAGGTTTTTGTGCACATGAGTCTCCCGAACACGTAAATCCAAGCCCGAGTCGATCAGAGCTTCCTACGCTTTGGTAACTTTCGCGCACTGCATAATACCTCCGGGAAACCGCGGAGGCATGACGCATTCACCGGTAAGGGTAGGTGCAGAAAAGCGACCATATCTCAGCCTAGGAAGCTCTGATCGACTCAGGCTTGGTTTTACATGTTCCTGAGACTCATGTGCATAAAAACTTGATTATGATCATGTCTCTACCACAACGACAGCCCGAGCTGTGAGTGAATTACGCAAAGGGGAGCAAAGCCTTGTACATTGTATCTGAATCTCTCCATCGCATGAAGGAGTCTGTCTCTCTCTCTCTCTCTCTCTCTCTCTCTCTCTCTCTCTCTCTCTCTCTCTCTCTCTCTCTCTCTCTCTCTCTCTCTCTCTCTCTCTCAAGTAACTTTAGACTATAAAAACTAACTGGATAGTTGATTTAACTTCATTAGCTGAAATATTCTAAAACCATTAAGTCTCCTGTGTGTGTGCGCATGGAGAATTATCCTACGTCATTCCTACAGAGAAATTATTATTATAGTTATTATTATAGAGACATTTATTATACAAGTGTGGTATATTCTAATCAATATCTCAGGTGATTTGCAGTACAATAAGATTGCTATCTGGAAGGGGGAGAAGGACATAATGATTCAAATGGTCTTTCTCTACTGATAGAGAAATAGACTGTGCATGCCAGGCAAAAAAGGAAACTATGGTTCATAAACTCATTATTTATTTTGCCTCTGGGCTCAGAGTGAATTAGAAGGTTGCTTTTCACATACAAGGATTATTTAGAGTACATTAACACATGTTTGTACAAAGGATTAATAAGGTTTGCACATCAAACCCCAGTCTGTACATACACAGTCATGTGAACATCAATGAAAATAGAGAATCTTTACTGAGCATTTTACACATGAGTAAACCTGGTCTTTAAGATAGGAATCTTTACATGTTACTCTAACCAACCATGGGTCCATGATTTACTCACATGAAAATCAGCAAACAGCATTCTCTGGTGGGAGCGGTTGGAGGCGCAGACCTGGTTGTCTGGCCTCCTGAATTAACACTGTGTTCGCTCTTAAATACTATAATTTCCACCAATCCTAGCACATTCTAATAATACGTTTGGTCCAATTAGGTTTGTCTTCTGGGTGGCGGTCCGCCCCCCTGTTTTGCTGTGTGGGGGCTGGCTGCCCCCCCCCCCTCCTTTGCTGCTCGTCGGGTGTTGTCCTTTAGTAAACAGAGGGGGGTGCTTTTGGCAGTGCTGCTGATAAGACTTTGTAGTGAGCCTCCCACCCAGGATGTTGCTGTCTCGCCCTCCCAACCGCCACCCCCCAGCTAGCTGCAACTCTTGCTAGAGCCCCCCCCCCCCCCCCCTACTGCAACTGTGGACTAGGGACAACGCTCTCCCAACCCCCCCCCCCCCCCCCCCATCCTCCCTCCGACCCTCCAGGGGTGTTCTGCGCAGTGGAAATGGCAGCGGTGATACACATACGTTGTCTCAAGACTTAGTCCTGCATGTATCATCAAATGCGCATGTCGGTGTGAAATTTATGTGTGCCATTGGTTTGTCATGACAAACAAATAAAATATCGCATCGCCGGCTGTCTCTGGCTTGCTCCAGCGGACACCAGAGCTCAGCCCGTGGCGAGAATGTGCTGCCGCGAGCGGCATCGCTGAGCTCTGGCTCTGACTACATGCAGTCACTGAGTGTTGTAGCCAGCGGGTAAATCGCGATTTTTTTATTTGTTTGTCATGACAAACCAATTACATAATCCAACATATGTGTAAAGGCACAACATATTCCAGTTAACGGTATATTTTTTTAATGATTTGTTACGGCGTAGTCGTTCTATATGAATTGAAAATGGGGGACCCTGATGTAAACAAGACAAACTCAGGTCTGCATCCCCTTAACAATTGTGTGTATTGAGCCGTACTGTATTGTACCCATTCTGCAATCTGTTAAATAAAGTTTTCATTCATTCATTAATTCATTCAGTCAATACTTCCATGCGTATAAATTGAGGAAGCGAGCGAGTCCGCGGCTGCTCGCTCTGCAGCGCGCGGCAGCGGCAGAGCGGTGGATAGGGGGCGGGTCACGTGGGGGTCGCGGCCAATCAGAGGAACCCGGAAACCGAATTCCGTTGCGGAAAGGATACACGCGCCCTGCGTCTTCTCTTGGCCCATATGGTTTAACGTTAGCTTATCTAGCTAAATCGGAACTTGTAAAGCAGATTAATTATGTTATGTGATATTAAAACATAGGTTTGAAGCAACCTGCCTTGAATGGTGTTGGTGCGTGAGTGACCTGTCTGTCCCCTCCCTGAAGCGAACAGAAGTGAACTTGATTCGCAGACTCAACTTATATTGGTGGTGCATATTTGTCGGGATTTTCTTCCATCATGATGGGATAACCCCTTAACAGTACTGCAAATGTTGCATAAAACGCCTGTCTGGTCTTAAAAGGTAACATTCTGAGGTTTCTTACACAATAAAGAAAAATCACTTTGAATGCTAATGTAATAGAGAAACAGAGGTTTGAACACACTGAAATTAAATATTTTCTTCTTGTTTCTTTATGTTGACTTGTTGCCAGATTTTGGTATTTCTTTGGGTTCCAGCTGAGAGGACGGAGGCGCATGTCCAGTTCCCTGGCTAAATGGATTAGCTCATCTAGGGAATTCGGTTTTTCTTTAGACGCAAGTTAATCTTTCAAAACATCGCTCAGGCCTTGGCGGAAAGCCCCTTGCAGTGGCGTGTCACCCCAGTCGGAGCCAGCTGCCAGGATTTGAAAATCGATAGCGTATTCGCTCACACTGCGACTTCCTTGGCGGATCGTGAATAAGCCGGCGGCTCTATCCAAACCACCCGGAGGGTGGTCGAAGACTTTGCGCATGTCGTCAATATATGCGGAGTATGACTCGCAGAGGGGAGAAGTGGAGAGCGGTTGCCCATTCCAGCGCAGCACCCGTGAGCAGGGCCGACAGGTAAGCGCCTTTAGACCTCTCGCTTTGGAAAGTGTGTGATTGTTGCCCGAAAACTAGCGAACACTGAAAGATAAAGGCTCGACATTTGGTGACGCTTCCGTCATAACGCTCCGGCGCGGGGACGTGGGGCTCCCTGTGCAGGGGAATCGCAGCAGTGGGTGGGGAGTCTGGCGGGGCTTGCTGAGCCGTGACGTATGCCTCGAAACGGCCGTATTGTCTGTCTTGTTCCGCAGAGCCGAGTGTGAGAGCGGTAAACTGAGCAGTGACGGCGTCTATTGAGAGGGCGAGTTGGTCTACCCAAGCGGCCTGGCCGTTGATAATACTCACGGATAATACTCGCGAAGCAGCGCCTCTACCACCTGAGACAGTTAAGGAAGTTCAGAGTATCTGGGAAGATAATCCAGTCCTTCTACTCCGGAGCTGTAGAGAGCATCTTGACTGGAAACATCACTGCCTGGTATGGAAACAGCACGGCACAGGACAAGAAGGCCCTACAGAGAGTGGTGCGCTCAGCCGAGCGTACCACGGGTATTGCACTACCATACATACAACAAGAGGTGCAAATCCAGAGCCTGCAGAATAATGAAAGACCCACACCACCCCAACAACAGCCTGTTCATGCTGCTGAGGTCAGGCAGACGCCTGCGAACCCCAGCTACTAGGACAGAGAGGCTTCGGCTCAGCTTCTTCCCCCAGGCCATCAGAGCCTTGAACACTGAACTCTACACACACAAGCACACATGAGCACACACACGACACACACACTGTACACGCTCACACACTAGCAGCCACTTTAACATGAGCAAGCACACACTCATGCTGCACACGCCCACACTTATGGCCACTAAGGAAAGGTCACTTTAAAAATAGTATAGCATAACCTGAGATTGTATAAAATATGTAAATAACTATGTACAAATACCGATATGCCCTACTATGTTACTTGTTTATTGCACAATGTTGTTTTATTGAATTCTATTATATGTTGTACTACTGTATTGCACATCGTTGCGGGCAAGACCACCCGCATTTCATTGTATACTTGTATGCCGTGACAAATAAAACTCTTGACTTGACTCGACTTGACTGTTTCTGAAACCTCCTCCATTCCTCTATCTCGTGTGTAGCTGGTTCTGACATCTTGGTCGTGGTGTTCTGTGAGAATGGGTTTTTAAGCAGAGCCCAATCGCTGAACACAGGAGAGGAGAATGGAGCGTTTCAGGTTGTTTTAATGGTATTCCCAAGTAGGCAAGAATTACATCCAGAAATGTACAACAGGTATGAATGTGGGGATAAAGGGAGCAGGTGCACTCCAGTGCCACTGCAGACGGAAGACACGGGTTCGTGTTGAGAGAGGGAGCAGGAACTCCTTGGTAAGCTCCAGGGGGGTCCAGACAGGGACACGCTGGTACGGAGGTCCTGGGCACAAGAGAGGAAAGTTAGAACAGGGAATAATCACACGGGGATGCCTAGCAGGTCTTCAGACTGAGGCGTCGTACCTAGGTAATAACACCACGACGACTTCTGGTCAGCGTCGTCCGGTTGAAGTAGGGTCTTCATTTTACCTGGGTAAAACAGAGTTCATTCTCTTTGGATCAAATAACAAACTCAGCAAGGCCAACGGCTTCTCTGTTACAGTGGGTGACAATACTGTCACAAGGAAAGATGAAATTCCATCCTAGAGGCAAATCTTTCCTGTGACAAAGTGGCAACCAATGTAATCAAAAAAGTCAACCAACGAACAAGATTCTTGTACCGGATCTCCTCTCTGGTAAACGAGAATACCCTGAAGACTCTAACAGGAGCACTCATTCAAGGGTACTACGACTATGCTTGCACCTCATGGTACCAAAGCACCTCAAAGGCACTAAAAACAAGATTACAAACATCACAAAACAAACTGGTCAGACTACTGCTTGACCTTACTCCTAAAACCCACCTCACCCGGCCCATTTTGACAACCTAGGATGGCTTAGAGTAGACGAGTACAGCAACTTGCAATGGGCCTGGTCTACAAGATACACTACACCACTAAGATACCCATGTACATGTCGAAATACTTCCCAAAGGTCAGTGAATACCACAACCACAACACCAGAGGGAGTTCCACAAATCATGTTCAACCCAGATTCGGCTCAAACAAGGGACTAAACACGTTTTGCAATTATGCCACAACAATGTTGAACGCCCTACCCACAGCCGTAAAATAATATGAATCCCTACCCACCTTCAAAACCGCTCTCAAAGAGCACCTAGGCTGGAGGCTGCCATTCGAAACTGGCCCCGGTAAATGTCCAACCCCCCCCACCCAACCCCCTCCAATGTACAGTTTCTTCCCCCTCAAATGTATATATTCTCTTTTAGAAACTCTGTCTCTTAAACAGTACTGTATATTTGTATATCTTGTATGTCATAAATGTCTGGATGTAACAATACTGTATATCTGCACAGTATGTCGTGTATGTCATAAATGTTATGATTAATTGAAAATGGGGGACCCTGATGTAAACAAGACAAAAGTCTTTCTCTGGTCTGCATCCCCTTAACAATTGTGTGTATTGAGCCGTACTGTATTGTACCCATTCTGCAATCTGTTAATAAAGTTTTCAATCAATCAATCAATCAATCATTTATCCAAAATGGCCGTCCGCTTGCATTCATTCAGACACGTGAGTCAAAACAAAGAACTTGTTGGTCTTCTTCTCGTTGCAATCAGCGCTCGTCTGGGATCGCTTTCGGAGCAGACGCTCCTTGGTTACAATGGTGGTCAATCATTTTCGCCATCAGTGGTGACTGGTCAGTTCAGGACCGTTTACAACCGGACGTGGTCACTCGTTGGAACAGCTTGTCAAATGACGCTCGCTGGATATTTCGTCTTGAAACTCGAGACCCGAAGCACGCAATAGGTTGAGTGTGGTGACAATCGAAATGCGGCAAATTCAACTTTTCAACAATGTATTGAATGATCAGGAGAAACACAGCCCGTAGCCGACAGATGATAGCAAACTGCCGCGATGTGAGCGTGTCCCACCATAGTGGGGGGGGCAATTATTTTCGGGGCACAACGGCCAGAGCGAGGGGCATCGACAGCCATGGCCGTCGTGGCCGTCGTATAATTGCCACCCTGGTCTCAACTTATTATATTCAAGTAGCCAAAACTTTTTTTCTTTTTTTTTTTTTTTTTTTTTTGTCTTTTTCCCCCTCCATTTTCCTCCAATTTTCTCCCATCCCAATGTTAGTCGTATGCCAATTCCCAGTCCCTTCCTGGTCGCTGCGCACTTACCCCCCACAGTCAGATCATCTGGGAGAGTGGAGGCTACCACGTGCTTCCTCCGACACACGTCCAACCAATCACCGCTTCTTTTCACCTGGCAGCGCGGATTCTCATCGAGAGGGCGTAGCGTGTGGGAGGACCACACTATCCCCCTCGAGTCCTATCCGCGCTTAGCAGGCGCCCCGACCGAACTGTAGGAGTCGCTGTTTACAACGACCCGGACCCACCCCGCCAGCTTCTCCCACCCTCTAATACAGCCAATTGTATTAGTGCAGACGGCCAGCCAAGCTGGTGACAACCCCGGAGCTGTGAGCTGGATTCGAACAGGCGAATCCAGCTCACAGCTCCGGGGCTGGTGACGAACGCAATCTCCGCTCGGCCACCTAACCGCCTCAGCCAAAACCTTTTAAAACTAAACAGGAGAGATCAAATATGAAATATCTACACTACACCATTTATTTAATTAAACAACAAAAGAAAGCGAAATCTAAGTTAAGACAACACATTTCTTTTTATAGTGTGTACAGGTTAGGCTACAGTAGCGTGAAGAAGCCAGAACCAAGTGGAGAGGGAGAGAGAGGGAGCCAGAGACATGTGCCTAAAGGCCAAATGGAAGTAGGTTAAAGGGAGGTTGTTTGAACTCGGTAACTAAATTGTTTTCCGGCGAACTGTTCAACTTCACTTCACACCTCTGCTGTGTCATTACACTGGTGTCATATGTCTGAAACTGTTTGATGTGGAGAGCTTTGACAAAACCTCCGCCTGCCTTCAGAGAGGTGTTCAAAGAACACATGTCTGGCTGCTCGCTGGAGCTGATAGTGTTGCGTTTCCAAACTGGGTTTTGAGGAAAAACTTGGAATGTTTGATGGATGTCGTTGTGCTGATCTGTGTGTGTGTGTGTGTGTGTGTGTGTGTGTGTGTGTGTGTGTGTGTGTGTGTGTGTGTGTGTGTGTGTGTGTGTGTGTGTGTGTGTGTGTGTGTGTGTGTGTGTGTGTGTGTGTGTGTGTGTGTGTGTGTGTGTGTGTGTGTGTGTGTGTGTGTGTAAGGGACATGAAGCCATGTCCCTTACACATGGGGCCATGAAGTGCTTTGAGAAGCTAGTAAAGGGCTACATCTGCTCCTCCCTCCCCATCAACATGGACCCCCTGCAATTTGCATACCGCCCCAACAGGTCCACGGAGGACGCCATAGCCCATGTGCTGCACACAGCAGCATCACACCTGGACAAGAGGCAGGGGAACTATGTGAGAATGCTATTCATCGACTACAGCTCGGCATTCAATACCATAGTCCCCTCCATACTCATAGCCAAGCTCAGGGACCTGGGCTTGGGCTATGACCTCTGCCAGTGGGTCTTGGACTTCCTGACTGGCAGACCCCAGGTGGTGAGAGCAGGCAACTGCACCTCCTCATCCATCACCCTCAACATAGGGGCCCCCCAGGGCTGTGTTCTGAGTCCCCTCCTCTACTCCCTGTACACACACGACTGTGTGGCTCAGCGGAGTAGCAATACAATCATCAAATTTGCTGACGACACAGTGGTGGTGGCCCTGATCTCTGCCAACGACGAGAGGGCCTACCTGGAAGAGGTCAAGGTCTTGGCGGGATGGTGCCAGGAAAACAGCCTCTCCCTGAACGTCAGCAAAACAAAGGAGATGATTGTGGACTTCAGGAGGTCGGGGGCCAAGGACTACAGCCCCCTCAGCATCGACGGGGCACCGGTTGAGAGAGTCAACAGCTTTAAGTACCTCGGAGCCTACATATCCGAGGACTTGACATGGACCACACACATTGACAGTGTTGTGAAGAAGGCACGACAACGCCTCTACTTCCTCAGGCGCCTAAGGAAGTTCCAAGTCAGTCAGAAGATCCTTAAGAACTTCTACTCATGTACAATAGAGAGCATCTTGACCGGCAACATCACCTCCTGGTTTGGGAATAGCACTGCACAAGACCGAAGCAGACTACAAAGAGTGACACGTTCAGCCGAACGCACAATTGGAGGGGGGCTCCCCACCCTCCAGAACATTTACAACAAGCGTTGCAAGGGCAAGGCTAAGAGAATCATTAAAGACTCCAGTCACCCAAACAACTGCCTCTTTGAACTGCTGCGGTCAGGCAAGCGATACCGGAGTCTCAAGGCGAGCACAGAAAGACTCAGAAGAAGCTTCTATCCCCAGGCCATCAGGCTGCTAAACGAACAATGAATGAACACTACACAACAACAACCACCAAACGCACATAGCACACACATCCACACGCACACACTCACTTTAAACAAACACACTGTAGCACCCACTCCACACACTTTATAGCACACACCCACTTTAAACAAACACACTGTAGCACCCACTCCCCACACTTTATATTTATTGATGAAGGATTGCACTACAACTCGTACACCTTACTGTAAATTGTACCTAAAATTGTACCTCATCCCATTTCTGCTTTGCACTAGATAGTACTGTACATTAGTACACTGCATAGTATTGTATATTATATGGTAACTCAGAACATTGTACATATGTCTATACCGAACACTGTGACCTCATTTTTCTTCTTCTAAATTACATGCTATATTATGTTATTTGATACTATCTTGTCTAGCACAGTCTCTGGAGCGTAACAGTAAGAAGCATTTTGTATGAAAGTATTCTGTACTTCTGTATGACAACTATTAAAGAACTTGAACTTGAGAGGAGAGTATGATGTCATGCTGAATCAGGGCCTAACTGTCAGTAGAGAGAGGAGGGGGGATTGTGAAGTTTCGATAGAGCAGAGCAGTCTGTCTGTGTGTGTGTGAGAGTGTATTTGTGTGTGTGTGTGTGTGTGTGTGTGTGTGTGTGTGTGTGTGTGTGTGTGTGTGTGTGTGTGTGTGTGTGTGTGTGTGTGTGTGTGTGTGTGTGTGTGTGTGTGTGTGTGTGTGAGTGTGAGTGTGAGTGTGTGTGTGTGTGTGTGTGTGTGTGTGTGTGTGTGTGTGTGTGTGTGTGTGTGTGTGTGCGTGTGCGTGCATAGTGGTTGGATATATGGCTAAGCTCATGGCTGGGAATATTGATTGTGTGTTTTTGTGTGTGTGTAGCAGGGAAGTAGAGGTTTCTGGGCTGTAATTATGAGGAGCCAGTGATATCAGGAGGCTGGCTGGAGTTTGGAGAATGTGGCCTCCTCTCCCTCTCCCTCCCCCCTTCCTCTTCCCATCCCTTCTTAGGCAGCGGTTACACCTTTCGTTTCATTTTTGTTTCATTGTCAGATGAGTTTCGCCGCAATGTGGCAGCCTCGAGTCACACTTTCGTTTTTGTCACCTGGGCACAGTGATGTAGTACACTGCCAAAGCAGTAGGTGGCGAACATGAAGGCAATTTCAACCAATCATAACTTGAATGTGCCAATACACTTCCTGGAAGTTCCTGCAAAGAAATGTCAACAAGGCGGGCGCCTATGGGCGCCACCATCTTGCCTATTTACCCAATGCAGCACTTCTTTTTCAGCAAAGCCTAATAAAAGTGCAATAAACAAAACGGATACATTCACTGTGTGTTCTGCCTGTCATTTGTTGATGAAACAAAACTAACATCAACACAAGTGACCACCAAGAGCGGATAGTTTAGTCTAAAAAAAGATCGGTAGCTACATTGTTAGCTGCATGCTAACGTCAATGGAGTATGCCATTATAACAGTATAGCATTGTGGCTAGAAGCTAACATTAGCTCACGCTAGTTAGCCAGCACCAAACTGATGATATCGGGAGCTATCAGTAGTTAGATAACATTAGAGACAACGCTGTGTGTATTAAACAAAGGTGAATAGATGACTGGGCCATTTTGTTTAATGCTTGTTAAGTTGAAAGAGGAGCTTTGAGCTAACAGGGTCTGATAGCTAATGCTAGCTCATGTTAGCCAGTGGTGTTAGCCAGTGGTAATGCTAGCAGAATGAATGGATGTAAACTTTATTTAACATATTGCATAATGGGTACAATACAATACAAAAGAAGAATATAACCAAAGAGTTAAGTCATTACCGTTCTCTTCTCAAGTTGTGTATCTCCTCATCAAATAACAACAAAGATGGCCGACAGTGATGCTGCAGCCGAAATCACGGAGCCTGAGATTGAGGGTGCAGTTACACAGAATGTCCGCAAGAGGGAGCTAACACCCAAGGGATTAGAGGACAAGTTGAGTAACCTCATAAAAGCCAGGAGATAGGACAATTAACTGCAAAATCAAACGAAATAGAAAGTCTTCTGGCAAATGAAGAGGAACAAGCCCCTGATATAACTATTGTGCAAAGGGAAATAAGAATGTATGCCACATTCTATCAAGAATTTATTAACCTTAATCACTTGGTGCTGTTATATCTCAGTGAAGAAGAAGAAAAGAATGCTGATCAAGACATGTGGTTTCAGCCTAAAGCAGATAAATGTGAACAATTTATCACAAAAATAGAAGAATGGATTCAGGCTGCAACATGTAACGATGAGGTGACAACTAAGGACAGCGTGTCTAATGTAGCCACAGGTGCTTCTACTACAAGTTCAGCACGCATTAAAGAAGAAGCAACCAGAGCTGCCCTCATGGCACAGAAGACAGCCCTGACAGAAATACAGGCATTAGACAGAAAAGAAGCAAAGCTTAAAGCTGAACGGGAACAGTTAGAGATCAATACAGCTCTAGCAGTATCCAATGCAAAGATCAAAGTGTATCAGGAATGTGAGGAACAGCGGAGCAACGTGAGCAGGAACAAACACGTGTCGACTACGCTGCGCCAGGTAAAATCTGAGTCTGGAGCTGGGTATGGCTGCACGAGTGGCGCCCAACCCGCCAAGCCACAAAAGAAAGAAATGTCCACGTTTCCAGTGAAAAGTACTTCCAAGCAAAAACATACTCATCTGAGACCTGATACAGAACAATGTGATGATCATCAACTACACGATGACAGTCCGCAACAAATGGACAGTGCTAGAGAAATATATCGGCTCATGCAGCGACAGACAGACCTTGCTGAAATGCTCGCAAAGAACCAGGAGCTCTCTCGTTTGCCACAAAGAGACGTGCCAGTGTTCAGTGGAGAACCATTAGAGTTCAGATCCTTCATGAGAGCTTTCAATCATGCTATTGATGCACGAGCCGACAGCAGCGCTGACAAACTGTACTTCTTAGAGCAGTACACCAGAGGGGAACCACAGGACCTCGTGAAGAGCTGCCACCATATGACTGCAGCGAGTGGATATGCAGAGGCAGTGAGACTGCTTCACGAACGTTACGGAGACCCGCTGAAGATCGCAGACTCTTTGATCAACAAGGCTTGCAATTGGCCGTTGATAAAGTCAGAAGATGGGAAAGCCCTCAGCGCGTTTTCAGTGTTTCTTGTGAGCTGTCGCAACGCTATGGAAGATGTCGATTACATGGAAGAGATGGACAATCCGACGACCATGAGGGCGGTTGTTGCTAAGCTGCCATTCAAGGTGAGAGAGAGATGGAGAGTTCATGCATATGACCTTCAAGAACGCCGTCAGAGGCGAGCCAAGTTTACAGATCTGGTGAGCTTCGTAGATCGCCAAGCAAAGATCACATCTGACCCTCTCTTTGGAGATCTCGACTCTGCAACAGCGGACAAGAACGATACAAAGAAACCTCAGCACGGAAAGAAAGATCAAAGAGAAGCTAAAAGGGGAAGCAGCTTCGCTACCAGTGCTGAACAAGTGGATGATGAAAAAGGCGAATCATCAAAGTCAAAAGATGCTACATACTTCAACCGTGCCTTTACAAAGCCATGTGTGTTCTGTGAGAAAGGTCACACCCTGGAAGAATGTCGCAAGCTAAGAGACAAACCACATAAGGAAAGAGTGGAGTTTCTGAAGAGGAACGGCTTCTGTTTCGGCTGCCTGGTGAAAGGCCACCTTAGCAAGGAGTGTAAAAAGAAAATGACATGTGAACACTGTTCCATGAAGCATCCCAGCATGCTACACTTTGCAAGGCAAGACAAAGGTGCAAAGGAGAAGACAACAGAAGTTGCCTCAAAAGAAGATGAACCCGCCTCCCAAGCCAGTACAGAGGAAAACAAAGTGTTAAGTGCCTGCACTGGGGCTGGAGACAACTGCGTGCTCGCCATAGTGCCAGTCAGAGTAAAGAACAAGAAAAGCAACAAAGCCGTGGAGGTTTATGCATTCATGGACCCAGGCAGCTCTGCTACGTTTTGTACAGAGACACTGGCGGAGCGATTGAATATTCAAGGCAGAAAGACTCTGCACGCTATGTGGATGGACATTACTACATAAATCTTCCGCTGAAGAGAGCGAGTGTCCAAATGTCAAACAATCGAAGTGCTGCTATGCAACGAGCACTAAACCTCAAGACCAAGCTGAAGAGGAATCCTGAGTTCCATGCAGAGTACACCAGCTTCATGTGTGACATGTTTAACGCAGGATATGCAGTGAAAGTACCAACAAGACTGTTAAGTCGGCAGGATGGAAAAGTATGGTACCTTCCCCATCATGGAGTCTTCCACCCACAGAAGAAAAGGATTTGTGTGGTGTTTGACTGTGCCGCCAGCTACCAAGGAGTCTCATTGAACAGTGAGCTTCTACAAGGACCAGACCTAACAAACACCCTGGTCGGAGTGTTGACTCGCTTCAGACAGGAGCCGGTCGCCATGATGGCTGACATCGAAAAGATGTACTACCAAGTGCGCGTGCCTGATGAAGACACCGATCTCCTGCGCTTCCTGTGGTGGCCCGAGGGAGACATCACCCAGGACATCGCTGAGTACAAGATGGTTGTGCACCTCTTCGGTGCGACCTCCTCACCCAGCTGCGCCACATTTGCTCTACAGAGGACAGCACAAGAGAATAGGAGCAAGTCTCCACCTGAGGCTGTAGATACAGTTCTCAAGAACTTTTATGTAGACGACTGTCTAAAGTCGGTCTCCAACTAAACGCAAGCTATCGCCCTACGAGCAGACCTCACCGCATTGTGCGCCGACGGAGGTTTTCACCTGCTGCCTCAGGCTGCTTGCGTCTGTCCCAGACAACGAAAGAGCAAACGAACTGAGAGACCTGGATCTGACCAACGGAAAGGGTCTTAGGAGTGTTGTGGTGCATCGAGTCCGACTCATTCAAGTTCAGGATCAATCTTAAAGACAGACCCGTCACAAGACGAGGAATCCTTTCAGTAACCAGTTCTATCTACGACCCACTGGGTTTCCTTACCCCAGCAATCCTCCCTGCGAAGATGCTCATGCAGCAGCTGTGCAAAGAAAGGCTTGCATGGGACGACGAAATTCCTAAAAAGTTTGCCCAAAAATGGACCACGTGGCTGCAAGAGCTTCACCAACTGTCAGAAGTGGGTGTGACCAGATGTGTAAGACCAGTGGACTTCGGACCTGTTGCAGAAGCACAGCTTCATCACTTTTCTGACGCGTCTGAAAATGGATACAGGACAGTCTCCTACCTCAGACTGACAAGCGGCAATGGACAGGTTCACTGCGCCTTCATGATGGGACGAGCCCGTGTTGCTCCAACAAAGCAAACTACTATTCCACTAATGGAATTGACAGCAGCGGTAGTGGCCGTGAACACTGACAAGATGTTGAGACGAGAGCTCCAGATGGACCTTCGTGACTCGACATTCTGGACTGACAGCACAACCGTGTTGAGATATATAGAGAATGAAACACTGCGTTTCAAGACCTTCGTTGCCAACCGTGTCGCCACCATCAGAGATGCAACGAAGGCGCACCAATGGAAGTATGTCAATACCTCAATCAACCCTTCCGACTGTGCTTCCAGGGGGCTTACACCTACCAAGTTCATGGAGAGCCCTAGCTGGTTTCATGGTCCAGCTTTCCTTCGAGAACCAGAGTCAATGGCCGGACAGACCTGCCGAGATGAAGGTCGAAGAGGACGACAGCGAGGTGAGACACGTACACCTTACACACGCAGTCGAAGACACAGACGCTGTGAACAAGCTGATCAACCACTATTCCAGCTGGTACAGATTGAAAAGAGCCGTCGCCTGGATTCTCTGACTGAAGGATATGCTGCTACAGCGCTGTAGGAAGAAGAAGACAGATCTACAACCAGATCCCGATGGTTAAACAAGAACTGACAACCAGAACGACAGCAAGTAGACGCCAGACCTGGGCACCTTGACAGTTGAATGTCTAACGAGAGCTGAGATGGAGATCATCAGATTCAGTCAAACCCAGCATTTCCCTGAAGAAGTACTCATGCTGGAGAAAGGAAGCAACGTGAAGAAGAGCAGTCATCTAACAAAGCTTGACCCAGTGATCCAGGATGGAGTTCTGAGGGTCGGAGGCCGTCTCTGCGCATCTGCTATGCCGGAGCATGTGAAGCATCCGGTCATCATCCCAAAGGATTCGCACGTCACCACACTGATTCTGAGAGACACTCATGAGAAAATAGGACACTGTGGAAGAAACTATATGCTCTCACGTTTGCGTCAAAGGTATTGGATTCCCTCAGCGAACTCAATGGTGAGGAAGTTCTTGTCAAGATGTGTGGTCTGCAGAAAAGTCAAAGGCAAGACCCTCGGACAAAAGATGGCAAACTTGCCTCCAGACAGGCTAGAACCTGACAAGCCCCCTTTCACTAACGTAGGGGTGGATTATTTTGGTCCTTTTGACGTGAAACAGGGCCACAGCACTGTGAAGAGATATGGCGTCCTGTTTACCTGTCTCACTACGCAAGCAGTACACCTTGAAGTAGCGCACTCGCTTGACACTGACTCGTGTGTGAATGCAATCCGTCGTTTTCTGTGCAGGAGAGGACAAGTAGCAGTTATGCGCTCAGACAATGGGACAAATTTTGTAGTCGCTGAGCGTGAGCTGCGAGACTCGATTCAGCAGTGGAATCAAGCAAAGATTCAAGATGCACTGATGCAAAGAGGAATAAAATGGGTTTTCAACCCACCTGCATGCTCACATTTTGGAGGAGTCTGGGAGAGACAGATCCGATCTGTAAGGAAAGTAATGAGATCTGTGCTGAAGGAACAAACAGTCAGTGATGAGTGTCTACACACATTGCTGTGTGAAGTGGAATACATACTAAATGACAGACCACTCACAACAACAACAGACGACCCTTCAGACCTCGAAGCATTGACCCCTAACCACTTACTACTGATGAAGAAGCAGCCAGTCATGCCGCCTGGACTGTTCAGCAAGGAGGATTCATATGCACGCAGAAGATGGAAACAGATACAATATCTCGCCGACTTATTCTGGAAGCGATGGGTGCGTGAGTTCCTTCCCGATGGACCCAGATCAAGAAGAATCTGTCAATTGGAGATGTCATCATGATCTTGGATGAGTCAGCGCCACAGAGCTCATGGTTGCTGGGAAGAGTCGCTCAGATCATTCCCGAATCCCGATGCAAATGGACTTGTGAGGCGTGTGCTGGTCAAGACGAAGACAAACACCCTTGAAAGACCTGTCGACAAGCTGTGTCTCATCTATGAGAAGGACAGTTAAACAAAAGAACTTTGATCTATGTATCCTTTGTACGTTCATTACATTCACGCTAGAATTTGATTAGCATATAGGATAATGCTTTATGTTTGAAATTTACGTTGGCTCTAGTTTGTTTATTGAGTAATTGGCAGCCTGCTTGTCTTCCAATTAGAGGCCGGGAATGTAAGAGCCAAACCTTGAAAAGTAATATTTTGAATATATTTGTATTTTATATATTTAGTTATTGCATAGAAAACGAGCAGTAGTTTAATTTGTAATGCTGTGGTATGTTATAAGCCATATTTATAGTTTAGTTGCGAATTATTCTAAGAATTAACATTACATGTACGTTTGATGTGTTACTGCGCATGTGCAAGAGTCTTTATATGCAGTGAACTTGAAGTGCCTAGTTTGTAGTGAGACAGTGCCCATGCAGTTTGGAAGCACATAACTTTTTGAACGTAGTCCATGATCCTAGTTCGGTCTATTATCCTATGAAGAATGATGTTGTACTTTGTGACTGCCTAAAGAAACTAAAGAACCTTCAAACAGTACTCTGGAGTCCATGAGTTGTACATCATAATTGTGGATACAGATTTGTATTAGCCATTGGACACGAGTCTGAAACTTTTTTGCTGCCTGCACTGAAAACGAAATGGTAAACAAAAATCTAAAGAAATCCTGCCATTACAGAGAGCAATAGGAGAGAATACAAGTCACCGCAGCACTTGTCTCTTGGTACCGCCGCGTACTGGTTCTGGAGAATGTGTGAAGAGCCGACGAGGAACAGAGAAGACAGGAGTTATTTAAGGGCAACATACCAGACATTCCACACGTTCCACAGAGTGACAGCCAATCCCAGGTGACAACCAATAATACAATCAAAGGGGAGGAAAGTGACAGGTGACAGGATGGTAGCCGGGATCTCAGGTCAACCAGACCCGAGAACCCAGAACGTTACAGTACCTCCCCCGACGAACGGCACCCGACGTTCACCTAGGGGCCTCGGGATGCAGCCGCCGGAAATCAACGATCAGGCTGGGATCTAAAATATCCCTTTGAGGCACCCAAGAACGCTCTTCTACCCCGTACCCCTCCCAATCCACCAAAAACTGAAACCCCCTACCCCTCCGTCTACAACCCAGGATCCTCCGCACCGTGTAGGCCGGCTGACCCCCGATCAACCGAGGCAGAGGAACCGCGGGCAGAGGCGGGGACAAGGGCGATGAGAGGAACGGCTTCAACAGGGACACATGAAACGTCGGATGAACCCTCATCGAATTCGGAAGCCGAAACCTGTAAGCCACAGGGTTCACCCTCTAAAGGGTCCTATGAAGCGAGGAGCCAGCTTCCTGGACTCCACCCGGAGAGGGAGATCACGGGTGGAGAGCCAAACCCGCTGCCCAGGACGGAAAACCGGAGCCGGACGGCGCTTGCGGTTAGCCTGATGCTGGGCCTTAACCGAAGCCTTCTGCAGCGCCGTTCGAACCCGATTCCACGTCCGGCGACAGCGAGCCACATGTGCCTGGATCGAAGGCACCTCCGCCTCCTGCTCCTGCTCGGGAAACAGAGGAGGTTGAAAACCATATTGACACTGAAATGGAGACATACCGGTAGAGGAGGAGAGGAGGGTATTATGCGCATACTCAACCCAGGCCAACCTCCTACTCCACGTTGCCGGACACCCGGCAACGTAACACCTCAAGATCCCCTCCAGATCCTGGTTGACGTGCTCCGTCTGCCCGTTCGACTGCGGGTGAAACCCAGACGACAGGCTGACGGAGGCGCAGAGGCTGGTGGCAAACGCCTTCCAGAACCTGGAGGCGAACTGAGGACCCCGGTCCGACACGATATCCACTGGGAGCCCGTGGACCCGAAAGACGTGCTGTACCACCAGATCAGCCGTCTCCCTGGCCGAGGGAAGTTTGGGAAGGGGAATGAAGTGAGCCGCCTTGGAGAAACGGTCCAGCACCACCAAAATGGCAGTGAACCCATCTGACAAGGGCAGGCCTGAAATAAAATCCAGGGATATGTGCGACCAGGGACGTTTGGGAATAGGAAGAGGCCGGAGGAGACCTGCTGGTGCACGGTGAGAGGTCTTACTGCGCGCACACACTGGGCAGGCCGCCACAAAGGAACGTGTATCCCCCTCCACTGTCGACCACCAGAACCTCCTACGGATAAACTCCAGGGTTCTAGTGGCCCCAGGGTGGCCGGTGAGTGAAGAAGTATGTGCCCACTGCAGCAGGCGTGAGCGTGCAGCCTTGGGCACATACAGCCGTCCCGGAGGACCCCCACCAGGATCAGGCTCCCGTGCCAGAGCCGATCTTACCACCTTATCTATGCCCCAAGACACGGGCGCCAAAATCAAGGCCTGTGGAATAATGGGATGGGGGCTCTCCTCTTGACCCGGAGGATCAAATTGGCGCGACAACGCGTCAGGCTTAACGTTTTTGGAACTGGGTCGATAGGAGATGGTAAATCGAAATCGAGTGAAGAATAACGCCCACCTGGCCTGGCGAGAGTTAAGGCATTTAGCCCCTTGGATGTAAGCCAAGTTCTTATGATCAGTCCAAACAATGAAGGGATGTGCCGCCCCCTCCAACCAATGTCTCCACTCCTGTAGTGCCAATTTGATTGCCAATAACTCCTGATTACCCACGTCCAGGGCTTAACATTAACACTGGCCACCGGCCAAATGTTGGTAGAATTCGGCTGTGGCCGGTAACTCCGTAATTCTACCGGCCACAGTGGCAGGTGACTTTTTTTCTATGAAAAAAAAACATTGTAGTCTACAAAAGGCATCGGCAATAATTAAGTCAATCCAAGTGATACTACATAATACTGCAACTCCCACAACAATTCAGAAAAGTGCATTACCGGCCAGATCATGGTAGTGGTGCTGTCTCGAGAATGGAGTACTCCTTGTTTTCAGACCGGATGTAAATTTTCTTCATTCAGGCCTACTTTTTCTGTTAGCGTGAAGCTATGCCTTCATCAGATCGCATGGAATACCTTTTGCGACGCCAAATTCAGTATGCAGTAAAGGAATATAGCATCAGTCAATGGACATATCGATCTACCAGATGGCGATCAATAACTGGGAAATCCTTTTTGGGAGGTAAGAACGATTTCACGTAGATTTCATGCTGATTAGGCTTTGTTAGCATAGCCAACCAGCCGATTAATGAATGAATGAATGAAAACTTTATTTAACAGATTGCAGAATGGGTACAATACAGTACGGCTCAATACACACAATTGTTAAGGGGATGCAGACCAGAGACAGATGTTTGTCTTGTTTACATCAGGGTCCCCCATTTTCAATTTATAGTGACATTTATGACATACACAACATACATGACATCATGACATCATGACACATCAGTGTATGATGCTACAATAACGAATGCCGTTATTGGTATTCAATCATCACAAACGACGTCCCCCGCCCCCCCCCCCCTTTCATGCATTCATGGTGGAACATGACACCAATCATATGCTTTTTGATTTTAAACATATTCATCACGCTATAAAATGGGAACATATTGATGAAAAAATTATTTAGTGTGGTGATTTTTGGCTGGTGAAAATGCTGAGTGGCTAGTGACTTTGGAAAACCACTAGCCACTAAGCCAAAAAGTTTATGTCAATCCCTGCCCACGTCATAGTTACGCTCGGCCGGAAAAAAGCGCAAGGATGCACTTTACCGTCCTTTAAACATCTCTGACAGATCACCCCCCCCCACCGCGATGTCAGAGGCATCCACCTCCACAATAGACTGAGCCTCTGCATCGTGGCGGATCAGTACAGGGGCGGAGGTAAATCGACGTTTGAGGTTGCAGAAGGCTGACTCTGCCCTAGGCGACCATTCAAAGCCAGGGAGAGAGGACTTAGTGAGAGCTGTTAACGGATTGGCTAAGGCGCTAAAATTGCAAATAAAACGCCTGTACAAATTTGCAACACCCAAAAAACGTTGCAGCTCCTTGAGCGACGAAGGCCGTGGCCAATCCAAGATTGAATTGATTGATTGATTGAAAAGTTTATTAACAGATTGCAGAATGGGTACAGTACAGTACAGCTCAATACATACAATTGTTAAGGGGATGCAGACCAGAGAAAGACTTTCGTCTTGTTTACATCAGGGTCCCCCATTTTCAATTCATCATAACATATATGACATACATGACATACAGATAGACAGTACTGCTACATCTATACATTTATGACATATCAGATTTGCAAATACAGTACTGTTTGTGATACAAAAAGTCTCCAGAAAAAGAGTGTATATACATTTGACGTAGAAACTGTACATTGGGGGAGGTTGGGTGGGTGGGGTTGGGTGGGTGGGTGGGGGCTGTACATTGGAGGTGGGGGGGGGGGGACACTGTACACTGTACATTGGAATACTGACAAAGCCATACTTGGTCATTTACTGTACAACTGGGTTAGGACATTTGTAGGGGCCAGTTTTGAATTGCAGTCTCCCATAGGTGTTCTTTGAGAGTGTTTTTGAAAGTGGGTAGTGATTCACATTCCTTTACAGCTTTGGGTAGGGCGTTCCACATTGATGTGGCATAATTGCGAAACGTGTTTAGTCCCTTGTTTGAGCCGAATCTGGGTTTAACATGATTTGTGGAGCTCCCTCTGGTGTTGTGATCGTGGTATTCACTGACCTTTGGGAAGTATTTTGACATGTACATGGGTACCTTGGTCGCATAGTGTATCTTGTAGACCAGGCCCATTGCAAGTTGCTGTAATCTGTCATCTACTCTAAGCCATCCTAGGTTGTCAAAGTGGGCAGGGGTGAGGTGGGTTCTAGGAGTAAGGTCAAGCAGTAGTCTGACCAGTTTGTTTTGAGATGTTTGTAATTTTGTTTTTAGCGCCTTTGAGGTGCTTTGGTACCATGAGGTGCACGCATAGTCGTAGTACCCTTGAATGAGTGCTCCTGCCAGAGTCTTCAGGGTATTCTTGTTTACCAGAGAGGAGATCCGGTACAAGAATCGAGTTCGACTGCACTCACCTTGGTTGGATCCATGCGAAGATCACCCTTCGTCAACACAAAGCCCAGGAAGGAAACAGTGTCAGTGTGAAACACACACCTCTCTGCCTTAACAAATAGCTGATGCTCAAGGAGACGGCGAAGCACCTCACGAACATGCAGTTGGTGTTGCACCATATCGCAAGAAGAAATCAGGATGTCATCTAGGTAAACAAAAACTGACGCCCCAATTAAGTCCCGCAGCACGTCGTTAACCAGGCATTGGAAGACTGCTGGAGCATTAGCTAAACCAAAGGGCATGACTAAATACTCATAATGCCCATTAGGAGTATTAAATGCAGTCTTCCACTCGTCTCCTTTTCTAATCCTGACCAGATTGTATGCATTACGTAAATCAAGTTTATGTTGGGGCTAATGGACTGTAAAGCTGACAGGACCATTCTTATTGGGTTGAGATGATTTTTGTTGTACCATACGTTGCTGTGGGGTGCCCCATTAATTTTGATCCTCCTTTTGGTTAATACAACACTTTGAATTTAACACTGTTCCAGTACTCTCATTCTTTATAGCTGAACAGGTTTGTTTATTATTTCAAGCTTGTTATCAAAGGCGGTGTCCATGAGAGGTAGGGGATAATGGTTCTTAACGGAAACGTTGTTCAATCCCCTATAATCAATGCACGGTCGCTGACCCCCATCCTTTTTAGCAACGAAAAAGAAGCCAGCGCCGGCAGGGGATGTAGAAGGGCGGATATGCCCCGCGAGCAATGCCTCCTGAATGTAATCGTTCATAGACACAGTCTCAGGGCGAGAGAGGGAGAACATATGCCCACGGGGTGGAGAGGTACCGGGTAGAAGATCAATGGGGCACGCGCTTTACTAAAAACTTCCGCAAGGTCCCAATAGATCTCGGGTACACCCATTAAATCAGGATTAGGAGGTATGACATAATCTGCAACCCTCACCACCATCCCGGAGAGAGAAGAGGGAGACAAAAAAGAAGAAGGGGCGGGTAAACCCTCGCCGGGGGACGACTCGACGCCGCTCCCCACCGAAAGTTCACCCGTTGCCCAATTAATGACAGGATTACGTTCGGCTAACCACGGATGACCCAAAACAACAACACACTGAGGAGATCTGATGACATAAAACTGTACCCATTCCCACCCCCCACCGGCCACTTGAATGTGTAATCGCGCCGTTCTCTGGGTAATGATCCCATCACCCAGTGGCTGTCCATCCAACGCCTGGACCGGAATAGGTACCTGCAATGTCTCTAAGGCTAAACCCCACTGTTCAGCCAACCCCACATGAATCAAATTCCCCGCTGCCCCCGAATCCACCAATGCCCTGGTCTTTTTGAAAGTCTCCCCACAACCCACAGTAACCTCAAAAAACGTGCGCAAATCCCTGGTGAAAGGAGAAAGGAGCCCACCTGCTAAAGCCTCTCCAGAGCCTAGCGAGCCCTCCCGTTTCCCGACTCAGCCCGACAACTGCCGAAGCGGTGACCGGTCCGCCCACACCGGAAGCAGCGCTTCTGCTCCACGTACCTCCTCCTCTCGGCGTCGGATAGCGACAGCATTCCCAGCTGCATTGGTTCGTCACCCAGTGGTTCGCCTGTGTATCGCGGAATGAGATCAGCACCGGAAGAGAAAGGGAATCGTACCTGAGGCTGAGACGCTGTTGATCCTCTCTCACGTCCTCTCTCCCGATGCCGATTGTCCATTTTAATGGCCAGGTTTATGATGCCATCCAGGTGCTCCGGCAATTCGCGAACCGACAGCTCATCCTTCATGCGAACCGAGAGCCCCTGGACAAACAGAACACAGCAGGGTATTTCGGGCCAGGCCGCCTCCCGGGCCAGAATGCGGAAATCAATGGCATAATCTGCCACGGTGCGGAGGCCTTACCGGCAAGCGATAAGCCGCCCACCGGCTTCATAAATGGAAATTACACGGGAAGTGTCGAAAACACGTCTTAACTCCCCGGTAAAGGCGTCCGCATCGTGGCAGATCATCGACCCGCTTTCCCATTCTGCCGTAGCCCAGGAGAGGGCCCGGCCGGTGAGAAGGGTGATGGTTCTGGAGAATGTGTGAAGAGCCGACGAGGAACAGAGAAGATAGAAGTTATTTAAGGGCAACATACCAGACATTCCACACGTTCCACAGAGTGACAGCCAATCCCAGGTGACAACCAATAATACAATCAAAGGGGAGGAAAGTGACAGGATGGTCAGGTCAACCAGACCCGAGAACCCAGAACGTTACAAGAATGAGGTTGTTGTTCCCGTAGCACGTGATCAGTTGGCTCACCTCGACCCTGTAGTGAGACTGATCATTGTTTTTAATGAGCCCCACCACAATTGTTTCATCCGCAAACTTGACGAAGAGGTATGCTTAATATACATCAACTACCTTAATATACACCCCTGTTATGCTTAACCTCTTCCACCCGTGTGGTCCGGTACAGGACCGCAAATGACTTCATGTCATAAATCAATCTGTCTCTAGACTGTATGACATAATGTTCGTTTTTTTTTCTCCACAATTTATCAAACAGTAAACATCCTAACCATGTCACAGCAGCAGTCATATTGTATATTTTCAGCAATTCGTTTGTTTACCAATAGGTTAAAGTGATATTAATGAAATATGAGTTTAGGAATTGTATTCAAAAGATCGCGAATTTCGACCGGAAATAAATCCGAGCGGCCATTTTGCTGTAGTCATTATGATGAAGGAAAGACAGGGCTTTCAATGAGTGTTGAAATTTCGAAAAACTACATCTAGAGTTCTCCAGCTTTCTGGAATCAAATGACTTCCTGATTATTATTTTAAATTTCTCAGGATTATATACCACAAAACTGAACGTTATTGGCATAGTTTGGAGCGCAGTTAGTGTCTACCTTCTGTCAACATTTAGCAACAATCGTCGTTTCAAATGGATAAAAAATGGCGGACCTGTCGCAAAAATAAAAAGCTGACTGTATTTACAGTCAAGTTTTTCCTGAGGAATTTTAACGTTGCGAACTGATCTATCTCTCCTCTCTCCTCTCTGCCCCCATACAGGAGAGTTAATATCAGCAAACAAAGAACATATTAAAAACTGACTGAAGTTGTGACAGGAGCACCGCCTGCTATGTGTGGCGTCTTTGTGCGGCCCAGACCCCATCAGTGCCACCACGACCGCTTCCAGCTCCTCCCAACCTCTCCTCTGTGCCGGAGGTCTACCACGACCTAGGAGAGGCCTTCAGTAAGGAGAGAGCCCCCACCCTGCCTCCACACCGGCCTTATGACTGCACCATTACCTTTCGCCCAGGATCCCGAACGTCAAGGCCGACTCACTGTCTCGACTTCATGCGTCGGGGGAGGAACCGACCATTCCGGACACCATCCTTCCATCCTCCCGGGTCATCGGAGTGGTTTTCATGAATGTCGAGGCAGTGGTCCGGAGAGCCCAACGCACCCAGCCTGATCCCCGGACTGGTCCACCGGGTCACCTATTCGTCCCGTATGCCGTCAGGACCGAGGTGATGCAGTGGGGCCATGCTAGCCCGTTCGCCTGCCATCCTGGGGCTCGACGGACTCTGTCCTTTTTATTTCGGCGGTTCTGGTGGCCTACCATGGCCGCGGATGTCACGGAGTTTATCTCTGCCTGTCCCACCTGTGCTCGGAACAAGCCGTCTCACCGTCCACCATCAGGCCAGCTGGCCGCATGTCCAGGACCACACTCCAGTTCTCCCCGCACCCAGAGCCAGCGCTCTGCATTACTCCATGCCACTGCACGGCCCACCCGGAGTGCCAACCGTCGCCGGTCTCCAGCTCCTGAGTACCAGGTCAGTCAACAGGTCTGGTTGTCTACTGCTGACCTCTCCCCCAATGTCTCCTCCAAGAAACTGGCGTCCCAGTACATCGGTCCCTACGCCATCGACTTGGTCATCAACCCTGCCGCCATCCGGCTGGTCCTCCCTCCCTCCGACGCATCCACCCGGTGTTCCACGTTTCTCGGGTCAAGCCCTACGTCACCAGTAACCTGGTTCTGCCTGCTCCTGCACGCCCCCTCCCCAACTGGTGGATGGTCACCCTCAGTGGCCGGTGAGGAGATTCTTGAGGGTTCGTCGCCAGGGCCAGGGATTCCAGTACCTGGTGGACTGGGAGGGGTATGGACCAGAGGAATGGAGCTGGGTTTCCCTGTCCCAGATCATGTCTCCTGTCCTCCTCCAAGACTTCTACTGAGCGCACCCGGACGCCCCGGGGGTGGGGGGGGGTCCTGTTACAGCTCTCACCTCCACAACCCTCCATACCTGCCTCACACACCCCCTGCACTTCAGCTCGGGCACTACGTGCGTGTAATAAGCACAGGTGAAACGAGTTGCGCTGATGGATGGAGACTCCATACCTGCTTCCACTCTACCCCTCTGCCTACAAGAAGCATGGTTCTCAATTCATTCAGCATCAGATCTTCCATAAGAATGGCCTGGCAAGTATCCTCTATGTTATTTACACATTATGGTGTCTGTTAGAGGTGTGTTCGTGTTTTTAACATTGCAGTTTACTGTGTACAATTCTCTCGTGATCTTTTGACATTGTATTTTCCCGTGTACAATTCTCTCGTGATTTTTTAATGTTGTATTTTCCCGTGTACGATTCTATCATGAAGTCTAGTGCAAATTGTAATCACGTTCCTTACTCGATCATTGATAACATTAACAATCAATTCATCGATTAATTGTAACAAAAAATACCCAATTTACCAAACAATAACAAATGTATTTGTTTCCTCAATCAAAAGGTTTATTTCCACAGCAGCGACATATTGCATTCTCGCAACATTGCATGGCATATGAAACATAGAAATGTAGAGGCCTAGACATATTAAAACACATTTGTGTCGACTTTAACACTTTGAATGCCCAGCAGGGGGCGCACATTTAGTGCTTGAATGCCCACATCCACTTCAATGTTAGCATTAATATCGCCTAATCTATGTTTTAAATTATGGCTATGTGTCTAATCTGCCCGTCGCATTATCAATGACCTATTTCCAGTCAACATTGTCGAAGCAGATTGTTTTTTTATCGGTTCATTTCCGTTTCATAGCATTTAGAAAACCCCTCGTTTTCACGAAAGAAAAAGAGGATTCCATGATAATCGCCCCGTACTGTAATATTCTAGAACGTTGTCATTTGTCGGCCTATTTATGAATCGTTTTCAAATAAACGCTAGATTATCGATAGTATATATGTACGTGTGCACGCTAGTGCCGCGCACTGAAAATAGATTCTCTAAAATAGATAGTTCCTGATCGCTCTTAGAGTCAAACAGCCATATCACAAAAAAAAGAAAAAGCGTATATCTCCGTGAAAAAAGGTTTGATTATCCTAATACTGGTAAAATAGATTCCTTACCTGAGATCAGATGGTATCCAAATGGATTATTCTAATTCCTGATCGCCATTCCGAAAATCAATCCTTTTATTGATCCACCGCGTATACTGTACAACACATAATCCCCGCTGCTCTGAGGTTCCAGAATGAAGCTGATCGACTCCGGTCACATGCGTGAGAAGTAAAATGTGGAGTCCAGGTCTTTTTTTCTCATGCCTTTTCATTGAGTCCAATCCAAAAGGGTGAATTACCATCTGGGAGACAATAGGGGGCGCTTTTTTCACATCTGAGCGCCTGGAGTGGCTGATTTACCAACGGTAGACTCGGTTGATGAAATATGAATTCAGATCGCTAATAAAAAAAATAAACGAGAAAAAACGAATATTCTCGTTATGGGCATTCAACCCGCGGTGGGTAAACCCGAGAAAACTCGGGTTGGGCATCCAAAGTGTTAAGCCGGCGAGCTGCATATGTAAACAATTATTTTTTTTTAAAAGAAAGTCACTCACCACTTAAAAAAATCAAAAGCATGTATTTAACAAACTCAACAATGTTCTAAACACGGTTGTATATTAACACTTTGAGCGCCACGCCGGGTTTTCCTTTTTACCGGCTGAATGCCACCATCGGCGCCAATGTTAACGTTAATATCGCCTAATCTATGTTTTAAATTATGTGTCTAATCTGCCCATCGCATTATCAAAGACTATTTTCCAGTCAGTGCTGTCAAGGCAGATTGTTTTTTTATCGCAGCATTTCCGTTTCAGAGCATTTAGAAAAGCACCCGTTTTCAGATAAAAAACAGCCCATTCTGGAGCATTCTATGAAAATCGCCTTTTACTGGAATATTCCACAACGTTGATATTCGTCAGCCTTTTTATGAATAGTTTTCAAATAAACGCTAGATGATCAATATTATACGTGCACGCAAGCACATTCGAGCCGCGCACGGATAATCGCCCCGTTGATTTCCTCTCGGACTTTTACAGTGAAACCGAAAGAAGACATTTCACAAAACAGCTTATAACTTCATCAAACTTACTCTGATTATCCTAACACTGATAACATAGAGTCCTTACCTGACATCAGATGGTATCCAACTGGTATATTCCAATTCCTGATCACCATTCGAAAAAATCGATACGTGTATGGATCCAACGCGATACAGTAGAACTCCATGATCAGCGGGGATCTGAGGTTCCAGAATGAACTGTGGTAACCCCGGCTGGATCAGTGGACTGGAAAATGTGGAGTACCGGATTTTTTTCCCCATTCATTTTCATTGAGTCCATTCCAAAATCACTTATGTCATCTGGGAGACGACAGGGGCGCTTTTTTCCACAATGATCGCCGGCGCCGCTCGGCTATACTCGGGTAGGCTCGGGTGATGCAATATGATTTCAGATCGCTAAAAAAATATTTAAAAAATAATTCCGAGAAATCTCGTGAGTGGCTTTCAACCACCTATAAATAAACCCGAGATATCTCGTGTGTGGCAGGCAAAGTGTTAACACTTTGAGTGCCACGCCGGGTTTTCCTTTTTACCCCCTTGATGCCACCATCCACTTCAATGTTAACGTTAATATCGCCTAATCTATGTTTTAAATTATGGCTATGTGTCTAATCTGCCCGTCGCTTATCAAAGACTATTTTCCAGTCAGTGCTGTCAAGGCAGATTGGTTTTTTATCGCATCATTTCCGTTTCAGAGCATTTAGAAAAGCACCCGTTTTGAGATTAAAAACAGTTCATTCTGGACCATTCTATGAAAATCGTCTTTTACTGGAATATTCCACAACGTTGATATTCGTCGGCCTATTCATGAATCTTTTCAAATAAACGCTAGATGATCAATATTATATGTGCACGCAAGCACATTCGGGCCGCGCACGGATAATCGCTGCGTTGATTTCCTCTTGGACTTTTACAGTGAAACCGAAAGAGCCCATTTCACAAAACAGCTTATAACTTCATCAAAATGTGTCTGATTATCCTAACACTGATAACATAGATTCCTTACCTGACATCAGATGGTATCCAACTGGTATATTCCAATTCCTGATCACCATTCGAAAAAATCGATAAGTGTATAGATCCAACGCGATACAGTAGAACTCCATGATCAGCGGGGCTCAGAGGCTCCAGAATGAACTGTGGTAACCCCGGCTGGATCAGTGGACTGGAAAATGTGGAGTACCGGATTTTTTCCCCCATCCATTTTCATTGAGTCCATTCCAAAATCCCTTATGTCATCTGGGAGACGATAGGGGGCGCTTTTTTCCACATATGATCGCCGGCGGTGCTCGTGTATACTCGGGTAGGCTCGTGTGATGCAATATGATTTCAGATCGCTAAAAAAAAATAAAAAATCAGAGAAATCTCGTGAGTGGCTTTCAACCACATATTAATAAACCCGAGATATCTCGTGCGTGGCAGTTAACTTAATAAATAAACAAAAACTAAAAATCTACTTACTGTATGTCGACGAAAATGTCCAATAGGCCTAACTAAATAACAGATTACACGCATAAAACGCTGAAAACAACCTAACAAAGTAACAATAGCATTTTTTATGAGGCTATTATTATTATTATTATTATTATTATTATTATTATTATTATTATTATTATTATTATTATTATTTTGCAACAAGATAGCCTACATAGAACATAAATAGCCTGTCTCAGACTGACGCGCATGCATAGTCCCGATCCCAGCATATCGACATGGTCAGACGGAAACGCTGGTCACAATCAGTCCAAAAACACGGGTATATAGAGGCCAGCTTTGCCAGCCTGGTGCATCTCCCCGCATTGACTTTCCACCAGTCAGTCGGATTTGTATCCAGGGATGGCGAATGGCTTCTATTAACTGTTAGGCGAGGTGGTCTGCCATATGCCGACCGGGCAAACTTTGCCAGCCTGGTGAATCTCCCCGCATTGACTTTCCATCAGTCAGTCGGATTTGTATCCAGGGATGGCGAATGGCGAATGGCTTCTATGAACTGTTACGCGAGGTGGTCTGCCATATATTTTTTGATACTCAAATAACCCTTACTAAAACAAAAAAATAAATCATAGTTAAAAAGAGGCTCCTAAACGACAAAGCTGAATCAAAGTTCATTGATCTTATCAGACTACATGAACCTGCACACAATCATGACAGCTCTCTAAATGAAATGGTAGAAAATCTCAATGATGCAATGTCATCTATATTAAATTCTGTCGCCCCATTAAAAACGAAAAAGAAGAAAACTAGAGCCTCGCCCTGGTTAAACTATAATACGGTCAACGAAGAAAAAAGGAAATGTCGTGCAGCGGAGCGAAAATGGAGAAAAACAAAAACCACCATATGCTGTGATATATACAAAGATGCTTTAACTGCTTATAATAAAACCATCCGCTTAGCAAGGAAAGATTACTTCTCTAAAATCATTACAGAAAATGCTGGAAACTCCAGAATCGTCTTTTCCACTATTAATGTACTACTCAACACTGCCCCTACACCTCCTCAGTCATCAACGGTTAAGTGTGAAGAACTTGCACTATTCTTTAACAACAAAATAACCTTGATCAGGGCCAGCATTACCCATGATGGAAATAAAGTTGATTGCGGCAAACCGTGCAATGTAACCATGAGAAGTTTCACATGCATCACATTAGATGTACTCTGCAAAACTGTCTCAGAATGTAACTCCTCCACCTCAGACATTGACCCTATACCTACAGCTTTCTTCAAACGGGTATTTAATAGTGTTTCAAGCCCTGTGCTAGATATCATAAACACTTCCCTTAGGACTGGTATTTTCCCGGATGCCTTTAAAACAGCAGTTGTAAAGCCATTACTAAAAAAACCTAACTTGGATAGTAATGAAATGGCAAATTATCGTCCAATATCCAACCTACCATTCATTAGTAAAGTACTTGAAAAGATAGTTTCAGTTCAAATAAATTCCTTTCTTGAAGAAAACAACATCTTAGAAGAATTTCAGTCAGGATTCAGAAAATATCATAGCACTGAAACTGCCCTCACCAAAATAATCAGTGACCTCAGACTAAACTCTGACGAGAATAAGATCTCCATCCTTATCCTGTTAGATCTCAGTGCAGCATTTGATACAATCGATCACGATATTCTAATCGATCGTCTTGAAAACCATGTCGGTTTCTCAGACCATGTGCTAGGCTGGTTTAAAACATACATCAGAGGGAGGAAATTCTATGTTAAACTAGGAGATCACATGTCTGATATATACGACAACAACTATGGAGTTGCACAAGGGAGTTGCTTAGGTCCTTTACTCTTCTCCCTTTACATGTTACCGCTGGGTGATATCATCAGAGAACATAATGTAGATTTCCATAGCTATGCGGATGATACACAACTGTACATATCTGCTGAACCAAATGATACAGCGATTAGCTCCATTACAGACTGCTTACTGGCAATAAATAAATGGATGAGTAAGAACTTCCTGAAACTAAACGAGAACAAAACTGAAATTCTAATTATCGGCTCCAAAACTAAAAAAGAAACATTAATAAAGAACCTGGGGGGACTAACCCCTTGGATCAAATCTGAGGTCACTAGTCTTGGGGTTGTCATAGATTCAGAACTGAACTTCAATTCTCATATTAGCAAAGTGACGAAAACATCGTTCTTCCATCTCAGAAATATAGCAAAAGTACGACCATTTATTAATCAGAACGATGCTGAGAAGCTAATTCATGCATTCATATCTAGCCGGCTAGACTACTGTAATGCACTTTTCACAGGTCTCCCTAAGAAAACCACAGAGAGGCTTCAGCTAATCCAAAACTCTGCAGCCCGACTGCTAACTAGAACCAAAAGGAGAGAGCACATTAGTCCAGTCTTAGCCGCTTTACACTGGCTTCCTGTAACATTTAGAATTGACTTTAAGGTCCTTCTCCTTACATACAAAGCTCTAAATGGACAGGGACCTAGCTACATCGCCAACACTCTAATAAATTACACACCAGCAAGAACACTGCGATCATCAGCTGCTGGACTACTAGAGGCTCCCAGAAGCAGTCAAAAGAGGATCGGTAATGCAGCCTTTATCAACTATGCCCCAAAACTATGGAACAAACTACCCCAAAACATCAGGGAAGCCAACTCGCTAGACATCTTTAAAAGACAGCTTAAAACCTATCTCTTTGCTCAGGCATTTCACTGATAGATATCTGCTACCACCTAGTGGCAAGAGGAAACATCAGGGATATCCTGACACAACTTGTATTTATTCTTACCCTGCCTACTCTTTTACACTGCCTATCAAATTCATGTGTCGGTTATTGCACTTTTTACTTCTTACTGATGACTATTTTTAAACTGAATCATTTTAAACTATTCTTATTATTTGCTATGCTCGCTCATGCCTGTTTTTTTTTTTTTTTTTTTTTATGTCCGTCGGTTAGTGCACTTTTTAATTACTGAATAGAGAGCCTATTAGGATGCTAGATCCTAATGTGAAACACTATGCTGTTAGTAGAACCAGGTTAACTGTGTCCTGGCTGTAGTAGAACCAGGTTAACTGTGTCCTGGCTGTTAGTAGAACCAGGTTAACTGTGTCCTGGCTGTAGCATTGTAGAACCAGGTTAACTGTGTCCTGGCTGTAGTAGAACCAGGTTAACTGTGTCCTGGCTGTTGTAGAACCAGGTTAACTGTGTCCTGGCTGTAGTAGAACCAGGTTAACTGTGTCCTGGCTGTTAGTAGAACCAGGTTAACTGTGTCCTGGCTGTAGCAGTTTGGTTTGTTAGAACAGACTGTAATCTTATGCTTATGGCAGATCAATCAGCATGGATTGTCTGTAAACTTTAATACATGGCAGTTTGGTTTGTTAGAACAGACTGTAATCTTCACTTGCTTATGGCAGATCAATCAGCATGGATTGTCTGTAAACTTTCACTTTCTTATGGCAGATCAATCAGCATGGATTGTCTGTAAACTTTATGCATTGTTGTCACTTGCCATATCTTGCTATGCTCGCTCATGCCTGTATTTTTTATGTCCGTTCTATTTTATAATTTTTATTTTATTTTATTTTATTTTACTATTTTTAAACTGAATAATTTTAAACAATTTTTACTATTTGTGTTACTGAAAACTGTAAGCGGAGAGCCTATTGGGATGCTAGATCCTAATGTGAAACACTGTGATTCTACCTGTCTATCTTTTTATGCTCGCTTATGCCTGTATTTTTTACTGTTGTGAAGCACTTTGAACTGCAACCTCTGTATGAAAAGTGCTATACAAATAAAGTTATTATTATTATTATTATTATTATTATATGCCGACCGGGCAAACTTCGGGAGCATGTCTATGTTCCCCGGGTTCTATGTTCCCCGCTCGCGATAAAAATGGTCCTATGTTCCCCGGGTTCTATGTTCCCCGCTCCCGCTACCCGCTCCCGAAAAGGTGACAGAGTTGTGTAAGATTCCAAGTGTCCCTGGAAGCAGAGAAGCTGTGCTTCATTCTCTGTCATTACGGTATTGTTCTCAAACGTACATGTCACAACGTGGTGATGTCGGTAACTCTGGAATATCTTTTGAGGAATTGTTTTTTGGCGAGTGGATGTGACTTCGTTTGAGAAGTGTTTTAGTAGCGTTTTAGTAGTTTTGTATTTTATTTGTGCAGCTGATTATTAGTAAGATGTAAGTAAGATGTCAAGACGGTCAAGTAGGGTAACGAAAATACCCAAAATGTTTCATGACGACGACGACGACGACGCAATATACACAACATCAACATCAGAAACAACAGCGACAGATGGACCAGGGTATGTAACGTTAGTAAAATGTTTGTAGTAGTACAGCTACTGTGTGTGTATGGCGAAATATGTATACATTTACCATTGCCTACCTGTGTTAGTAAAATTGCAGTTTGCAATAGTACAGCTACTGTGTCTGTGTGTGTGTGTGTAGGGGCCTTGTGGCCTATTATTGTGAAATATGTATACAGTACATTTACCATTGTCTACCTGTGTAAAAGTAGGCAGTTTGTAGTAATACAGCAACGTCAGAACGATCCGCCCCTTCCTGACAAAAGAAGCCACCCAACTCCTCGTCCAATCAACAGTCATCTCCCGCCTCGACTACTGCAACGCACTGCTCGCTGGCCTCCCGGCCACTGCCACTAAGCCTCTTCAACTCATTCAGAACGCAGCGGCCCGCCTGATCTCAAACCTACCGAAGTCGGCCCATGTCACCCCACTTCTTAGGGACCTGCACTGGCTCCCCATTGCTGCACGAATCCGCTTCAAGGCCCTCGACCTAGCATACCGTGCGGCAAAGGGAACCGCTCCCGCCTACCTCCGGTCAATGGTCTCTAACTACACACCCTCAAGACCCCTACGCTCTGCATCTTCTGGCCGCCTCAGACCTACTCCTATCCAAGCTCCGGGAGGGTCATCAAAGAGAAGTCGCCTATTCTCAGTCCTTGCCCCACAATGGTGGAATGAACTACCCACCCCAGTTAGGACAGCCGAATCACATCCAATCTTTCGCCGTCGACTAAAGACGCACTTCTTCAACCATTATCTGAATAAAAAAATAAAAAATAAAAATAAATATCTAACCCTAACTAACCGTACTGTCATGCACTTGTCTTAATAAACTAACCTACACTGTAGCACTCAACACTTTGATGAACATTGTTGCTCAGCTGATAGAGTTGTGCCCTTCCTGATGGCTTGTCGTACAGAACTTGTAAGTCGCTTTGGATAAAAGCGTCAGCTAAATGACTAAATGTAAATGTAAATGTACTGTGTGTGTGTGTGTGTAGGGGCGATATGGCCTATATTGGGAAATATGTATACATTTACATGAAGGAGAAAGCACCTACCTACAATATACTCACTTGAATGTGTGTTTTAGTAAATAAAGCCTACAACAGATATTGATTTTACTTTCTTATCATTTCTTTTTAGGATGTCTAATGTCTGCAATGTGGGCCTTGCAGCTGGAGAGGAACTGTTTTCTGCAGAACCACACAGCTGGAGAGGAACTGTTTTCTGCAGTAGCTACCACACAGCTGGAGAGGAACTGTTTTCTGCAGAACCACACAGCCTGAAAATGCATGGACTAAACAGCCAATAACTGAGAGAAGAAAAGGCCTAGACTCCTAATTTTTTGTACATTTGTAAAAAAAATCTTTTCAGATTGTATGGGCCACATTTTTTATATGTGCCCATCATAGTTCATGTTTCACAAAAAGAAACTGTAAAATCAAATTCCGTTTTTGTGTTTTTATTCCCTTTGAACTGTTATTACACATTATTGTATACATTTATGTTGAACAACTGAGGGATTGATGAAGATAAAGTAACAAAGGAGAAAAGGCCAAAAGCACTTACTCCTCTGACATTCTTTGACAATTTTACAGCCCAAAATACAAAAAAGATCCAGGCGGAATTCTATAATGGTTGAAGGGTTGAAGAAATATTGTCTGAACTGTCGGATGCAAACTGGCTGTGTGACTTTGCTATGTTGTGTGACATAACCAAGCATATTGCCCAATTTAATCAGAAGCTGCAGGGACGCAAACAAGTCCCAAGTTGGGGATTAATGACAAAAGCAATAATGATTAATATATAAAAATTGTTTATTGAAATGCGGGACATTGAAATGTTTAAGATATTGCTCACCATCAACAAGACTTTCATCAGCAAGGTAGCATAATATTGTTGGGTGAAAAAACTTTTGTGGGTCGATTGTGGGTCATATACGCATGCGTGATTTGTAAAATAAAAGAAACATTTGATTGATTGGTTTTATCTATTTTGGTCATTTGAAATAAGAAACAACAATGAAACAGCAGGGCCCTATTCCCCGTACCTGGTTCAACTAAGTCGATCAAGAGTCACATTATCCAGATTCAGTTAACCCGATGTTTGAAGCCGGGATTTTCCTGTTCCTCGAAGGTGGATTCAGTCTCGTTAACTCAAACCAGACTTGAGACCCAGGATAAGTGCGCGCGGCCGCTCCAGTTGAAAAGCCAGCACGTATCGATAGCAGAGATCCTGATTCTCTAGCGGCATTGATTGATTAATTGATTTAAAACTTTATTAACATATTGCAGTACGGCTCAATCGCCTCGCCGACAAGTTAAATGCGTTATCTATAGGCTAATTTTAAGTCCCTCATTACCTCAATCAATCAGATTATATTTCTTTAAACTTGCCTGCTGGATTGAATAATCAAATGAGATCTTGCTAGCGAAAATAATTAGTTAAACTGTTATACAGAATAACGATACGGCTCTCTTACCCATTGATTGATGTATGGTCGATCTTTTAGTTATCTCCACTGTGGTGTAACGGGTTCATCTTTTGACTTTCACGCAGACGACCGGGGTTCGAAACCTAGTCTTTTCCTTCTTTTCGCAATGTAGGAATAATTCAATTTGGTGCACGTTGAGAGCTATATAAAGAATGACATCCTCAATGCATGTAGATTTATAATATTTTAACTTAAAACTAGGCTACCTTTGCGTATAATCATTAATATTATATTCCAAAAAATTATATTGGAAACACGGGGTTTCGAACACGGGTCGCCGGGTTGCCAGGATTGAGCACTACCGCTGCGCCACTGTGCCAGATGGGATAAATTCATTGTTTATACATTAATGAACGAGAGACCCGTGTTTAGAATATTCTTTATTTTGAATGAAGTTGTATCTCTTTATTCTCATTCATTAATGTGACGTCAACGGCTCATTCAATTTCTCAAATCCGTCAAACAGCGCATCTCATCAGACATTTTAATCCCAGTTACAATATCACACAAGATCCACAATCCACGCATAGACACTTAAATTTTATGCTTGAATGAAACAAAATCCAGGCGCTCCTCTCCTTCCTCGCTCCTCATCCACAGCGGAGAATATGAAAGGAATCAGAGCCAAACGAGCGATAGGTTTCAATCATTAAGGATATCCCTGCGGGATTCACATTTGCAATGCTGCGCGTTGTTAAAATAACCACATAATGTGTACATCGCACCGAGCGAGCGCCACGGTATATAACGTGCATTATTTAGGACAAAGTGAATTTAGTATCAGCATTTTGGGTCTATTTTACATTTCAAAAGCCCCCTCTGGAAGAATGGAGCACAAAAACGTAATTCAGAATGGTATAATGCAGATCCTAGACTGTGGGAATAATTTCTCTCGACCAGGCTCAAACTTTTTGATCTGTTGTCATGGTGATTTAGACAATCCAGCTTCGGGGAACGGGAAAGTCCGGCTTAAGTCAGACTTGACCGAAAGTTATCCGGCTAACTCAGTTATCCAGGTACGGGGAACGGGGCCCAGGATGGCATGAGCGAGAGATGTTCATTTACACTTGAGGGCAGGCCGCAATCTGTGAATCTGTTTGGGCTTAGAATAATTGAATCTTCCAATCATGGACCATGCAGCCGCAAGCTTATTTTGGATTGATTATTGACAGATCTCTACTGTATTTCTTTGATTTTGTTTGAGAAAAATACAGAATAATGTAGCCTATATATTATACAGTATATAAATATTGACAGATATCTCTACTGTATTTCTTTGATTTCGTTTTTATGAAAAATACAGAATAATGTAGCCTATATATTATACAAAAAGCATGTTGAATTAATGAGTTAATGGAATGTATTTTTCATGATTACGGTGGTGGCTCTTAAAAGAGCCTTTGGGTTGTAGAAAAACAAAGCCAAATTAAGCGCGTTCTCCACGGATGCGGCGGGCCAGCTGGATGTCTTTGGGCATGATGGTCACCCTCTTGGCGTGGATCGCGCACAGGTTGGTGTCCTCAAACAGGCCGACCAGATAAGCCTCACTGGCCTCCTGAAAAGCCATGAAGGTCGGTCTTGAAGTCCTGGGCGATTTCTCTGACCAGGCGCTGGAAAGGCAACTTAACTCGGTGGACTTCTGTACCGAGCCTGTAACGATGTGGGTTTTTCACGCTGCCGGTAGCCGGTGTGCTCTTACGGGCAGCCTTGGTGGCAGCTGCTTCCTTGGGGCTTTGCCACCGGTAGACTTACGAGCGGTCTGCGGACCGGGGAACATAGAACCCTTTTTTCAGCGGGGAACATAGAACCCTTTTTTTTCCAGGAGCGGGCAGGACCGGGGAACATAGAACCTTTTTTTCGGGAGCGGGGAACTTAGAACCCTCTTTTTTTAAAGGGGGAACATAGAACCCAGGGAACATAGAACCCGGGGAACATAGGGATGACCCCCAAACTTATAGTTAGCAAGACAGCAGTGGCGACTCGCCAGTCCTCGTGATGTAGTAGCAGTAGTAGTAGTAGATGTCGTCAGGGCAGTCCAGCTGTCTGTCGTCAATGCAACCTTGCGAGCACCTGTACCGTTTGCTAGCTGCCCGAGCAACTCCAAACTTTGCATCGGTGTAGCTCTCCTCGATGCGCGAGGTGGTTGTGCCTCAGGATGGGATATGGCATGCTGGCTCAAGCAGGTGTATCATTTGCCGAAATCCTTCGCCGTCAACAATATCGATCATGTCATTTTTGATAAATGCGCAGACTAGCTTGGGTTATTTTTTCTAAATCAACGCTTCTCTTAGCCTGCTTAATTTTGCAAGTTGCCGTCGCTCATGTTTTTTTCCCTCGCTTATTTTCCAGACACAGGGTAGAAAAAAATAAATAAAATGCAGCCATTTAGTTGCCTCCTCTATCTGTTCATTGAAACATGCATTCTACTGATGTAGAATGTAATACAATACAATGTAATAAGAGACAGACAACATTGTAACATATCATTGTTTGATTGAGTAAATGTCATGTGTTTGAGTAAATCCTTAATCGATCTTCGATTAATTGTTAACATCCCTGGTGAAGACATGTTTTTTTCTCTGTGTCCTCCACAGCCACTACCTCCAGCGACCCCCCACCAGCCACTACTGCCAGGCTAAAACACCCAGGCCAGTACCCCCCCCCCTATACACAGTAATAAACACCCTACGTGGTTAAACAGTATTCTGCCTCCCGTGTTGTGCATTTGAGCCCACAAGCTACCGTGACCTAACAATCCCTCTACTCCTCCAATCATCTTCTCCTCCATTCCTCCCTCCTCCATTCCCCTACTCCTCTATCCCTCTACTCCTCCATTCCTCTTCTCCTCCATTCCTCTTCTCCTCTACCCCTCTACTCTTCCATTCCTCCGTCCTCTATACCTTTACTCCTCCATTCCTCTTCTCCCCCATTCCTCCCTCCCCCATTCCTCTCCTCCTCCATTCCTCTCTTCCTCTATCCCTCTTCTTCGCCAAATGTATATACTACTCTAGTTATTTTTTTTAACTCTTTTTGTATCACAAACAGTACTGTATTTGTAAATCTGGTATGTCATAAATGTATAGATGTAGCAGTACTGTCTATCTGTATGTCATGTATGTCATATATGTTATGATGAATTGAAAATGGGGGACCCTGATGTAAACAAGACGAAAATGGGGGACCCTGATGTACCCATTCTGCAATCTGTTAATACAATTTTCAATCAATCAATCTCTACTCCTCCATTCCTTTACTACATTCCCCTACTCCTCAATTTATTTGTTTACAAAAATGCAAACTTAAAAAAAATGCTAAATCCAAAAATTAGGTATGGATGTAGTGCAAATCTCTTTAATAAATAGATAACATATGGTGTAGTTTTTTAAAGTGTTTGAAGTGTCTAAAGTGAGTGTTAAGGTGAGTGTTTTTTAAAGTGAGTGTGTGCATGTGGATGTGTGTGCAATGAGTGTAGATGGATGGGTTGATAAAGTCATTGAGCATCCTGATGGCCTGGGGATAGAAGCTCCTTCTGAGTCTTTCTTTACTGGCCATGAGCACTTGCCTGACTGCAGCAGTGCAAAGAGGCAGTTGTTTGGGTGATTAGAGTCTTTGGCTATTCTCTTAACCTTGGCCCTGCAATGCTTGGTGTAAATGTCCTGGAGAGTGGGAAGCCCACCTATCGCTAAGCCACGCCCCCTTTGAAAACTCGGACACAGAGCCGACCGTGAATGACTCTCGTTGACGATGGCTGCAGGCAGCCCCTTTCCTGACTGTGATGCAAGCCTTGCTTCACAGTCACGAAAGGGGCTTATGCCGCTGGAGATTTACCACAGCAGGTAATAGACCTGTTTTTTAAAGATAACACAAATATTTCATCTAGAAGCAGACAGAGAGGGTTACAATATGCAGTGGAAAAGTACGTTCATGAGATACACATTTTACTTTAGGCCTCCATGGTGATGCAAGCATTAGCTATAGATAACGTCTCAAGCATTACTTACAGTTGACTTGATTGAAGATTACAAGAACTATGACGATAATCCATGATTACTATTGCTGATACATTTAGTTTAGTGGTCCAACGCAGTATACGAGCTAGACCCGACAGTTGTGTCACTAGTCACTAGAATGAGGAAAAAAGTGAGAGCTGTCACTTGCCAACATTCCTCCTCCATAAAGGGGTGAGACTTCAGAGAATGGTATCCTGCATATTCTAGTGTACATCAGGTCAAATGATTGATTACACTAACTATAAATGTATAGTGATAGAATAGGGCGGCTACATGGTGTAGTGGGCAAGGCGCTCGCCACGAATGCGGAGACGCTGGGCTCGCCTGTTCGAGCCCAGCGCTCCACATTGCTTTCAGTTTAGCTGGTCGTTCATACTAATACACATTGGCCGTATTAGGGGGTGGGAAACTGATGGGTGGGGATTGGGCGTTGTGGACAGCGACTCCTACAGGTCGGTTGGTGCTCCTGCGCAGTAGAATCAGGAAGTTTCGGGGGCAGCGTGAGCCTCCCACGCGTTACTCCTCGCCACTGAGAGATCGAGCTGCGCAGGTGAAAAGATGCGACTGCTGTTACCTCAAGTACCGGAGGGGACTTGTGCTATGTATGACTTAGTCCACATTGCAGCCGGCTTGTGGGAGGCAAGAAACAGCGTTCGTGACAGGGGAGGGTTGAATTGGATGATACGAAATTGGGATGGGAGAAAAATGTAGAAAAATGGGAGAAAAAGTGGATAACAAAAAAAAATTATAGTGATAGAGACCAAAGTAAAAATACCTAATAATAAAATAGACCTAATATAGGGGGCGACAGTGGCTTGGGAGTAGAGCAGTCGTCTGGTAATCCTGAGGTTCCCGGTTTGATTCTCGCTCCTCCCGGGCAGCGTGTCGAAGTGTCCTTGAGCAAGACACTGATGAGCAGGTTGGCACCTTGCATGGTCGCCTCCACCGTCGGTGTGTGAATGTGTGAGTGAATGGGTAAGATGTGAGAAACAAATTGTAAAGCGCTTTGGATAAAAGCACTATATAAATACAGCCATTTACCATTTACCAAAATACCTGTAAATCACAGTAAATGGGTATACAGGTCAGGACATAGCTTTTCTTATAACACTAAGTATAAGTTATATTTAATATAAATATAAATAAATGCATATACTGTACAACACATTCTCAAGATAGATCACTCTGATTAGAAAAGAAAACCCACAACTAAAGTGTACATAAATAGCCACTATTTTTAATATATACAATAAATATACATGGATTTAGTTACACAAATGGATGTACGATATAAACTGGAATAGCGAACAATATCATGTGTTGTTATGATACATCTATGGTAATTTAACATTATATTCTTCTAGTACCTCCATTATGGATTAATAGCCTGGTCTGTTGACATTTGCAATATCAGCAACTGTTGATGAAGATTAAGTACTTTAACATTGTAAACCAGCAATCTGAGGGACACAGAGCAGCATAACTGGACCACTTTAACAACCTTCAGGTCAATCGAGGGTTGAATGCACTGAAATACAAGAACACCCTATAGAATATGTACTGTACTTTTACTTTTGAAACTTAATACAGTACTGTAGTTGTAATGGTACATAATTCACCCACAGACCTATTGTTAGGAACATTCTAGAAAATTAGTGCCGCCCGAACATTCTGGAACGTGTGTGATGATGTCATGGCAGTACATTCTAGAACCTTAGTTCTGCCCGATCATTCTGGAACGTTGGTGATGATGTCATAGTAGGACCTTCTAGAACCTTTAACATTCCTATTTAAGCATTCGGTTTAGCTTTCTAGTAATGTCCACCTTCCATTGGGGGAGCTGGGTGCCCACAGGCTGGCACTCCTCATCTGGAGTAAGAGGGGAGGAGAGAGGGGTGATGGATAAGGGGAGAGGGATGAGGGGGAGGTGAATGAGGAGAGAGGGATATTATTCAGTTAATTTAATTTAATTTCATAATTTCTTTCATTGTCACTTATGTCCTGTCTTGGGTTGACCTGTGTCGTCTCTGTGAGGGCAGTAACATCTCCAGCACACCTTATTCTGTGAAAAAAACACAAAAAGCTGAGTATTAGCTAAGCATAGACAGATAATAATAATAGTTCATTTATGGAGCATCTTTCATACATAAAATGCAGCTCAAATTGGATTTTATTGACAACAAACATAACAACTTTGACAGATCAACATTTGTGTTAGCCTTGTCAGGGATAAAACGAAAAGTCCAGGGCCCTCATTCATCAACGTGTGCGTAGAATATGTTCTGTTTCATTAGGGGCTCTGCTTGGCATCACTACTGCACTCCCTCGCGTACGCGCACGCGCACTGAATAAATTCCACAAATGTACCTTTAATACCAGTATTAGTCTGACCACACCCCTCATCAGCTTACCTTCATAAGCAGGTGTGTGGTCACCTGCTCTCCTTCTCGCTTTCACCACAAGGAAGTGCCTCGGTAGTACCCCACTTGACGTGTTGTTAGTTGACGTGGAGAAAAATTTGTTTACAAGGAAGGAGATACGTTGACATCATATCTTTATTTTCTCTCTCACTATTTTCGAGAAAATACGGCGATATTGTCTTCGTACTGGAGTGTCTGGAAGATGTTGATCATTCTAAAAATCCTCCACCGGTTTTCGTATTGGGAGCACGCCGCTGCATGCTTCTCAACTGCAGTTCCTTGCTGTGTTTGTTGGGGTGAAACTGTCAGGCCACAGCTGAACTGTCGGACATGCCGCTGTTGTGAGAAGCGGTGCGTTCCAGGTTGGGTGAGTAGTGTTTTTGCTGGCAGGCTCCACTTGTCTGTTAGTGCTATGGGGGCTACTTGACAATGTTTATGGAAACCGGCCCCAGGCTAGGGTCCTTTGTTCAGCCACCTAGGCGACAGAAGGCCTTGGTCTGAAGACCATTATAGTTTTAACTAGTGGGCCGCGACCATTAACACTGGTGATCCCTGTGTGTTTTGGACGAGTGGATTCTCTCTGTCACCGTGTTAAGGTCCCATCTTTCATATCCAAATGAGAGTATTCCTTCACGAGGGGATATGTGCATGGATGTGCGATAGCGGCAGATCCATGTTCAAAGTCAGCTACACAGGCCAGTTGGTATTGTGCTGATTCCGTCGGGTGTTGGTAAAATCACTGTTGTGAAGCGGTGTTGACATCTTGTTTTCTCTTTTCTCTTAAAAAGTGAGGAGAGGTTCAGAACGGCGGCCTGTCTGGGTGAGTGTTATGTCATTGTTTACAGGTTCAGTTGATAGCTGCTTAGCTTACGGTTAGCCAGTCAGCTGTTAACTGCTGCGTTAGCCTGCTGGGATCGCTGCATGGCCTGCTCAGGTTGGGCCTACTGTTAGCCAGTCAGCTGTTAGCTGCGGTGCTAGCATGTCGTGATCGCTAGGTAACGTTAGCTTGCTGCTATAGGCCATGGCCTGGCGCGGGGGTAGCTTAGCTTCTCGCGCGCCGCCGTGAGCTCGCTTCTGATCGCGTGCGTCGTTAGCTCGGCGTCTCGCGAGCAGAAGCAGTAGCACCCGAACGGTTGGAGCGGCCGTTAGCTTGATGCTATTCTGTTGTACGTGCTTTGATTTTAACATGTTTTACACTCTTGACTACGACGTCATCCTTGACAGGGGATGTTTCGTCGACCCTGCCCTGAGCCAGGACGGCAAGGTTGCATCAACAAAGGACTGTAGTGCGGGTTGGAGCGGCGACGCTGCCCAGTTCGAACAACACAGGAGCGGCTGTGTTCCTACGGTGTCTGTGACTGCACTTCGCTGATCTACGTTCCGGGTAGGAACAGGTTTGACCAGACCTTATAACACGTTTTCTGGTTTTACTTTTCTAAATGTATTGTGAATAACGATGTTTTTCCCAAAACGTGTGTTGCTGCAATGCATTTGGGATACGGCGCGGGTTATGTGTGAGCTGTTTTTGTCACTGGCAGTTAGCTTCTCCGTGCAAATCGGGATGTAATGATCTGGTTGTTGTGTGAGAAACATCATGGTGTGTATATGTACCGTGTACTCACAACTAAGGTAACTAACCTATGAAGCTATGCTTGGTGACAAGTGAGTAAAATAATGTTCTTTTCTCAGCCTGTGATGACAATGAACAGTGTGTTCACATATTAACAGGTTTTCCTGTTTTAACTGGCCGTATTGAGGGTAAAATAAGAGGATTGTGTTTCCCCCCGGTTCCCTGGGGACTTTTTCATCCTCCTATCAGACATGTTTGTGCACTATTCGTGTCTTTTGTGTGGTAGGGATGCGATGTAACTCTTAGCTTGATTGCTGAGGTTGTGCTAAATCTGCTGGAGAAACTTTATTTTCCTAAAAGAAAAAATGGTTTGGTCGCTGTCGTGTGTGCTTAGCAAGGCCTGTGGCCAATACTAATCGAGAATGATGTATTCTCTCATTGTGAAAAACGGCGTCCCTCTGTTGAGTGTTTTTGCCATTTTTTGTAGGGAGTTTCCTGGTCCCACGGCCTGGTATATTGGGCGTGTGCACCGCAGGAATTCCCCCGCCATAGAGTACGTCACCGTGCGCGTCTCTGTTGGTAGGACTTCCGTGTGCTGTTCAGGTCCATGTGATGGATCTGTTTTCAGGGGGGGTGGTCAGGGCTCCTCCTCACCAAGCGCCTATTCGGGCCTTCTGTGAGTTCGGACTCCTTCTTCCATGTGAGGGAGCCTCCATCTGAGTACAGAGCCTTCCTCCTCAGATTGTCAAAGTGAGTGGACCCTCTAGAAGGGTCCTATTCTATTGTATATGTATTCGATTCAATTCGATTATTGAGTGTGTATGGGTTCAGTGCCTCTTCCCCGGAGAGCCCTAAAACCGATTTTTTACATGGCTCAAGGTGCAATATATTCTTTTCAATCTGTACAGCTCGCGTGGGAAGTCTCTCTGGGGATCCCCGTCTCCTTCCTATGGGAGGGTGGTGGGATGTAAAAATGTGAATTTTTTTTACCCCTGGCTGTGTAGACTGGGATACATACTGTTGATGCTTCCTTCTTTTCTATTCAAAAAGTTTTGGAGTTAGGGAGTGTCACACCCCTCTTGTCGTTCCCCTGGGCGCCTTGGGGATTCAATGACAGGTCTAAATAGCCTGTTCATTGATGGGGGTGTGTCCCGACGCACGTATAGTGCTAGCTCGCTGTAAACAGGCGACTGACTGGCACGCCTTGGTTGCTTGTGGTTGAAACAGCGTTTTTATAAAGCAACTGAGATGGGGGTTTTTCCTCTTCCGACGACCAAATCCCACGACCTGGGTTGGTTTTTCGACGGATTCTCGTTCATGTCTGGGGGATGATGACGGAATGGATCTGAACATATGTAGAGGGGTCTCACGCCCTTGGGGTGGGCCACCAGGCGCGGTTCGGCCGAACGTCTGGGTGGCGCCTTCTTTTTCATGTTAAGATCGACACGCATATCTGCCCTTTCTCCTGGAGTTGGCATGTCGGCGTGGTTAGGGCACGGGACTGGTTCTGGTCACGCTGGACCGGATCAGTTGAACCCGTTGTCCGCCGGGGATGCAGATCTGCTGTTCTGGTACCCTGAGGGACTTGGGCTTTTTTCAGGGGGAAAAATGCCAGGTCGGTCCGGGTGTCACAGGGTTAAGCGCTATGGAGACCCTGGTTGGGTACGTTTTTACTCAGCACTGTCGTAATGGCTTACGGCCATGCCAACCTGTACACGCTCGATCTCGTCGGATCTCGGCCGCTACACAGGTTGGTCCTGGTTAGTACTTGGTTGGGAGACCGCCTGGGAATACCAAGTATGGTGTGCTTAGGGGCTGGTTCTCCATTATTTTTCGCTCCTCTACGCATGGCGAAAAGGGGCCTGTTGGGGGTGGTCTTTGACCTCCTCTGGTGACCCTGTGCTTCCCGTATCGCCAGGCCCGGTCCGAGGTAATGTTCGTCGACCCGTAGGCCTGGGTTAACCCTTTTTTTGGAAACTGAGACACTTGTGCTGCGGTATAGCCGGTGTATACCCGCAGGTGTGTTTTGGAGTTTTTTCTTGAGGGGTTATAGGAACAACCACCGCTTTGGGTAACACCAAGGTGGTTGATTCCCTGGTGTGTTGGAGCAGTGTCAACTCCCGGGTTACCCGGTTGAGGGTGCCCCTGCACGTTCATGACGTCTGCCAATCGTGTCAGCCTTCTCTGCCTCAACCCCTCTGGGTGGGGGTTTTTAAATGGAGGCTTGGTCATGCAACGACGCCAGCATGCGCCCCTTCCGCCGGGGCAGCTGTGTTCAGCTGTCCCCTCTGGCGCCTGTCTCGTCCGCAGTCTCCAGGCTAGGGTTAACAGCCTGTTGCCTGGTTTTTCCCCGGTGCGCTGCCTGCTTCCGTTGGTTAACCTTTTTTGTGTGCTTACGGCCATGCTGACTGCCTGTTCTGCAGGGTCAGTGTGCCAGGCGGTGTACTATTGGGGGGACAGGGCCCGCTCGGCTTACGGCCGTACCGACCTGAACACGCCCGATCTCGTCCGATCTCGGAAGCTAAGCAGGTTCTGGCCTGGTTAGTACTTGGTTGGGATACCGCCTGGGAATACCAGGTGCAGTAACTGAGGGGCCTTTGTCCGAATACACTGGCGATGTGGGGGGCGGGGCACTACGTGCCCACCTGGTGGGGTCTTGATGCTGGCATCATGGACTTCTCCGGGCCCCCATTCCAGGGAGTCCAGTCCTTTTGGTGGGTCTGGGTCTTCCTTCACGCTCCGCTGCTACGGCCTTGCCACGGGGTTGGGTTTGCCCTTGACCCCGTGATTCTGGGGGCAGTAACGAGGTTGTTCCTCCGTTCGTTCCCGGGTGGCATGCGGGTTGTGCGTGTGTGTAGTCGTGGGGTCAAGCCACGGTCTGCTCACCCTGTGCGTTGAGTTGCTTGAGTGCCTCTTCGCACGGTCGGGTCCGTCGCCTTCCCGTGAAGCCCCTAATAGGGGGGATACCCTCCATTAGGGGGGGTCGGGGGGGCTCGGCCCTCCCTGTTCTGATGGTTTTGGGGGGCTGTCAGCGGGGTGTATTTGTCAGCCAGCGGCTCCGCTTGGCCTCCCCTTGTGCAGTAGTGATGCCAAGCAGAGCCCCTAATGAAACAGAACGTTAGGTTATGACTATAACCAAGTTCTGTCAATTAGGGGTGACGCTTGGCATCAGACGGCCGCTGCAGCCCTTGACCTCACCTTGTGGTGAAAGCTTGGGAAGGAGGAGAGCAGGTGACCACACACCTGCTTATGAAGGTAAGCTGATGAGGGGTGTGGTCAGACTAATACTGGTATTAAAGGTACATTTGTGGAATTTATTCAGTGCGCATGCGCGTACGCGAGGGAGTGCAGTAGTGATGCCAAGCGTCACCCCTAATTGACAGAACTTGGTTATAGTCATAACCTAACGTTCTATTTCCACACGTAAGCACAGAATGTAGAATCAGTGTACGCACAGGAAAATCGGGATTCATCAACCGTGCGTACACAGGTCCTATGCTCCTCCGTGTTGATGAATACCACTTTGTTCTACCGTCAATGCTCGTGCATGATTATCCATATATGGTCATGAAAGTGAGGAAACACCCCCCATGGGATGTGAAATAATGGACTGACCCGAGCGGAACCCTGAGAGACTTCACGGAGATTGTTCACTGCTGTCGAACCAAGAAGACACTATCGCGTGTCATGGGATAAATAAAAGGCGGACTTGTAAACGGTGATGTCAGATATCAACGGCTCCCTAAGACCATTGCTGCAATTCTGCCTGGACAGCTCAAAATACTAATAAAGACCGTTCGTTGACCACTGTTTGGCGTTGGTTGTGTGTCATTATAACCGTGCTGTAATATGAATGCCTTTATTAGTTGTGTTCGATTGGCTATATGATTTTTAGAGGCATCTATTTTGTTGTCGGTATTACCGACAACAAAATAGATGCCTCTAAAAATCATATACTATTAGGTAGCCTATATGGATTACATATAATAGCAGCCATAGCCTACATTATGCAACAGTAACTTGCGCATACCAGTGTATGCGACGGACCAGTGTATACCTTATATCATATCATATTCATATAATAGTTTACTCTATCAGCATACCAGCATGTAATATGTTCTTTGTTAGAACTCAACTCGTTATTATTTTGCACATAGATTGCAGAAATACGGGAACGTTTTGATTTACATTAAAAGGCTTTGACATTGTAAAACTAAATACGTGGAATCCTGTAAGCATAATACAAGTCATATCACCCACACGATATGCTCTGTGTCCAGAGCATGTATGCTTTTCATTCATTTAAGACACATTATTGCAAGGGTTTTGTAATACACATACACCCTGGTGTCATTGCAATGCGTTTTTTTATTCTTTCTTATACAGTAAAAAGGGGGAAGAACACTATATCGTGGGTGTTCATATCATATGACTTGTATTCTGCTTACAGCTTCGAAATTCCACTTGTTTCATTTAACGTAAAGCCTTTTAAATATAATCAAAACGTTCCCGTGTTTCTGCGGTCTGTGCGCAAAATAATAACGAGTTGAGCTACGCGGAGCCAGTACACCCAGTACACCCCGTATATTCCGATAACGCTATATAAACCATGCTGCATTCATTCTGAGAGAAAGATCTATTATTCCAAATGCTATTTATAGGGTTTTGACCATAATTACACTACTGTTGCTATTTCACAATGAACTATAATGAATTACGGGGGTCATACAGAACACGCGCCAGTGTCTTTATTTCCGCGTTGGAACGAATGCATGTACTGAGGAGCGCTTGTGCGTAGTAGCGATATTCTACCACTGGGCGTCAGCTAAGTGTGCTCAGAGCTGTGCGTAGACATAAGCACAAAGTCAAGTTCAAGTTGAAATTGATGAATCCCACTCTTTGCTTAGAAATGATCGTACGCACAGGGTAAGCACAAATCTGTGCGTAAGACACGTTGATGAATGAGGGCCCCCGACTTATTTACTGTTTACATCGTTGTCCCTGTTGTTACTGGTTTCAAGTGGCACTATGGCATCTGAAGTGCATCGAGCATTCTTAGTGCATGTAGTAGTATTCATGTTATTAGTATTCTGTTGTCTGTTAGCCAGTTCTTTATACTATCAATGGTGGTCACTACATTACATCTATAACTGTCCTTGTTGGTCATCATTTCCACTGTTATGCACCTGGCTTACGGTAACGTTGCTGACGTTATGATGCAGAAAGATATACAGAAGGCTCACGTTATGATGCAGAAAGCTAACCTTATGATACAGAAATATCTGCGGTATCGTTACATGTTGGCAGTGTGGTATAATATAATGTTCTCATGTAAATATATTCCCCTCCCCTATATCCCCTTACCTGTGCCCCCCCCCCTATCTGTGGAATAAGAAATCCCCCTCCCCTCTCCCCAAACCTGTACCCCCCCCCCCCCATCTGACCTATCAAATGGGACCACACCCCCCCCCTTGTTACCTATATAGGTCTCCTCCCGAGATCTATCGGGGTCTTTTACCTGGGTCATTTCAGCTGATTACCTGGGGGAAGCCCTCAGCCATTCTCTCTATGTATTCTATCTGTTTGGTTAATAAACCTTGTTATTATCCAAACCTCGGTTGACTGAGAACATTCTTCATCAGGATATCCACAAATATCCCACAATTGGCGTCTACGAACTTGTGACGGACCTTTTTGCATCCTCCCAGCGTGCTGTATTGTTTCAGCTATACAGAGAAAAGTGCGTATAATAGATGGTCGACCAAAAATGTATGGCAAGGAATTAAAACCTTCCCGCTTTTCTCTGTGCCAGGTGAATATTACAGAATGTTGTCAAATATTGAGATCATGGCTGAGTAAGAATAATGTGCATTAATATATCTGATCTGTATTGAGAATCGTTACCAGGGCGCGCGTGCACCTGGGTCCTTATCAGGCGGTTCTGAGAGGATGGGTTATATGTGCTATTCCCAAAAGTTTAGGCACAAAGGTTGAAGTGCTATTCCAGGTCGAGTTGGAGCCGACCAAAAGCTAAGGCACACAATAAAAGGTTGTTGGATTGCTAACCCAAGTCTAAGCTGATGCAGACTAAAATATAGGCAACAAAAGAAGATACGTGAGCTTATTATGATGTGATATCCTTGGAAAACGCTACTCTGTTGGAACCTATTAATTACCAGAGTAGCGTCATAATATTCATAGTTTCAACCTCAAACTAAGCTCACAACCTCTTCCATTCCTGAAAACGATGTATTCGGATTGAATTAACCAATTGATTATACAGATAGCGGGAAGGTGACCAGCGATGCCTCGGCAGTACGTGAATGTACATTTAACGGGACATTAGTCGCGGGTTGAAGGGACCGAGAGTATGATTAAAAGGTATATATAATCTAATATATCGCTGGTAAATTTCTAAATCAGGTTCGGTCGTTATGACTTTAATAACGATGTATAGGTATATCAAGGGTATAAATGCCTTGTCGCAGCGGTGCTGGTCGACTAAACGAACAGCGATCCAATACAGTCAGATATACACACACGTTAACTTATATGTATTAATGTTTGTTTGTCTGTTTAAAGTCTCGTTTGTATGTGCACAGTATGCCGACTGATATCGCGCCGAGCATTGAGAGACGAGTTAACATTATGGGAATAACATTGGGGTACAACTCGCGCGACATGCAACGTCCGGTTGGAAATTATAGTTTTATCGTTTCTATTTGTTTACGTTTCACTATGCACAAGTGACGTTCATTCGGTTACAAAACGCTGGTTTTAGGTAAATTCCAGGCTATTGAGAGCTCGCGGAACTAGTACTGCAGGATAGCAAAGCGTTATTTCCGAGGCGAATGGGAACGCACGAACGTCGCTTGGAGCGATGACGTCACGCTATGCGCGCCGTGGAGTTATGATTTTATATGAAACTATCCATGGGCGAACGTAATGTTTAATGTGCCCGAGGCCGAGGGTGCGTGAAATCCATGTGTAGTATATGTTTTATTTGTATATGTATGTGCGCGCTGCTATTGGAAAGTGTTGAGTTGCGGTGGCAGAAGAGTGTTTCCAGAGTTGCATTATCCCAGACCACCGGAGAAACGAGCCGAACATTGCATTGACGACACGTAACGTGCTACAGCCTCAGGAACCACTATTCGATTAAAGATACACATGAGCACAAAAGGGGGTAAGTTAATATGGGTATTCAATAACTGAACTGAACTGAACTGTGAGGATCCAACGTGAACACGTCAGCTTTTTCCGGTGAGTATGAAAGAGAACCAGAGAGATGCATGACATAACTATCTTCTCATTGCAGTAAATTACAGCTATCCCATATCACCTGAGTGATTGTTTTTCATTACTATACAAGTTATAAGTCACATAAAGCTAACCTCAATGCCTGTTTCAGAATTGTAACATATCTGTATAGGTTTCTGTATAAAACCTCATAAATGGGTTTCTATATCTTAGAAATGTGCACAAGGCTAGTGATAAGGCAAACATGCTATGTTTATTCAACAAATCATTTCTATTTTAATAAAACAGTGCATGTTTTAATTCCCACATTTTGATACGGGGTACCATAGAAAATCATGCATCATAACTGAACACAACACAATTTATGAGTAACACACTTCCAGTATAAGCGCTTGACCTTATATAGATGAAGACTAGATGACGTGTGTTTGAACTCAAAATCAAAGAGAACACACTCAAAAATGGTCTTAGGAGTGGAAAATTAACATGTGTTTTTATTTTCAGTCAGGCTCTGAGGCGAGATGCAGAGACCTACACCCAAATTGTATCACAAAAGACTGAAACTCCAACAATTTGCATGTCAACATATGTGGAGCTGAAAGACAATCGATTGACCAGTTAAAACAAATCTGCATCCAAACACCCACATGTAAATTGTGTTTACAGGAAGCAAACAGACAATCAAGAGACAGAAAGGGACTGAGTTAATCTACATTAGAACACAAAGCAGTTTGGAGCTAAAGGGAAATCAATTGTGAGACGATAGCAGACACTATTCAGGATGGGCACTTGAAACCCACAGGGTATGGCGTGAGGGAGACAAAGCAATGCAAATGCCTGCACTCTGACCACAGACTTGGTGGACTCACCTAATAATGGATAACAACAAAGAACCACTTATTCAACATGAATCAGAGACAAATGATGAATTTGCAGTCATGAAAGTACCTAATTCCCATACTAACAAAATAACTAACCAGTGTTTTCATCATCTATTTTCAAGAAGGCACACGAATTAGAGATATAATTTCTGAATGAAACCAGACAAAGTAGAAGTGCCCGAGATGAAAGATATGATGAAAACAACTTCACTTGAAATCTCCTCCTTCTATTCTCTGTTTATAACCAATAACATGCATGACTATTCTTTTAACAACTAATACATTTCCATGACTGCAAGATATCAACCACCAAAATTGGAGCACAATTATCTAAATGTACAAGGTATACACGTACATTGATCATTTAGCTGACACTTTTATCCAAAAGCGACTCACAGGTTCTGTATGACAGGACATCAAAAAGGGCACAACTCTATCAGCTGAGTAACAATGGTCATCAAAGTGTTGAGTGCTACAGTGTAGGTTAGTTTATTAGGACAAATGCATGACAGTAAGGTTAGCTAGGGTTAGAATTATTTGTATCAGTTGAAAGCAGGATAATCATTTACACAATGATTATCAAAATGCACAAGGTATATTAGAGGTAATTAAATTAATACTACTTAAGAGTAGACGAGAAAATGAATGATTGTTTTTCATGCAAAATTAACTGGCTGCCTAGATTTTATGTTTTTCCCCATGCTAAATTATGACGAGCCACACTGAGACGTGAAGAACGCCAGAGAAGGCGTGACGAGGTAAGTATCCTGAGGCACACCCATCGCACAGGTAAGATCAACTTCAATTTAACATCACAGACTATGAAGAAAAAGAGCTATTTTATCTGATTCAAGACTTTGGCCATTCATTTACAATTTTATTTAAAGCTTAATGCTGTAAGATCTAGTTAGATACAAGATCTGATAAGATTGTAGTGAATGTGACCTTCTTAACATAAGACGTGGGCTTATTAGATGTGATATCCTTGAAAACGCTACTCTGTTAAAAAACGTTCTGTGATTCCTTTGCAAAGAGGCGGGAAGTTAGGACCGAGAAGCTGATGGAATCATAATTAGAAATTACCAGAGTAGCGTCATAATATTCATTGTTTCAACCTCAAACTAAGCCCACAATCTCTTCCATTCCTGAAAACGATGTATTCGGATTAAATTAACCAATTGATCATACAGATAAGCGGGAAGCTGATTACGCGATGTCCCGGTGTAGTACGCCATACTACACTAAACGGGACATTAGTCGCGAGTTGAAGAGACCGAGAGTATGATTAAACGGTATATTCACATCTAATATATCGCTGGTAAATTTCGAAGTCAGGTTCGGTCGTTATGACTTTAATAACGATGTATAGTTATATCAAGGGATAAATGCCTTGTCGCAGCAGATGCTGGTCGACTAAACGAACAGCGATCCAATACAGTCAGATATACACACACGTTAACTTATATGTATTAATGTTTGTTTGTCTGTTTAAAGTCTCGTTTGTATGTGCGCAGTATGCCGACTGATATCGCGCCGAGCATTGAGAGACGAGTTAACATTATGGGAATAACATCGGGGTACAACTCGCGCGACATGCAACGTCCGGTTGGAAATTATATTTTATCGTTTCTATTTGTTTACGTTTCACATATGCACAAGTGACGTTCATTCGGTTACAAAACGCGGGTTTAGGTAAATTCCAGGCTATTGAGAGCTCGCGGAACTAGTACTGCAGGATTGCAAAGCGTTATTTCCGAGGCGAATGGGAACGCACGAACGTCGCTTGGAGCGATGACGTCACGCTATGCGCGCCGTGGAGTTATGGTTTTGTTGTGAGCCTATCCATAGGCGAACGTAAAGTTTAATATGCCCGAGGGCGAGGGTATATGAAATCCACGTGTAGTATATGTTTTATTTGTATATGTATGTGCGCGCTGCTATTGGAAAGTGTTGAGTTGCGGTGGCGAGATGCAGAAGAGTGTTTCCAGAGTTGCATTATCCCAGACCACCGGAGAAACGAGCCGAACATTGCATTGACGACACGTAACGTGCTACAGCCTCAGGAACCACTATTCGATTAAAGATACACATGGGCACAAAAGGGGGTAAGTTAATATGGTTATTCAATAACTGAACTGAACTGTGAGGATCCAACGTGAACACAGCAGCTTTTTCCGGTGAGTATGAAATCCTAATGTAGCTGCATGACATAACTATCTTCTCATTCGCAGTGAATTATAGCTATCCCATATCGCTTGAGTGATTGGTTTTCATTACTGTACACGTTATAAGTCACATAAAGCTAATTACAATGTCTGTTTCAGAATTATAATACATCTGTGGGCGTACCGGTCATACTGACCAATACGGGGAGCTAAACAAACACTTCCGGTTTCCGGTATATGGCAGTACAGGAATTGTAGTCCACATAAACAGCGTTAGATTAGACTTTATAAGCTTTTAATGTTGAACTACAATTCCTGTACTGCCATATACCGGAAACTGGAAGTGTTTGTTTAGCTCCCCGTATTGGTCAGTATGACCGGTACGCCCACAGATGTATTATAATTCTGAAACAGACATTGTAATTAGCTTTATGTGACTTATAACGTGTACAGTAATGAAAACCAATCACTCAAGCGATATGGGATAGCTATAATTCACTGCGAATGAGAAGATAGTTATGTCATGCAGCTACATTAGGATTTCATAGTGAATGTGACCTTCTTGACATAAGGAATCACTGCTAATGCAATTGGCTTGCATTTCCTATTTTCAATTAAGTGATTTTATTTACAATGAATTGAATTAATCCCAAAATGATTTTCCTCTGTAGCAGAAAGGCGTTGAATCATTTATGTGAGGAGGTTTTCTAAGGCAATTTTATCATCTTCAGATCATATTGGTGAGAGGACACGACAAGTGAGAAGGAGTGAGACGACGCGTGACCTGAACCATGAACGACGGCAGGACCAGGCAGAGAGGAACATAACCCAGCGACCTGAGCGACCCACGACAGCATAGGACCACCAGGGACGCCGCCAAGGAGCTGCGGACACAACCAGGACGACGACAGCAACCGTGGGAGAGCCGCCATCCAACCCAGCCACACAACACAGACGTCGCCAAAGGGGAGCAGAGACAGAAAGAACGACATGCAGCCTCACCCCGGCGGCCCGCGGCAGACCCGATGACAAGATTGCCATCCGTGTGAGAGAGAGCGTCCTACCGACTAGCCACTACACCGGCGGGCCCTCGCCCTCCATCAAGTGGTACCGCAATGACGAGGGGAGGACAGCGAAACCAGCACATTCAAAAACGCCCTGACCACCATGTCTCTGGGCCTGATGGGGACCAAGCGTGAGCACAGTGGCGGATGTGTGGTGGTGATGGAGAGCAGCGCAGGCTCCAGGAAAAGAGTCTGCAAGGCCACTATAGTTGACCGCCCCACTGCTACAGGTGACCCTTGACAGGGAATGGACGGCGACCAGTGAATGTTCCCGACTGCACCGTCAAGAAGAGACACATATCAAATGAGACCTGTGGACCAAGAGACTTCTGAACACACATTGTCCAAATTGTTATGTATTTATTTACTTTTTACTGTCTTACTGCCACACGACAGGCTCACAGAAACATCAACTGAATGTACGATACGTTCAACACATAGCAGGTCACCACAGAAGGACACATCCCTGGCAGAGAACAGATGGTCAACAGCAACGCAGCAACTGTCAGATTCACAAACAAGAGCTGTTTCACAAAGTTCATATGTATCTAGAAAATTATGAACTAAGAATATGATGAAATACAACCAATAAGATTGCAATAACCAATTTATAATAACAATAAGGAATGATCACAGAGTCACATTGCAAAATTGTATTGTTAACAAGACAGAACCAGTTGGTTTATTCCAAGACACCAAGTTTGTTTTGACCATTGATAGTATACACCACAGCAAAATACTAGAACAATGCATAACAATTATCATAATCACCTTTTATATCAGTTTTTTATACAAACCACTAGATTAACGGTTTTAAATGTTTTTGTACACATTAGCCACTAAGTTAATGCTTATGTGTAAATCCTATTCCTAATAATTATGCACACGATTTTGTGTTTTCACCCTGTGCACTCTGACCACACAGAGACAGTGCATGTATTTAATTGGTTTATTACGATGCCTGTATGTACAACCATGACATTAGCTCCCCTGAGTCACGACATGAACGACTGAAGGTATGCCAAGATATGTGCACAGCTATAGCCTCTAATGATTATGTTAATTATTGTTTGATATCAGAGTTGAGGACCACTCATTGATATAGGTATTTTGAGCGATAAATAAAAGAAAAGGGTGATATCTATTCCCACATCTCTGATATCAAAATAACACAGACCGCAGTCCAGTCGATCATGTCATGAATCATATATGTAAATAATTCTATTTTAAACTGTTATGCCAACCAACATCACATCGGCCAAAATTTTCATTATTTTAATTGTTTTCTATTTTATTCATTATCTGATAACCGATGGATTACATCGGTCCCATTCTTGTACCATACCTATTCACTTTTACCTGTTCCAAACAACCCTGGTATATTATACATTAATCTCACCCACATTATAAGAAAGAAAAGTGAGTATTGTGGTATAATATAATGTTCTCATGTAAATATATTCCCCTCCCCTATATCCCCTTACCTGTGCCCCCCCCCCTATCTGTGGAATAAGAAAACCCCCTCCCCTCTCCCCAAACCTGTACCCCCCCCCCCCATCTGACCTATCAAATGGGACCACACCCCCCCCCCTTGTTACCTATATAGGTCTCCTCCCGAGATCTATCGGGGTCTTTTACCTGGGTCATTTCAGCTGATTACCTGGGGGAAGCCCTCAGCCATTCTCTCTATGTATTCTATCTGTTTGGTTAATAAACCTTGTTATTATCCAAACCTCGGTTGACTGAGAACATTCTTCATCAGGATATCCACAAATATCCCACAGCAGCTAACGTTAGCTAGCTGCTAACGTTAGCTAACTGGGCTGGATATACGAGAGCTAGTTCGCAGTCAAAGTCAAACGTTAGCAAACTAATAGTTTGGTCTACGTTTCTAATACATGCCGTCAAATATTATGTCTTTATGAATTGACCTTACCTTTGAGCAAACATAAGTGTCCTTGGTAATGGTCTTCACATTCAGTTGTGTATGTGTATCGCTTGCATTTCTCTAGTTTTCGTTTGGGCTTCGGGAAAGGTATGAAATATACTCCTCCATCCAGTCTTTCAGGGTACCTGGTGTCCGAATTACAGGTACCCCACGCACAGCGTTTCACCATCGGATATTAGGTAGATAATAACATATAAACTGAACTCTTACACAGTGGTTTTGATCACAGCCGTCTGGTTTGATGCAGCCCACAAATGGCTTTTCTGGTGTTGACCGAGTTTTCTGCAGCGAAGTTTTTGCTGTGATATGATTGGACAAATTCTATTTTGGGGCGTGGTTTAGCGACAGGTCTAGGCTGATCGGGCCACTCTCTGCAGTCTGCTGCGGTCGTGTGCGGTGCTATTCCCAAACCAGGAGGTGATGTTACCAGTCAGGATGCTCTCTATTGTGCATGAGTAGAAGTTCTTAAGGATCTTCTGGCTCACTTTGAACTTCCTTAGGCGCCTAAGGAAGTATAATAATTTATTTGGTTTTGCTGACATTCAGGGAGAGGCTGTTCTCCTGGCACCGCCGCGCCAGGCTCTCTACCACTCCCAGGTAGGCCCTCTCGTCATTTGCAGAGATCAGGCTCACCACAGCTGTGTCGTCAGCAAACTTAATGATTGTGTTGCTGTTGTGCTTTGCCACACAGTCAGTGGTGTGTAAAGCGAGTAGAGGAGGCGGCTCAGAACACAGCCCTGTGTTGAGAGTGATAGACGAGGAGGTGAAGTTCTGCTGACTTTGGATTTTTTTTTCTTTCTTTTTGATGAACAGAGGAGTAAACAAGTGACTCTTTTCTGATGTGCAGTGTTCTGATGTGCAGTGTTCTGATGTGCAGTGTTTTGATGTGCAGGTGTTCTGATGTGCAGTGTGCACACAGACTAACAGAAAGGACTAAGTAAGAGCTAAGACCAGACCAGAGGAGTCTGGAAACAAGTGACTTTTAGTTTTTTCTGATGTGTATCTGACAGAGAACAGAGAAAGGAGGAATGAAGCAGAGGGGAAGTTGAGAGGTTTAGAGAGAGATGGAGAGAGGGAGAAAGGGAGGGAGGGAGGGAGAGAGGAAGAGAGAGAGAGGGAGAGAGAGAGGGGGGGAAAGAGAGAAGAGAGTGGGAGGGAGGACTTTGCTCTGTATCATCAATCAATGTAATGGTCAAATAAATATTTGTGGAATATGATATGCCTTTTGTATTATTTCTGTGTATCAGCCAAATTTATAGATTTGTATGTTACATTGAAGGAAATTAAGATTCTCAGATGTTTTACAAACTGCCGCTTATCAACTAACCGGTTAATCGGCAGGTGACATATGTTGTTCAGTAGTTGCTGATGTCTGCTCAGGAGGTTTGAGTGTTTGCTCAGACCGAAAAAGAATTTAGAGGGAACATTGGATGTAGCCCTTCACTAGCTTCTCAAAGCACTTCATGGCTATGGAGGTGAGAGTTACAGGGCGATAGCCGTTGAAGTAAGTGGGGGTGTATTTTTTGGGTATAGGGACAATAGTGTCCTCTACTCCTCTCCTCTACCCCTCTATCCCTCCTCCATTCCTCTACTACATTCCTCTACTCCTCCATTATTCTACTCCTCCATTCCTCTCCTCCATTCCTCTACTCAATTCCTCTACTCCTCCATCCCTCTACTCCTCTATCCCTCTACTCCTGCATGCCTCTACTTCTACTCCATTCCTTTCCTCCTCCATTCATCTTTGTCACTTCATACTGTATGTAGATCATTTTGCTTGATGTTGATGGTGTAAGTATTTCAATGTTCACCTTTAGTTTGACACTTTATTGTCACATTTGTATTTCACTTTGTAAATAATGAACCTTTATTTTAGTCTCTGAGGAGCCCCTCCTATCAGTGCACAGGCACCTCTTTATGCAATTAAGTAAGCCTTATGTCATAAGCACAAACCACTAGGTCTCTCTCCTGTCCTCCCAGAGTTCACCTCCTCACCATGCGATGCTCCCTCTGCATGCATCAACATATGGATCCTTGACTAAATATTGTCCAAGAACAACACAATAAAATATTTACAACTTCAAGTCTTGTAATGCCTTGCCCCCTGGCTTGAATCATGCTCTCTCTCTCTCTCTCTCTCTCTCTCTCTCTCTCTCTCTCTCTCTCTCTCTCTCTCTCTCTCTCTCTCTCTCTCTCTCTCTCTCTCTCCCTCTTCTTCCCTTTCTCTCTCTCTCATTTGGCTCCATATGCAGTTAATTAGATTTGCGCTTTGGAGTGTCGATGACATCATGACTTGGCTGAATGTGTTTGGGCTGTCAGGTTCCCATGGAAACTCTGATGTCATGGGGGGGGGGGGCACATGAAGAAGGCTGATGTGTGGTAGCACAGAGAGAGGAAGGAACTGTACACAGAGAGGATCAGATAAATGGTATGTTAGAGGCTGTCTGCCTGAAGGGCTGGGATCAAAGCCAGCAGGTAGCCTGTCTCTCAACCAGGACACACGGACGACTGCCTGGCATTCCAGCTCTGTTCTCCAGCAGGATGACACCTGGAAGTAACTCAGTCAAAGTGTTGATAAAAAGGTCTGGCATGCTGGGGGACGTGTTCTAGAATAATTATGACTACTCTCTTGTCCAGAAACATGCATAGAACAATTAACCATGTGGTTCTGGACCCAGCAGGGGAGCAGTTGGGTTGTATAGGCTAATAGTTGCACCAATGTTGGAGATGGTGAGGTTTGATAGTGTTTGCCCTGGTGGGCAAACAGGTCTTCTAACTGAAAGCTTGGCTTTTCTATAATTTAAAGAAACATGCAGAACCGTCCTCTGTAATACTGTTCTTTGATCTTCTGGCACCTTAGCACAGTCATTGAGTGTGGTGACATTCTCAGAGAATAAGGTTTCTGTAAAAACAGGTTTATGTTACGTAAGCACTCAACTCCATCTCTGGTCTCTCTGTTCCTCACATCTCCTCACCCAAACCTACACTCCATTCCTCTCCTCCTCTAATCCTCTCCTCCTCCATTCCTCTACTCCTCCATTCCTCCCCTCCTCCTGTGTGTGCATGTGCTACATCCTTCACTGCATGCTTGTTAGGGTCCTGAGCAACATAACACCTCCTGTGTTTGGTCCTGCTAGAATAACATACAGCAGGGCATTTAGTGGATGTTGTTAACCAAAGCGCCTTACAGTACCCATGCATGCATGCCTATTTCATATAGTTGGCCCCAGTGGGAATCAAACCCCTAACCCTAGGAAAGTGTGATTCCACTGCTCTGGTCCCTAGAGAACATGGTTAAATAGTTAGCGTTGGTAATGTTCCCAGTGGCAGCGGTGTGGAGGGAGACATCCAACCTGCCAGTCAGTGGTGTTAATATCTGCTGGTGTGGAGCTGTTCAACCTGCCAGTCAGTGGTGTTAATATCTGCTGGTGTGGAGCTGTTCAACCTGCCAGTCAGTGGTGTTAATGTCTGCTGGTGTGGAGCTGTTCAACCTGCCAGTCAGTGGTGTTAATGTCTGCTGGTGTGGAGCTGTTCAACCTGCCAGTCAGTGGTGTTAATGTCTGTTGGTGTGGAGACATCCAACCTGCCAGTCAGTGGTGTTAATGTCTGTTGGTGTGGAGACATCCAACCTGCCAGTCAGTGGTGTTAATGTCTGCTGGTGTGGAGACATCCAACCTGCCAGTCAGTGGTGTTAATGTCTGTTGGTGTGGAGACATCCAACCTGCCAGTCAGTGGTGTTAATGTCTGTTGGTGTGGAGCTGTTCAACCTGCCAGTCAGTGGTGTTAATGTCTGTTGGTGTGGAGACATCCAACCTGCCAGTCAGTGGTGTTAATGTCTGTTGGTGTGGAGCTGTTCAACCTGCCAGTCAGTGGTGTTAATGTCTGTTGGTGTGGAGACATCCAACCTGCCAGTCAGTGGTGTTAATGTCTGTTGGTGTGGAGCTGTTCAACCTGCCAGTCAGTGGTGTTAATGTCTGTTGGTGTGGAGCTGTTCAACCTGCCAGTCAGTGGTGTTAATGTCTGTTGGTGTGGAGACGTCCAACCTGCCAGTCAGTGGTGTTAATGTCTGTTGGTGTGGAGACGTCCAACCTGCCAGTCAGTGGTGTTATATTATCGTACTTGGCCATCGCGTCCCGCTCTTAAGCCTATCGAGATATACCTCATCTCATGTACCTATTGTACTCCATCAACGAAAACAAAAATACGCCCATCACCTGCCGGGCCCCGCCCCTAGGCGTTCTCTATAAGATACTCGGCATGGTCACCAAACACCCTTCCTCTATTTTCGTTTCCATCATAAATCGGTCGCAAGGCGCCTTATGTAACTAGTTGCAGTGATGGGCAGTAGCTAGCTACAAGTAGCGACGCTACATAGCTTAACTACATTTCTCAGTAGCGTGATGGTAGCGTCGCTACTTTTGAATCATGTAGCGTTTTCTGTAGCGCAGCTATTTATAGAACGAAGTAGTGACGTAGCGACGAGGAAACGCTACAACGCTACTATATCGGGAGAAAACAGTCTAGACTATAAAGATTTGTGAGGAGAGAAAAAAAATCCCAGTAGAAAACCCACTATGATTGGTTGGTTGGTTTAGATATGAGTATGACGACTCACGATTGGGTATGGTTAGGCCAAAACATTACGGGTAGGCCAATCAGAGGCAGGATAGGGCGGGACTCCAACCGCAAATCAGGAAGTGAAAATCAAAACAGACCACTGATGAATGAACCAGTCCGCGCGAAATGGCAGAGGGATTCGATGTTTCCAGGGCTTGTGATGGCATTGATGAAGATGATGTCAATAACAGCAATGCCTCTCCATGGAATGAATGAATGGAAAAGATGAAGTTGTGGGATGCAGGCGCTAAGGTAAGGGACAATAATATTGTTGTTAAACTGCCGCCGTGCACTGCAGCATTGGGCTGTGTTGGCACTTTCTTCGTCTGTTAACTTACCATGGTGATTGATCTGATCTGTGGTCTGGGGTCCCCACATGATTTTGGGGCCATGGAATGTTTTGTGAGTTACATATTTAAATACATTTGGTCATTTAGCTGATGCTTTCATTCAAAGCAACTTACAAATTGTGTACAACAAGTCAGCAGGAGTGGTAATGAATGAATGAATGAATGAATGAATGAATGAATGAATGAAAACTTTATTTAACAGATTGCAGAATGGGTACAATACAGTACGGCTCAATACACACAATTGTTAAGGGGATGCAGACCTGAGAAAGACGTTTGTCTTGTTTCCATCAGGGTCCCCCATTTTCAATTCATATAGCATATCTAGTACATATCTAGCAGACAAGGATAAATAGTATTGTTTGTCTAGCAGTGTCAAGCTTGAGTGTTATACTATGAGTACATACTATACTGTAGTAGTATAGACATATTAGCATAGTTGGTGGTTGTAACTGAGGGGTACAATTCCCTGACTGTATTGATAAGTATGGTATCATTAAACCACTACCGCTTTATGTACTTTAATTACTGGCCATACAGTACATGATATATAAATATGATGAACACTTCCCACAATGAATCGGTTCCACACAAAGTGGTAATTAAGTATTTATTGCAGCAAAAGGTACATAATATACTTCTCTATTTTACTTTGGATGCGCTTATAAGGCAAAGGAATGTGCATAGGCAAATCAATAATGAATGTCCATTCTCTGGTTACGCAGGAGGTAATTATACAACCTGAATCTTAGGGAATTATATCTATGGTACACTAGTAATATATAGCGGGAGATACTGGAAGGGTCCCCCCGGTTGTAAGCCAGCAGGGGTAGAGGATCTGTCGGTAGTAGAGAGTCTGGTCAACGATGACTAAGGAGACTCCAAGTACAGGAGACGGTGCAATAGTCTCTTGATCCACAGACGAATACAGCTGTTCTCCGTAGACTGTAGCTCCACAGTGAAGAAAGCTAGCCGGCCTCAGGCTCTCTGAGGCGCAGACTCGACGTGGCTCCTCACAGGGTAAATCCCACACGTGTAGGCGTCGGCGATTCTCCGCTCCATAAATCACAGGACCAAAACAAATATAATCCAGCCGCAAAGGGCTATGTAGTCGTCGGGTAGATTAATCCAGTGTACATGTCCACACGGTTCTCGTCTAGGTCTCCTCGGGTGAAAGCGCCATGAAAGCAGCCCAGCCTGGATAAGCACTCTAGCTGGTACGAGGAAGCGTTGGTGATGCTGGTCACTGTAGAACTTTAGCCGCACGATACACTATACACAAATAGACTATTACTGACTTAATAGAAATATGTCGCACTCGACGGTATAGCGCCAAACTCTGACAATTCAGTTATTAATTCGCACGCGGTCTCAATGCTCTATTTGGGGCCAAACAGGCCATACTTCACCGCACGGAGTATCGTGGGTGAGGCTTCAACTTATTGGGTAACTCTACTTCTGTATTCACCTGCGCCATATTTATATGCACGGCGAACAATCTAGTGCCAACCTCATTTCTGTCTCGTATCCCTGGGCAAGGCCGGGCATGTACAGACATGTCTTGACGGTGGCCTTGAACCTGACTCTGGAGGCATGGCCCTGGCGCCTGTGGACCGCTGTCCAATAGGAGAATGAAATATTATGGTCTGTACTAGGCTAAAGGGATATTCCGTGTATATGTACAAGGAATATACAAGGGATATCAAACGATATACAAATATTATGCAATATATATCAATCAATAAATATATATATTCGGTTTAATCTGATCCTTTGTAACAGCCGCCTCCTAATTAGTCCCACCTAATTAGATAAGCAGAGACAGATTAACCGCACTGTCCACTACTCAATGTCCGTTGTGAGGGTATGGCAGTTCACAAAGTCAGGGGGTCATGGTCGTCATTAAGCGAGTCGGGGAGCCTTGGCGACTCTATCAGCCTCGCCACGGGTCGGTTGTAGGTCCGCCCTTGGACGAGCAATTCTGCTGCTCCGACCTTTCCGTCGGCACCAGTGGTCACTTTGCTTACGCGGCCGGCCGGCCACGCAGCTCGGGGTAGTGACTGGTCTATGGTCATGACGACTGGACGGGATGAAGGGGGGCTTAGGAGGAAGCGGGCCTGAGACTGCTTTGATCTGTGCTTGGCTGTGCCTCCTCCTCCTCCGTCTGTTTCTCTTGTTTGCTCTGTACCCCGTCTGAGGAGGGGCCGGTGCCGGCCGCCCCGTCAAGGAGTCGCTTGGGGTGCTGGGTTCGAGGTCAGCTACGTCTGAAGCGCAGCTGAGGGGGGTGGAGTTCCGAACTCCCTCTTGTGCCCACGGTTCTCTCACAGGCCTCTCGCTTAATGTCAATAGCCTCTGCTGTACGAGGGAGTGGCCGGTGTCGCTCGCCTTTGTGTGTAGGCAGCGTGTAGACGTGGGTTGACTGTCAAGTCCGTAGAGGGGGCCCTGGAGCGTCCATCCCAGTCGGGTCTGAACCGCGACTGGGCATCCTTTGGGTCCGATGTGGGCCGCCTCAATTGGGAGAATGAGGTCCGCGTGGTCGGAGCCGATGAGCAGGGTCGGTGTGGCGCCGTCGATAAGCGGTATAGGTAGTTGACGTAGGTGCACATACTTGGCCATCAGCTGTGGGATGGGGTAGGTGTACTGAGACAGGCCTATGTCGTGGCTGGTGAAGACGTTGGTTATACTATACTGCTTCTCGGGCTGGTCCACCGCTGCTATCTTGAAGGAGACCTTTTCACCTTTTATGGTCTTCTGGTCCCTTCTGATGGTGCGTATGGTCATGGTATCTTTGACACCCCGCAGGCCCAACTGGGCTGCTGCGGGAGCGAGGAGGAGAGTCTTTTCAGACCCATCGTCCAGGACGGCGTAAGTGTCCAGGACCTTGTCCTCGTAGCTCAGGAGCACTCTGACCACTTTGAGGAGCACTCGGGGGGTCCCGCTATGCTGGTCAATGTGGAGCACTCCTGTTGGTCGGTTGCCTTGGATCTTCTGGTGGGCTCCGCACCGTGCTGCGCGGTAAGCGGTGCCCGCCTGGGCCGCCCCTGCGCGGTAAGCGGCGCCCGCCTGGGCCGCCTCACGCCACTGGTCAACTTGGACGGGGTTCAGTGTCTTATATTCGGCGCACTGTGCCAGCCAGTGTCCGCTGTCGCAGTAGGTACAGTAGGGAGCGGTCTGGTGGCTCTTCGGTGCCGGTGCCACCGCCTCGGCATGGTACATTACCGCGACGGGCCCACTCTGTTGTCCTGGCTGACGCCTGTTGATGTCATGCAGGACCTCCAAGTGGGTGCCCACGCACCTGCTGCACTTCTTCTTCAAGCGGCACTCAGCTGCTAGGTGGCTGCGCGCGCAGCGGAAGCAGCGGCGGTGGTCCTTGATCCACTGACTCACCTCGTCCGTGGTCAGCTTCCCGAAAGTGTCGCATTGGTACAGCCGATGTTCTCCCTCACAGTACTGGCACTCAATCTTCCACTGGTCCTCTTTCGTCGAGGGGGTGTTGTGGTTCTTGTGCTGCGGTACTGATTCGGCTTGGTGCATAACGGTCACCAACCGGCGGTTATCTGTTGATCCCCGAGGTCCGAGTCTTGGGCTTGGTCCACTCCATACGAACGTGTCGAGTCGTAGGCTACTGACCTCCCTGGCGAGGAACTCAGATAGGTCTAGGAAGGATGCCTCTGGGCCGTTGGGGTCGCGGTAGTCTCTCTGCCGCCTGAAGCGCTCTTGTCGGGCGGGAGGGAGCTTCTCTAGTATCCTCTCTACATTAGAGTTAGCGTACAGTTCATAGATCCCCTTTTCCTTTTGGGACCCCAGCATCCCTACCAGGGACTGTACCTTGATAGAGAGGTCATCTAATGCTCTGTTGTCTCTGGCTGGGGGGAGACGGTCAATGTCTCTTATCTCCTGTATCACATAGTCCCATATGCGTCCATAACGTTGGTCGAGGGCTACTAGAGCCGCGGTGTATGGGGTAGTAGAGCTGGAATATGCCAGCGCTATATTGTGCGCTCTGGGCACCTTCAAGTGCTTGAGTAGGATAGCATACTTGTACGGTTCATCTGGTACGTCGGACAGCATAGTCTCTAAGCACATTCGTAGCTCTGTGTACTGTGCTCTGTTCTCGTGTGTGAAGTCCGGGAACGTCGGTGTGCCAAGGTACGATGCCATGGATGACTGGCACATCGGTGAGCGTTGGGGGAGAGGCCTCCTAGGCGAGTCTCCTCTTGCGTGTCGTCTTGGGCTGGTGCTTGGTGGGTACCGAAGGTCGGGTACCCAGGTGCTGTTCCTCAGGGCTGGCGGTGCGTCAAACTCACCCGTGAGTTGAGTCGGGGGTTTGTAGCGCAGGGCCTCGGGGCTGACTTCTGGGCTGTACTGGACCTCCTGGTCCAGGAGTACGTTGCTGCTGGTCGGGGCTGTACTGGGCCTCCTGGTCCAGAGTACGTTGCTGCTGGTCGGCTTGACATTCCTCCTCCTCCTCCTCCTCTTCCTCTGCTAGGTCCTGGAGTCTTCGGTTTAGTCTCTCGGCGTGGTCCGGTTCTTCCCGGTTGCTGGGTCTCGTATGGACCGGCCGGGGAGGGGGTTCGGAGACGTGGACAGGATCCTCCTGTTGGCGGGGTCCCGGGTCGCTTGGTCGGGTAGGGGAATGCGTCCTAGACCCTTGTCGTGACAATCTCCGGGAGCTCTGTGCGGAGAGAGGGGGTGTCGCCATGGCAACCAGTTTGTCCATCAGCTCCGCCTGCAGCCGGTCGCGCGCTGCTTCGCGCTGGGCATTGGCGGCGTCGCGCTGCGCATTGGCGCTGGCCTGGGCAGCGTCGCGCTGTGCATTGGCGGCGTCGCGCTGGGCATTGGCGCTGGCATGGGCGGCGTGAAGCTGTGCATTTGCGACGTCGCGCTGTGCATTGGCGGCGGCGTGCTGTGCATCGGCGCGGCTTCTTTCAATGTTCTCTTCCGTCTGAAGGCGTCTGGTCTCCAGTCTTATGCGGTCGTCTTCACTCCTTTGTTGCGCCTGGAAGCGATCTCGCTCGGTTGCAGAATGTTCGCGTTCACGGAGGGCTTGCGCTTGGAGTTGCGCGTGAAGGCGCTCTCGTTCGTCTGCAGCTTGTTCGCGCTCGCTCGTCTGTTGCGCTTGGAGTCGATCGCGTTCACCCTGAAGTCGATCGCGTTCGGTAGAGGCTGCCAGGGTGGCGATGAGTGCCTGTGCCAGCATCTTGTCCGCCTCGCTGGGGGAAGACGCCGGTCGAGGCGATCGGCTCCCGGCAGTACTCGTTGGAGATCCGTTCTCCTGTCGCGTACCGAGGAGATCCATCTCCTGGGTGCGCATCTCTTCTTGTGGTGGGTCGGGTTCCGTCCCGGGAGGGCTTTCTTTATCCTGGAGCTCTCCGTGGACTGTCCCGTTGGCGTTGTCTGGGGGTAAAGTCATGTCATGTCCCTCCTGGTCCCCCCCGTGAGCTTGGTCAGTTACGTTAGAACCCACTAGGGTCTCTACTGGCGGGGTAGCCTGGTCGGTAGGGTTGGACATAATTTTACTATCCGCTTTTTCCGCGTTTACCGTCTGTAGAAAGCTAGGTAGTATATTGGCAACGTAATCCTCTAAGTACTGATGTGTCTGCCGTCTACGCTGCGGGCGATCTACTTTAGGAGAACCGTTTTGTGGAGTGTTCATCATAGGCCATGTCAATATTAATACCACTATATTAATATTACACTAGTTACCCTCCGGCTCGAAGGACCAATTGTAACTGAGGGGTACAATTCCCTGACTGTATTGATAAGTATGGTATCATTAAACCACTACCGCTTTATGTACTTTAATTACTGGCCATACAGTACATGATATATAAATATGATGAACACTTCCCACAATGAATCGGTTCCACACAAAGTGGTAATTAAGTATTTATTGCAGCAAAAGGTACATAATATACTTGGATAAGCACTCTAGCTGGTACGAGGAAGCGTTGGTGATGCTGGTCACTGTAGAACTTTAGCCGCACGATACACTATACACAAATAGACTATTACTGACTTAATAGAAATATGTCGCACTCGACGGTATAGCGCCAAACTCTGACAATTCAGTTATTAATTCGCACGCGGTCTCAATGCTCTATTTGGCATGTACAGACATGTCTTGACGGTGGCCTTGAACCTGACTCTGGAGGCATGGCCCTGGCGCCTGTGGACTGCTGTCCAATAGGAGAATGAAATATTATGGTCTGTACTAGGCTAAAGGGATATTCCGTGTATATGTACAAGGAATATACAAGGGATATCAAACGATATACAAATATTATGCAATATATATCAATCAATAAATATATATATTCGGTTTAATCTGATCCTTTGTAACAGTGGTAGTATAGACATGGTAGCATAATAGTAAAATGCAGTAAGACAGTTATTATTAGTTAAAATTCAGATATTGAAGAAGTGTGTTTTTGGTTGATAAAGTGGGCAGGTTTCAGCTAGGAGAGGGTATCAGGCAGCCAGAAGATGCAGAGTTTAGGGATAAATAATACATAAAGATAGAATAGAAAAGAAACTGAGCATTTCTTTTGCCTGTTTGGTGGAAACTTAAACTTGATCATGAAGTAAAAAAAATAAAAAAAGTAGTGCAGATGTAGCTAGCTATTTTTGCCATGTTCTTGTAGTGTAGCTTGCTACATTTATCTGGGGATAGCTTCCATTGTAGTTGAGCTATATTTAATCGAGAGTAACTTGTAGTGTAGCTTGCTACATTTTCCAAGTAGCTTGCCCATCACTGACTAGTTGTTATGAAAAGATTAGAGAAATTGCGTAATGTTGAATGCTTACCAGAGGTTTGCTTACCCCTGGAATCTTCTGGGCATGTTTCAGCAACACGTCGGGCCTATTCTGATGTTTCCTCGTCTGGTGGCAGCAGGACAAGGAGCAGCGTGCAAGGTTTGGCTATCGAGCCGGCTTGTACACAGGTAGGCCCTGTGTCATCAGGCATTGATGTTGGTGTTAGTAATGCTGTGGAGTGTGTTTCGGCGCCAGGGGCGAGGTGGCTTGGTGATCGTTCCACTGCAGTGGACGATTTCCTGGCTGTCCTGGAGCATGCTGCTTACACTAATGCTACTAATGCTACTGCTAATGCTAATGTTGATGCTGAAATAGGTCGTTGTTCTAATATTACCCGCCGCGGGACGTTGCCGCTTTTCCCTCGTCTTGCCCAGTTCATTGATGAAGGTCAGTCGGTTGCTAATGTGGGGGGTTTCGCTGAGTCTTATTTACCTTTTTTACGGGTAAAAGGGCTAACAACAGGGTGCAAGCTGGGTGTACCGTGGCTACGTAGCCAGGTAGCTTTGATCCTGTGTCCCGGCAGGGATGAACAATGTCCCACCCGGCCGATGCTTGAGAGCGAATCGGCTCGGAGGGTGGCAGTATGGACGGATGAGTGGTATACTGCTGCAGGATGGTTTGTAGCGGCGGCCAGTGTTATGGCTCAGCTGGCTATTTTCCTATCCACATTGGCGTCGGGTAGTGGGGCTATGGGTCCAGCCGACATTGTAAACATGTTGCATGTTTGTGATGTTATAGAGATCTTTACTCAGTCGCAAGCTATAACTGCGGGGAGGATTAGGATGCTATCAACGTTTGTTGTTAGGCATGTCTGGTTGGCGCAATCTCCTCTTGGGGAAGAGGATAGGTTTTCTCTCCTCACGACTCCTTTTTCCACGGACGGACTTTTTGGTCGTTCTGTGGAGGCGCAGGCGGTTGTTGATCTGGGTCCCACACCGCCTCACGCTGTACAGCCAGAGGTTGGAGCATGGCCTCGTCAACGACTGTGGCGAGGCCCTCGACAGGCTGCCATGTTTCCCCCGCCAGTGGTGCCCTGGGCGGAGAGTCAACAGGGCTCCACAAGGCCGACAGCCTTGGCGGCCGAGGGATCGGCCATTTTGGATGTATTCGGCTTGGATAATACAAGCCGTCGTCATTCTGCCGCAAGCAGCCCGCTCCCCGTTCAATCCTCTCTCCGTTACCCACGGAAACGGGGCTCTGATAGTTTTCCTTTGGCTGCGGGCCGCGAACCTTCTTTGAAGCGCATGCGGCCCCATTTTTCACTTCTCATGGGGACAGGGGCTGACACCCAGTTGATGGCTGAGCCTGGGTCTGTCCGTGAGAATGTTTTGCTGTTGCGTGGCTCCTGCACCACACGTTGTGTGATGGGTGAGCCTGGTGTTACGGCTGCCACTAGCTACAGTGGTCAGCAGGGGGACTCGAGGCCTCTTCTGTTGAATGCACAGCAAGGGTTACCCCGGCCTCGCCTTCGCCAGGCGGGGTGTCACACTGACGCCTCCCACTCCCGTGAGAGCGGCAGTGGTCTGCAAAGAAGAGGTGAGCGTGATTTGGGTGATAGCAATATCACTGCAGGGCTTCGGCGTGTAGGAGCCCATGGGGTCCTCATGCCTTGCGTGTCTAGCTGTAGAACAACTCCTCAGCATGCGCTAGAGGGGTGTTCAGGGGGGGGTGTGTGTCAACCAGTTTGATGACAGCTTCTCCCGTATCAAACCGGCCCTTTCTGTCGGGGTCCCCCCTTGGGTGCGTTGCACAGCGGGAGGGACCGGGCCAACTATCTACTGTTCCTTGCGGCCCAGCGTCAGTTGACGGCGGGTGCGCTGTGGGAT
>NC_140165.1:197797091-197842091 GCF_963971535.1 Notolepis coatsorum
GATACAGACTGTGTTCCCGGTCACTAACCTCTCAACTCACCCTCATCTAACTGGGGTCAGCATGTCTGACTCCCAAAGGCCTCCCCGCCCCTCATCAGCTGTCAGGTGAGTACAAGAGAGGAGGGGACACACAGACAAGTGTCCATTCCTTTGCCTCTTTCTTGCAGCCCTCTCCTAGGGTGTGGACATCATCGAGCGACATGAGCATCGAGCGAAACTATATACAGTAGGTGTGGGGTCCAAAATAGGATCTCAGAGCTGTTGTTAGGGGGACAGGAGGTATGTTTTAATGGAGCCTGGGGCCCTTATAGGGCAACACCAAATGTACTCTAGTTGACTCCAGAGCAAAAAAAAAAGTGTTTAACACCAGGAAGAACAGGGAGAGTATTGAAAGGGAAAGTGACCCTCTAGAGCAGGGGTCAGCAACCTTTTTGACATGGAGTGCTTGTTTGAAATATAGTTGTAACTAGTGTGCCTCAACAATATTCCATGCATCGTAAAAAAAAAATCTCATAATCAGGTATTTTTAATGATAATTTTACATTATTACATCATTATTGTTATTGTTATTATTAACAATATTATTATGATGGTTGTATCAACCATAAATCTGAGTTGGGGGTGGGGGGGGGGGGGAATGCAATGCAGACAAAACAGCTGCATACAGTGCGACCATTTTCACTCACATTTGCCCATTCATTTTTGGACACATCACACACCATCGGTGTGTGTACTGTACGTGTGCTGTCATAGCTCCACCTACAGGCCTAATGGAGAACACCAGGAGAACACCAGGATGTGAATGGAGGGTGAATGTGAGGTATATCGTGTAAATAAGTTTTGATTGATCGCAAGACTACACTGTAAAAAAATAAATAATAATAAGTTACCAGAACTTTTAAAATATTGAGTTCAGTTACTGTGCATTAAGGTTTTCACTTTTCAATCCATAATAAGTTAAACAGAAACACACAACCCCATTATTTCAACCTAATAAAACTATGTTTATTGTCATTGTTTTAAGAACACAAGTTGACTTGGTAATACTCACATTTTGAAAAAAAAAGAAAAAAAAAGGCTTTTAACATGCAATGTTCAATGAAATAGAAAAAAAATAATAAAATGTGTTGATTAATCCCACTGGTCACAATGGTGACCGTAATAATGTTTTTGTTATAAGGCTCTGCAAATGTTACTGAATGATGTAGCAATGTATTTCCAGCTAAATTGAAATAATAAACAAATAAAGGGTCTCAATTAAATATGTGGTAGTAAAAAGAACCTGTGGGAGGATTTCAAAAAGATAAATGCGACAACAGTGCAAAATATTTCACTATAATATTTCAAAGCAAAAAAATAAAAATAAAAAATAAATTATATATATATTTTTATTTTATTTATTTTTTAATGCTGCCCCCCTGTGCCTATGAAAATGCCCCTGCGTGCCTATGCAGGCACGCGTGCCTAGGGTTGCCTATCCCTGCTCTAGAGTATCACTTTTCTCTCATCACTTTCAAACCCTTCTGGAGGTGAGGGACAAGACCGAGACTAGATTACTCCATATTCCTCACCTCTTACTCCTACACATGTCTGGAAGGTAGATATTCCCACCCGTATCTAACCCCCAGGGAAGACCAGAGGAGATAGAGGTAGAGGGTGAGTCCAGGTGAGAGAGACAGGAGGATAAGAGAGAGATATAGTGGACGTGTTCAGACTCCAGACAGCTGCTCCTGCCATCACCGTCTCCTAATCCCAATCAGAATGCAAATGCCAGTCACATGCTCTTGATCCCACAATACAAGCTCCCTCTGTTCCTGCAAACAGAAAAGGGTTTGTGCTGTGAGACTAGACTACCCTGTAAGATTGTCTTGATGCGCCTTGATAAAGATCATAGACCAATGTTGTAACTTGCAGACGCAGCGGTACTGTCATGATGAGTGCGTTATTGTTTTCAACTGAAACCTTTCGCAACACAGTCATCCGGTACAGTTAGACCACCTGCCACCCCCCTCCCTCTGCAATCATGTTTTTTAATATGTGTGTTCAAAGAGAATACCCCCACCCCCCATTCTAAGGCTAAACTAGTGTTCCCGAGACGATTTTCAACCATAGAAATTGCAGGCTGTGTGAATATTTTTGTGGAACAGGTGGTTTGTATATGAGCGTCTTCCTCTAAGAGGATTCCCTCATATATGGTTAAGAGGAGAAATTACAGAGCAGGAAAGACCTTTATCCAGGCCCATGTGACTGGCTGTTTCCTCATTGCTAGAGGGGGCTGTGATGCTTTTATGGTGTGTGTGTGTGTGTGTGTGTGTGTGTGTGTGTGTGTGTGTGTGTGTGTGTGTGTGTGTGTGTGTGTGTGTGTGTGTGTGGTGTGTGTGTGTGTGTGTGTGTGTGTGTGTGTGTGTGTGTGTGTGTGTGTGTGTGTGTGTGTGTGTGTGTGTGTGTGTGTGTGTGTGTGTGGTGTGCGTGCGAGGGTGGGTGCGAGGGTGGGTGTGAGGGGTGGGGTGTGAGGGTGGGGTGTGAGGGTGGGTGTGGGGGGTGTTTTGAGTATGTTCCTGGACGTGTATGCATGTGTATTTGTATGCATGCTCATGAGTTCATGCAGCTTCCTTCTACATACTAAAGGAAGGCATACATGCATGTACGATTGAATGTGTATGCAGTGTCACATCCACCACACATGGTTTTGAATGCAAGGTCACACGCAAGATATCAATTGACATTGAAACTACGTAGGTTTTCAGTTTAGGTCACACTGGGGAATGCACATCTCTCCATTAAACCTCACGTAAAAATATTCCCATCTACATAACAGTCATTACTGTCATTGGAGAGTGAAGGGTGTGTGTAACCGTGCTGTATAGCTGGCGTAGCTGGCGTAGGCAGCACAGTATGGTCTTGATAGGAGTCTTTGTTTGCGTTCTATGCGGTGCATTTGTTTTGCAAATTGTAACTGAAACACCATGTAATATATAGCTTGTGCTGTATTAACAAAAGGTGTGCAAGCCAAGCAAGTATGAACTATGGAAAATGGTGCTGTTGTGTATGGCATTGGCTGGACACGCTCTACTACACCACACACACATTCTTAGTAATGCCAAGGTGCTGTATGGCTGGACACGCTCGACACCACACACACATTCTTGTTCTCCGACTGTGCCCACAACTTGAGTGGCACATACTGGGACGCCCCTCCTACCCCCTGTCAACCCTCCTGTGTTCTATCACAACATGCCCCCATTGTTCCAGCAGCGTTCCATCACACTACCTCCCAAGGCTCGGAGAAGCTCAAATGTCACCCCAATGGAGAGAGAATGTGCATACAAGGTCACAGAATGGGACATAATGAGAGATGTACGTAGAGAGAGAGAGAATAAGGAAGAAAGAAAGAAATAAAGAAGCAAAAGAAAGAAGAGATACTCAAAGGAACATGTATAATCCTTGACTTCTCCCCTAGCCCCCGCCCCTCCAGTCTTTAGTGTCAGTGATGAAGATGAGTCTGACAGCTGAACAATGTCATGCTGGCTCTCCAATCGAAATGAACTAACTAGGACACTGCAATAACCCAGTGCTCGCCCCCCCCCCCCCCTTTCTGTATCTGTCTGTCTGTCTGTCTGTCTGTCTGTCTGTCTGTCTGTCTGTCTGTCTGTCTGTCTGTCTGTCTGTCTGTCTCTCTGTCTCTCTCTCTCGCGCTCTCTCTCTCGCGCTCTCTCTCTCTCTCTCTCTCTCTCTCTCTCTCTCTCTCTCTCTCTCTCTCTCTCTCTCTCTCTCTCTCTCTCTCTCTCTCTCTCTCTCTCTCTCTCTCTCTCTCTCTCTCTCTCTCTCTCTCTCTCTCTCTCTCTCTCTCTCTCTCTCTCTCTCTCTCTCTCTCTCTCTCTCTCCCTCCCTCTCCCCTTGTTTGTACAGGCAGGTCTCTCAGGGCATGTTGCCCTGGCTCACATCCTGGTATTTATCAGGTTAACACCTATAGTTGAGCTGTAGACTCGCTAGCTACACGTTTACTGTAGGCCTACTGACTGAAGTTGTGCTGGCTGAAAACGGTTTAATTTGTCAATATTGCAAAAACAGATGATTTTATCAGACTAAAATTAAATATACCGTTTTATAAAGTGACACATAATCTTACAAAAGGGTTGCTTGTATGAAAATAGAGCATAGTATTACATGCTGTGATGGGCCTCTTCTTATGATCTTTCCTTCCTGAAATACTAATGTTCATACCAGCATTTATACTGTCAAGGTTTATACATATCCACAGCAGCAACAACCATTTTGTAAGAGTATGTGTAACTTTTGGTGGATATGTCCTTTTTGGTAGAAAACCACACAATTCTGGGTTAGATCCAGTGCTGGTACACGTTGCATTGCATGCCATAATAGCCTTTAGTGTGAAAGTTATAATTGGGTACCACAGTGCTCTAACCATTGTTCTCTTTCACCTTGTTGCTTCTCAGGATCTGCTCAGCACTGTTCAGCTATAAGGTTCAGGTGTGAAACAGCCTATTGTTGGGCTGTGATATAGACACCAAGATGAAAGCTAATAAGTTGCTGCATGGAGAGAAACTAGTGTCCCTCACTTCCTGTTGTCATCTCTCCTGTCTCACCGGCCATGAATAGGCTACTGTGGTGTCTGGGTCGAGGAGCTGATGGGCCAGGGTGAGGAGAGCCTCTCGTCTTGGAGTGTGTGTGTCTGCATGTTAAAACCTGTTCCACCCGACGGGGTCGGTACCGACCCCAAAATGGCATATGGTCATAAATCAATATTGTGTTGCATATTTTTTGGGATAATAAGCCACAAAAGGTAATGTTTTTGACACATATTGAAACGCAGTTAGTTTCTCCTCCCTATTGTTAGCATGTAGCAACAATTAGATCTGAAATTAGTTTCAAAATGGTTGCACTGTGGTGAAAATAAAAAGGTACAGTAAATTACAGTAGATATCATTATCTGTTCTTATGCACGCCTGGTGATACTAAATCCAAATTGAACTCTGGCATTTGAAAGATAATATATGTATATATATATATATATATATATATATATATATATATATATATATATATATATATATATATATATATATATATATATATATATATATATATATATATATATATATATATATATATATATATATATATATATATATAAATGTGCGAATTGGCTATAATAAGGTAATTTATAAGCATCATATTCTATATTCTATAATAATATTTCAAATTGCATTGGTCCGGATGGGAGAATTCAGTACTGTATCTACAGAACCTTCTGTTTAATCATCTTCCATTTATTAATTTCCTTAGATTTTTTTGTACACATGATCTCAAGACGGTACTGGACAAGATCAGTGGCAGTTTTTTAAGTTTGGTAATTATTATCATGGTGTTATTCACTGTCAAAGATTCAAAGAAAAATCATAATTCATATTCTCCTTTGTTTCATCACAATTTAAGCAAGCCTAGTAATAGACACAATATTTCTGACACTGTGAATACATTCCATGAGGTCCATAGATGTACTTAGATACCAAGAATATGCAAATGGACCTTGTATAAGTGGAGCAATATTCCAGGATTCCTGTTCAGTTTACAGACACAGAATGTCAGTGTCTTTCATGGGACTTTATGAGAAAAAGAGAGAAAGAGAAAAAGAGAGGACTAAAGAATAAGAGGATGGCACAGAGAGAGAGAGGGGGGGGGGGAGAGAGAGAGAGCGAGACAGAGAGAGACAGACAGACAGAGAGAGGAGAGAGGGTTTCATCAAACCATATAGGGTTACAGAGTGAATGCGGACTCACTCCTCACTTTTCCTTTCTTTCTCTCTTCCACCATGTCTGCACTCTTTCTCTCTCACTCCCCCTGTACTAGCCCCCCTCTCTCTCTCTCACGCTCCATTCCTCTTCCTCCTCCTCCTGTCTTTCCTCTCATGCACATTACTTTCACAGACTGAGGGCTTTTCCACATTTTCTACTCAGTTTCACGATTTCCTCCAACTATTTTATAGCTCCCCTCTTATGATGCAGTGACGCACTCTGTGAGAGTAAGGGATTTGTTGTTCCTGGAAGGCTGAGAAGGGGAGCTTTTGTGTGCTTACACTTCTGTCACTCTGTTATAAACTGTCGTGAGAGAGAATACCCGGGTCTGCTAGCATGTGTGTGTGTGTACATAGTACATTTACATCATAATATAAACTATAAAATGTACACACAAACACCGGGGTTGTTATTGCTTTGTATTTTCTGTTTGTTTTCACTCCTTATTTCAGCTTTATTGTTTGTTCTCAATTCAGTTACATTCTAGTTTGTGTGCGAGTGGGTTTACTTTCAGTTTCCTTTTCATTTAGTATTAATTTTAGTTTATTTTGTAATGTGTGTGTGGGGGTAGCTTATTTGTCAAATTTAAGTTCAAAATAGGTAATGTGTTATACAAACAACATTTTTATGTAGACATTCTAATTAGACATTTTTTTTTTTTTTTTTTGTCTTTTCCCCCCTCCATTTTCCTCCGATTTTCTCCCATCCCAATGTTAGTCGTATGCCAATTCCCAGTCCCTTCCTGGTCGCTGCGCACTTACCCCCCACAGTCAGATCATCTGGGAGAGTGGAGGCTACCACGTGCTTCCTCCGACACACGTCCAGCCAATCACCGCTTCTTTTCACCTGGCAGCGCGGATTCTCATCGAGAGGGCGTAGCGTGTGGGAGGACCACACTATCCCCCTCGATTCCTATCCGCGCTTAGCAGGCGCCCCGACCGAACTGTAGGAGTCGCTGTTTACAACGACCCGGACCCACCCCGCCAGCTTCTCCCACCCTCTAATACAGCCAATTGTATTAGTGCAGACGGCCAGCCAAGCTGGTGACAACCCCGGAGCTGTGAGCTGGATTCGAACAGGCGAATCCAGCTCACAGCTCCGGGGCTGGTGACGAACGCAATCTCCGCTCGGCCACCTAACCGCCTCTAATTAGACATTCTAATTTCAATACACATTATGCACCCATGCCTTCTCACATTTGCGGCGTGGACACATTTGACAAAAGATTAATGTTTATGTTAATTTTGTTTTATAAGTACACAATATAGTTTTCCCTTTTATCTAAAGTTCTTTCCACACCTAGTTTTCATTTCCATGTTAGTTTTAGTCATATATAATAACCTTAATAACCTTGACACACACAGGCCTTTCACAGGCCTGTAGTCCTGCTCATAGTACACACACATGCACACAAATGAAGGCATGAATGCATGCAAGCACACACACACACACACACACACACACACACACACACACACACACACACACACACACACACACACACACACACACACACACACACACACACACTGTATGTGTTTATCTCCTTACAGGGTGCGATTCTTCTTCTTTCTCTTAGCACAGTAACTGGACAACAGCTGGTAATAATAATAATAATAATAATAGTAGGCCACAGTATACAAAATAGGCTTATCCCTCTCTGTGTCTATATACACTGTCTGATTTGTTGTATTCTCCTGGCTGACACCAGCAAGTTAGAAACCAGAGGCAAAAAATATTTAGAAAGACATAAACACATGCTCTTTATTTACAATAAATACACATGATACTAAAAATGTTGGACCAAACATGCAACGGCCCACATGTGGGCCCTCTTGAGGAAGATTTTCCCACCGGCACTTTGGCGAGCTCTAGTGGTTCGGGTGTGCATATTTTGTAATACTATATATATATATATATATATATATATATATATATATATATATATATATATATATATATATATATATATATATATATATATATATATAGAATTAAAGCCCTATCTGTCGATAGCCGTTTCAGGTGACAAAATCTGTTCAGCGGTTCTCGAGTTACATGCCGATATGTGAGGCGTGCGCCGAAGTACACGGTATTGCGCAAATACCACTCCCGACTCTCAAGCCTCTCTTTCTCCATCAATCATTTGGCAATCATTTGGCACAGGGTTGTAGCCAATGAGTGTGGCTTTCCAAGGATACCCCACGTGGGGATGTACGAATCAGGGATCTAGGTGAAAAGTCACGAGCTAAAACAGGAAGAGAAAAAACGCAGAATGAATTGAAGAGTATGAGGAAAAGGAAACCATGAACGCTACAGAGTTTACCAAAATTGCTCCTAATCACTCATTTCTCAACGGATTTTTATGAAATGTTTACATGTACTACACAAAACATCAGGGTATGTGCCCAGGCTGTCTTTCCAGCCATACCAATTTTGGGGGAAATACTACTTCTGGACTACTAACTACTACAGAAAAACTGTCATCTGTCAAAAATGTCATCTTTCAAAAGAGACCATGCATGTGCTATAAGGATAAAGTATAGTATTTTTTTTTAAATCCTCTTTTTCTCCGCCTGATTTTCTATGCTTTTTCCTCCCATCTCAATTTAGTCGTTGTGCCAATTCCCCCCCTCCCCTACCTGGTCGTTGTGCGCATGTTCCCCCTACTGGTCGGTACAAGCGAACCCTGAAGGCTACCACATGCTTCCTCCGACACATGCAGAGACAGCCAGCGGCTCTCTTTTCACCTGGCAGCGAGGACTCTCATTGGTGAAGTGTAACGCGTGGGAGGTCACGCTGCCTTCACCACTTCCTGCCTTTCGCTGAGCAGGCGCCCAGACCTGACCTGTAGGTGTCGCTGTCCACAACGCCAGATTACCACCCACGACTTCCCTCCCGCTTACTCAGCCAAACGAGTTAGTATGACAATCGGCCCAAGCCGCAGGCAATGCTGACTCCGGGAGTCGAGACTGCAGCCTCTTGCATTGGTGACGAGCGCAATCTCCGCTATGCCATCCGACCGCCCTTGGATAAAGTATAGTATTTTGGTTTGCAAACAAAGTATGCAGTCCTCAAAAACTAAAACTAAAATGGCCAATTTTAGGGGCACCTGTTAACCTAGTGTTTGTAATTTCAGTGTGAATTCAGGACATGACACCCTCTAAATTTAACCAACACCCACTCTAACACACACAACACCACATGTGTCCATGTGAGAGACATGTGTCCATGTGTTTATGTGTACATGCATGTGCATTTTGTGTATGTGTGTGAGTGTCTTTCAAGATTGTCAACCACGTAAAATAAGCACACGAATTTTGTGGTCTAATCAAACAGTCAACCGTCTCATTTGAGAATCGTACTTTTAAAAGGTGCCAGGTATGTGTTGAGCACACAAGGAACCAACGGTGTCTCCTTCCACTGAAGAACACTTCCTTCCACAGACTTTCTTTTAAAACCCTTAGTAGCCTCAGTGAACTGTCCTGAACTTCTGATGAACTGAGCCACTAAGCTGCAAGGGAGGCTGGTCCCTGAGGCCGCGGCACTTCTGCAATTTGTCGCCCTCCCCCAGCCGGAGAAGCAGCTGTTTCCCCCACGCTGATCGTTCTCCCCCATGCACTCCCCCTGCCTCCCTCACCCTTCCAACGTGATATTCTCCATAAGTCCACACTCTCTCCCTCCGTGTGCTGTGTGCACCCCCTTTTGTGAAATAACACACACCATCAGTCCCACACACCTCCCCTCTGAACACCCCCCCCCTCAAAAACACTTCTCCTTCTGTACTCCCTCATTCTAACAAACACACACACACACACCATCAGCATTCCTATATGATGAGGTCAGCTAGCCCCCCCCCCCCCCCCCCCCCCCCCCCCCCCCCGTCCATATGCCCCTGCATGCATTCTCACAGTTTCGAATAGTTTATTGTTCCTTTAATTCTGTATGGTATGTGTGTGGAGGGCAATTCACTTTGGCCCAAACCCACAATAGTATACCTTTACTCCTCTTGTTAATAATTCCATCTGTTTGCTGTTCCTCTTGGAGTAAAACCAAGTGCATTATTTTAGTCTCCCCTGGTGTTGACCTTGAGAGATATTGCCCTCAGTACCGTGTGTCTATGGAAAAATAGTTGAATTGTCAATGCATTCACCTACCTGACCCAGCGGCAGGGGCATGTGTGCATGTTTTGACCCACAAACTAAAAGCATCAGAGCAGCCACATGAAGGCTTCAGTGAGTCTGGCCTATTTTCCAGAGTGGATGGTTATCATCTGGCCAACATGGTGATGGTTTCTAGAGGTTGATTGTGGAAAGGGTGTCTTCAGACTGACTCTCCACTGATCAGGAAACTGGTTCACATTAGACTCTGATACTGATGTAAGATGAACCTTATTTAAGATGATCATAGCTTAATTTGAGTAATTTAGCCTTAAGTCTCCATGCACTTATATGGCTCTGTTTCACCTGATTGACAAAGTAACCTCTGCACTTGAGAATAATGCATTTTGCTGTAGTATTTTCATTGATTTTTCTAACGTTTTTGATACAGTTAATTGTGTTATTTTACTGGATAAATTGTATAAATATGGTTTTCATGATGTCACTCACAAATGGTTGAGGAATTACATTTCCAATAGAAGTCAGTTTGTTTATGTAAAGGGCTGCTTTTCTGACAAAGCCGAACTGCTCTGTGGGGTGCCTCAAGGATCGACCCTGGGGCTATTGCTTTTTCTTATTTATATTAATGACATGTTTAATGCCTCAAATTTACTTTCTCCAATGTTTGCAGATGACACAACTCTTCTCTCCCACTCAAATTTCCTTTCATTGATCAAAGAAGCAAATGCTGGCCTAACTGCATATGCCTCATGGTTCAATCTAGATAAATGATCATTGAATATAAAATAATATTTTTTAAATAATTTTCAGTGGGAAGAAAAAAATACTCTGAAGATCTATCTAAAATTTCAATAAATTCTATTGAGATGCCTAAAGTGTCATCAACGTGATTCCTCTGAGTTTATATTGATGAGAATTTGAGCTGGAGAGAGCAAATCGACTGGGTTTATAGGTGGTTATAGGTGGAGGTTTCTTATAAACCTGCTTGGCCTTTCTGCCTCTTCCTGCACTGTATATCTTTTGTACTTTACAGTTGTCGTTATTGTGTTGTTGTTATTAATTATTATAATTGTAATTAGTTGTTGTTTTATACTGTGCGAAAAATTTACTAAACTAAAACTAAAAACGATCTATTTTGGCTGTTCCCCTGTCACTGATTATGTGTGTGTCTGTGACGATGGTGCCTGATAAAAGCTTATCAAGTCTTATCAGAGGAGGAGACAAGCACACAGCACAGAGCTCTGGGGCCTCTCACTCTCAGCTGCTGTATTAATAGGCCCTACGAGGCTCTGGACTAATGAGGACCAAGTCGTAAAGTTGAGTTGTGTTGTGCTGTTGTGGAAAGGCATTTGTTTTGGGGTAGTTCTGTTCTGTTCCATTCCATTCTGGCTCATTGTGTTCTGTTGTGTGTCTGGGTTCTCCATCCCGGGAGAGAAGTCCAATAGACCTATCTCAAACCCTGCCCTCTTTTCTTAATCCTCGAATCACAACTGTTGTTTCCGTTTGTCCGAAGGAGGATAAAGAAAAAGGGGCGGGCTTGAGATAGGTCCATTGAATATGAAAACGATCCCGAAACAATGGTTCAGAAAAACAAATAAACATCTGGATTTCCTTAACGTTTGAACAAGAAGATATGATATAAGCCAACTCTTTGTCTGTCTTCCAAACACAACAGATTAGGATATAAACGGTCCTGCAACGTGACTCATTCCCTATTAAAAGATTGAAAGAAGTAGAAGAAGTGTGTTGAGTAGAGCGGTCTGGTTTTAACTACGATCCTCTGTGTGTGTGTTTTCAGAGTATCGAGCGAGAGGAGCCTATAGAAGTGGATCCAGCTCCGAGACACTCTGGCCTGGAGAATGGACACTCTGCTGTCACAGGTAAACGCCACAACTGTCACATGTCACATTTACAGCTGAACTCAAGTATCACTCAAGGGGCAATGTTTTGGGTGAGGAGTTACTGGGTCAGTTGTGGAATGAAAAGCTCACTACTGTGTGTGTGTGTGTGTGTGTGTGTGTGTGTGTGTGTGTGTGTGTGTGTGTGTGTGTGTGTGTGTGTGTGTGTGTGTGTGTGTGTGTGTGTGTGTGTGTGTGTGTGTGTGTGTGTGTGTGTGTGTGTGTGTGTGTGTGTGTGTGTGTGTGTGTGTGTGTGTGTGTGTGTGTGTGTGTGTGTGTGTGTGTGTGTGTGTGTGTGTGTGCGTGCGTGCGTGCGTGCGTGCGTGCGTGCGTGCGTGCGTGTGTGTGTGTGTGTGTAATTATTATTATTATTGTTGTCCAAACAGAAAACTCTACATCTGCACTTGGAAAGATCTCCCCGCACAATGATCGTCCACATGAGTACACCGCTCCCGTTGCCATGCGGATGCCCCACCTTCCCATCACCGCCACAACCAAGATGGCCGAAATGAAGGCCTCCGACTCTCCCAGCAGCCCCGTTGGTTCCCAGCCCTCACCTTTCACAGAGGACTCACCCCCAAACCAACCACCTGCTGACAACAGCCAGCCTCAACCAAGAGCAGAGTCGCCTAATCAACCAGGTGAGTTTCTCTAGATAGCAATCTCAGCCTGTCAATATGTCCTTTTTCATAAATATACAACTGTGATATGATAGAGGGCATGCATAATGCACCCCCCCCCCCCCTCCTCCTCTAACATGTACCTCTCTTTGTCTCTATTAGCATCTTCTGTGAAGGCATGGACTCCAAGTCCTGTCAGATCTCTGGGCTCACCACGACTGCAAGGTGAGTCTGAGGCCATGGGTATTTGTGGCGTTTTTTTTATACGTTTTTGAATACGTTTCATGTCCCTATTACACAGAAATGCGTTTTTTGGCGTTTTTTTGTGGATACGGCTAAAACGCAAAATTGTGTTTGCGTTTTGGAGAAACGCTAAAAAACGCGCAGACAACAGCGTGTAGTCTGCATGAGCCGTTGTTGCGAAAACGCCCATGCGCAGTAGATACCATCTGCGTGCCCTTCCGGTGACAGAGAGCTGTCCCAAACCAAATAGCTGCAGCTACTATGTGTTGTCAAGTTATTGTTATAAGGACCCCAGTCCAAGCTACAACAGTCTGCATTCCCTTAACAATTGTTTGTATTGAGCCGTATTGTATTGTACCCATATGCAATATGTTAAAGAAAGTTTACATCCATTCATTCTGCTAGCATTACCGATTGGCACTGCCACTGGATAACATGAGCTAGTGTTAGCTATCAAACCCTGTTAGCTCAAAGCTCCTCTTTCAACTTAACAAGCATTAAACAAAATGGCCCAGTCATCTATTCACCTTTGTTTAATACACACAGCGTTGTCTCTAATGTTATCTAACCACTGATAGCTCCCGATATCATCAGTTTGGTGCTGGCTAAGTAGCGTGAGCTAACGTTAGCTTCTAGCCACAATGCTATACTGTTATAATGGCAAATTCCATTGACGTTAGCATGCAGCTAACAATGCTACCGATAGTTTTTTAGACTAAACTATCCGCTCTTGGTGGTCACTTGTGTTGATGTTAGTTTTGTTTCATCAACAAATGACAGGCAGAACACACAGTGAATGTATCCGTTTTGTTTATTGCACTTTTATTAGGCTTTGCTGAAAAAGAATTGCTGCATTGAGTAAATAGGCAAGATGGTGGCGCGGCATAGGTGCCTGCCTTATTGACATTTTCTTTGCTGGAGCTTCCAGGAAGTGTATTGGCACATTCAAGTTCTGATTGGTTGAAATTGCCTTCATGTTTGCCACCTACTGCCACCTACTGCTTTGGCAGTGTACTACATCAGTGTGCTCGGGTGAAAAAAACGAAAGTGTGACTCGAGGCGCACAACGTCGCGGCGAAACGCATATGACAATGATACGAAAATGAAACGAAAGGTGTAACCGCACCCTGATAGTTTAACAACCTCTTTGTGATTCTGAGCTGTGTTTGATATAATTATGTACTGTTCCCCAACGGACACAATGGACATGCTGTGTGATTTGTACTTTTGCAGACAAGGCGTATTCTGCCCCCACTAGGTCAGTGACATACTCTGGGATACCCCAACATGACAGGTGAGTGGGATGTGATTGTTAACAGTACATTCCTCGTGTTACAGTAAATATACCTCCTGTTACAGTTAAAGTTTAGATTCTCCTACCTTGGTTGTAAGTAATACCTATGTAGTAACCATACGCATTATGGCTTCAGCTGGGGCTCATATTCAGATTGGATCATCATGAGAGTTGGAAGGAGGATGCATTTTAAAACCGTTCAAGCGTGTTGCTTTGTTTGACCTCCTGACTCGTCCTGCAGGGTCAGTGACATAGGCGGTGACATCGCTTCTGGGCGGGGCGTGGAGAGGAGGCGGGAGCTGGTGAGGTCACAGACTCTGCCACGTAACATCGGGGCTCAAGCCCGTCGTTCCATCTTTGAAAGGCTGGATTGTGAGGCCAACAGCAGGTAGCTTCCTGTCCTCTGCCCACCACTCCCACTCCTCCCCCCATTTCCTAAGTGATTCTTTTTTCTTCTTTCATTGAAATTGAAATTCATTCCTCATTCTCAACTGTCATTCTGAATCATGCACTCAAAGATTCAGGACGCCTTCCACAACTTCTCTCTGTCTCACTGATCACATCTATTATCATCTTTTTTCCCCTGACAGTACGTCTCCTCCCCCGTCTCCCATGCCGATATAACATCTGAATTTTCCCAGGGGGATTAATAAAGGAACACTTGACCTGATCTCTCTTTGTTCCGTCTTCTCTCCCTCCCTCTAGCCGCCCCAAGCCAGTGGACTCTAAATCTAAGCCGCTGAAGCGCTCTCAGAGCTTTGGAGTAGCCAGCGCCAGCAGTATCAAGCAGATTCTTCTAGAGTGGTGTCGCTCCAAGACCATAGGCTACCAGGTGAGATAAAGCAGTATGATTGAATGCAAAAGGGTCTGCGCTGCCACCTGTGCATTGGAGGGTGATTGGTCTTCTTGGCATATTACCATCATCATCAATACATGCATCAGGCTTTCCTCAGTAGGAAGGCTAGCTTGTCCCTATCCGCTTCCATTCATTTGTGCTAAGCTAGGCTAGATTGCAGCTGGATAGCTTTCCACTGAATGCACAGAGAGGAAATTGGTATCTATCTTCTTGTCTGACTTTATTTTTCATTTGGAGTGGAGCTCAATCAGCATGTAAGCCTAGTCAGACATTCACTAAAGTAATCTCTGAGTTCAGTGACATCCTGAATTCATACATCTCAGTTTTAAAACCACAGGATATCAAAACACAACCTATTAGGATGCCAGGAGAGATGTTGGTAACACCAAGGGCTCCACGCAGGTTTAAAGGTTTTGACCGGATTTAAATACTATACAGCTGATCTGAGTTAAACTTTTCTAATTCCTTGCTGGTCCATGGCCTTAACCTGTTAGCACATCCATCCAGTGCTAATGTGCTAATTAGATACATCATGTCCATTGTTCTGCAATATAGCAGAGCTGTGTGTGGGTGCATGCGTGCGTCTGTCTGTCTGTCTGTCTGTCTGTCTGTCTGTCTGTCTGTCTGTCTGTCTGTCTGTCTGTCTGTCTGTCTGTCTGTCTGTCTGTCTGTCTGTCTGTCTGTCTGTCTGTCTGTCTGTCTGTGTGTGTGTGTGTGTGTGTGTCTGTCTGTGTGTGTGTGTGTGTGACTGTCTGTGTGTGTGTGTTTGTTTGGGTCATGGCTCAGTGCATTGGTATTATGAGAGAGAGAGAGAGAGAGAGAGAGAGAGAGAGAGAGAGAGAGAGAGAGAGAGAGAGAGAGAGAGAGAGAGAGAGAGAGAGAGAGAGAGAGAGAGAGAGAGAGAGAGAGAGAGAGAGAGAGAGAGAGAGAGAGAGAGAGAGAGAGAGAGAGAGAGAGAGAGAGAGAGAAAAATATAAAAATGAAAATAAACTTTACTGTAGTAAATAAGTGTAAATAAGAAAGAGGAGATAAGAGGACGGCACGAGGAGAGGAGATGAGAGGAGGACATGAAGAGAGGATATGAGGAGTCTGGAGAGGAGAGAGGAGATGAGAAGAGGACATGAGGAGAGGACATGAGGAGAGGACATGAGGAGAGGAGAGAGGCGATGAGAAGAGGACATGAGGAGGAGAGGAGATGAGGTCATGAGGAGAGGACATTAGGAGAGAAGAGAGGTGATAAGAAGAGGACATGAGGAGGAGAAGAGATGAGAGGAGGTCATGAGGAGAGGACATGAGGAGAGAAGAGAGGCGATGAGAAGAGGATATGAGGAGGAGAGGAGATGAGGTCATGAGGAGAGAAGAGAGGTGATGAGAAGAGGACATGAGGAGGAGAGGAGATGAAAGGAGGTCATGAGGAGAGGACATGAGGAGAGAAGAGAGGTGATGAGAAGAGGACATGAGGAGGAGAGGAGATGAAAGGAGGTCATGAGGAGAGGACATGAGGAGAGAAGAGAGGCGATGAGAAGAGGACATGAGGAGGAGAGGAGATGAGAGGAGGTCATGAGGAGATAGAAGAGAAAATGTAAAGAGGACATGAAGAGAGGACAGAGGAGGACGCGAGGAGAGCAGAGGAGAGCTCTGTTTTCTGTTTTCGCCATTATAATATTTGGGACAGTGAGCGTCGACGAGGCAATGGCTTAATAAAGTTATATAGAATAGGCTTCCAATCACTTTTACAAGCTGTTTTCTTATGTCTGGTTTGTTCTTGGATCTCTTTTATTGGCTCTCGTTGTGAAATAAAACCCTACACCACACAAACACGTAATCATTCAAACACGTGAATGCACACACACACACACACACACACACAGACACACACACACACACACACACACACACACACACACACAAACTAATTTACAATCCACCCCCCACCTACAGACACATGTACTCATAAAGGAAAATGCACACACACAGACAGACACCCACATACCCATGCCACACATAAATAACCCCCCCGCCCCACCTCTCTCTCTCTCTCTCTCTCTCTCTCTGCAGAACATAGACATGCAGAACTTCTCATCCAGTTGGAGTGACGGCATGGCGTTCTGTGCTCTGGTCCACTCCTTCTTCCCTGCAGAGTTTGACTACAGCGCTCTGTCCCCCGCCAACCGTAAACACAACTTTGAATTGGCCTTCGGAACTGCAGAGTAAGTGGCAGCAGTATTAATCATAATGAGAGGTTTATTACACACTGGTCGCCCTCCAGCTGTTCATGTTCTCCAGGTGTCAATGTATTTTTTTATTGGACCTTTATTCAAGGAAGAAATCGTATATAAATGACCGGCCTGACACGAGGAAGTTGAGCTCTTGAGGGGGAAGGAGAGGGAAAGAGAGGGAAGGAGAAAGGAGGAAAGGGATATAGAATGACGTGACATTAAAAAACAACCCTGGTTATATTCAACCTAGACTGTTTTCCTATTATCTGACATAATATATAATTGAGTCTGACCAAAATCGTGTCAATTGGACTGTGAATGAGCGAGTTGTATTTTTCTGGATGCTGGAGATGGCTGATGGGTTTTAAAAGGTCTATAAAGCAACAACAGCAGCCATGACCAGCACTCAGAAGAGCTTTACCTGAAACACTGCCAACTGAAACAGATGTTTCCTATGGAGATACCACCAAAGTGTACACACAAACACACACACACACACACACACACACACACACACACACACACACACACACACACACACACACACACACACACACACACACACAACACACAGACATATTAGGTCTCGTAAAGATTATAGCTCCCTCCATTCTCCAAGCTGACAAGTCCTGTGCTTGCCAAATAGACAGATAAACTACCACCTTAGCCAATTCAAAAGTACGTCCTTCAATTAGAGGATAGTATTTCTAGTGCAGGAGTGAGTTAAAAGGCATAGTTCTGATTTGTTCCTCATACCAGCTCTGGTTAGGTAGCCACAAACCAATGCAAAGTCAATGTGGTCACACTCCTGTCTGTGCAAGCTGACTGATGTGATTGGAGGATCAAGAAAAGAGGGCAGGGCTTGAGATAGGTCAATTAGATGACAATTTCCATTCTACTTCTGCTATAATGTCTGTAATGCTCAGTGTGAGCCAGCTGGCCATGTACATCAACACATACCACCTTCTGCTATCTCTCTCTCTCCCTCTTTCCCTATGGTATCCTACCTTATATCTCTCTTCTCTCTTCCACAAGGACTCCTAAGATAATCCTCTTGCCCTTCCATCTTTCCATCCATTCACATTTACTATTAAGTGTGCACATTTATTTAGCCTGGTGTCATTGTGCTGCACATACATACAGACAGATACATTAGGCATGACTGGTCAGATATTATGGAAACCACTAGTGCAGGCATGAACATATAATGCATTCCAGTCAGACCTGGAGCCTAGCCCCCAAGACAGAGTGAGGATGAGTGGTATAATGTAAGATAAGATATTCCTTTATTGATCCCATTGGGGAAATGCAGGTGTCATAGCAGCACAGGGGAGTGGGGGTACAGGTATAGAGGAATGGACAATAAATATAGGTAATACAAATATAAATGATGGGACAATATAAAAATATGAATAGAAGTAGAGGGAAAGAAAGGTGAAGATGGGAGTCTGTATTCTCTATTTAGTCGTAACTGCCATCACTGTAGTGTATGCTTGTGATTCTGCTATATTGAACAACATCTCAAGATAATTATTAAGCAACCTTGAATGAATAAATTAACATGAAATAGAAAGTTTCCCTCCTTTGGCCTGCCTTGTGTTTGTCTCTGTCCCTGACTTGTGTTGTCTCTGTCCCTGACTTGTGTTGTCTCTGTCCCTGACTTGTGTTGTCTCTGTCCCTGACTTGTGTTGTCTCTGTCCCTGACTTGTGTTGTCTCTGTCCCTGACTTGTGTTGTCTCTGTCCCTGACTTGTGTTGTCTCGGTCCCTGACTTGTGTTGTCTCGGTCCCTGACTTGTGTTGTCTCTGTCGCTGACTTGTGTTGTCTCTGTCCCTGACTTGTGTTGTCTCTGTCCCTGACTTGTGTTGTCTCTGTCCCTGACTTGTGTTGTCTCGGTCCCTGACTTGTGTTGTCTCGGTCCCTGACTTGTGTTGTCTCTGTCCCTGACTTGTGTTGTCTCGGTCCCTGACTTGTGTTGTCTCGGTCCCTGACTTGTGTTGTCTCTGTCCCTGACTTGTGTTGTCTCTGTCCCTGACTTGTGTTGTCTCTGTCCCTGACTTGTGTTGTCTCTGTCCCTGGTCCACAGGGTGAAGGCAAGCTGTGACCGTCTGATTGAGGTGGAGGACATGATGATCATGGGGCGTAAACCAGATCCTATGTGTGTCTTCACCTATGTCCAATCCCTCTACAACCACCTACGCAAGTTTGAGTGAAGGAGACCCAACATGGCAACCCACACAGCTTTGGTCAATCAGGATCTCAACCCCATTGCAACCCAACCAACTTCTGTGAGCTTGTAATTGAGACTTGAACTTGGCAACCCTCTGCTTCTTCCTCGCTGTCGTCACTATTTACCCAAACTGACTCATTCTATCTACCATTACTGCAACCTCCTCTGGGCAGAGCTGTTGATGGTACAGGAAGAACAAAACACACTGAAAGGACTAGACTGCCCCCTGGTGGTAAAGATAGCACATAACTCAACATGCTGCAGCAAAAAGCCCACTTGAGTGAAGAGCTCACACTTCTGTTCACAGATACATACAGACATGATCTCATGTAGATAGAATTGCTTGTGTATGTTGTACCTACATGTCCTAGTTGTTAGAAAATGTTTTGAAGAGGATTGTAGAGTCTCTGTGTATGAGGTATGTGTGTGTATGTATGTTTGGTGTTCATCTAGAAGTTATATTTCACATCATAGAAAGAAAGACAAATAGTTGTGTTATATATAATTATGTTCGTTTGAGAATGTGTGGAAACACATAGGAGTTTTCAACTCAACAGTTTAACACTGCACCAAGGAAAAAGGGGATATATATTTCACAATGGCCTATACTAAGCATCACTTTGTGGATAGTTTTTTTTTAATTATTATTATTATTGTGGACATGATTATTAATTGTTTTCATCTAAGGATTGTCCTGTGGCACAGTTCAATTCTATAGCTGCCTCCTGCCACCATCTGTGAAACATGCATGACATAGTAGGCGGTCACGTAAGGGGCTAAGTAGGCATGCACACAGTATAATAAACATCTTCTTTTAAAATGGAATTTATTACAGAGAGGCAAATACATACACAGCCTGGTGATGTGCTGTCTCTGTGTTCTTCACATTGCAGTTTGTAGGCCGGTTTCATTTTTGTGTGTAAAAAGAAAAAATAATAAAGTGCCCTTTGTTTCACACCCCGGATTATGTGTAAATTTTCAAACCAAATTATATATAGCCAAACATTGTTAGATTAGATGAGATTATATTCAAATGCATTGTCATTTACAGCACAACAGTAAAACGAAAATAATTTTGGCATCCAACCAGAGTGCAAATGTTTGTAAATGCAACAAATAGTAAAGTGATTAAACTGGGTATACCATATATAAATGAGTACTAGTATAGTGGTAATCAGATGTATGTACATTTGTACATAGTTGTAGTAATAATATGTACAGTGAATTAGTGATACAGGTATATGGTAGTAACCATATATAATTTCACTGGACCTCTGGACCACAGGATATGTCAAAGTAAAATTAAACTCATAGGTCTGTCTTTTTCCATTTTCTTTTATATAATTAATTTATATAATTAATTTCATAAAACAGTGGTTCTCAACATGGGTTGGTCCCCAGAAAGTGGGCAATAGTTTAATTGCACCATTTAATTCACTAGAAGTTGCCCCATCGATATAAACTATGTTTCAAAGTTACTTTTCTAATCGTATGTTTCACTTTCTCCACTGCTGGGTATCTCCTCAAATTCAACCATTACAGACACCTGTGGGATTCCACACAACAGATGTGGTCTGAAATGGGATCGTCTGGTTTATGTTTGTGTGTAACCGTGTTGAGATGGGAAGGTGCCATAAGTCTATTGTGTATTCCCAGAGACCCCCACAGTGTGTGTCAGAAGTGTAAATGAAGTGCGCCATGTTAGTTGGTGTAGACCGCTGGTCACACGGTTGGAAATTGTTCACTAGTGACTAGTCGACCTCAATACACAGGAAGAAGACGTGTGAAGTCAAGCTGTGTGAAGTAGCGACGCGAGTTGTTGTTTTCTGCACAAACATGCCTGGCCTCATCCCGAATCAAGCTAATTGTCAGTTGAGATTTTAAAATAATGATTATTTGCCTAAGAAATGTTACATGACATTTTATTCGGGCTTTTGATAAAGAAAAACCGCAATTTGTAATTCATTCCTATACTAGAGCTCTTGAATACAATTCCGTACAATACAATTCCGTCTACACAATAAAGAACCTGGTATATAAAAGCTCTGCATGATACAGTATGTGTAAACCTATCGGATACAGAGATAGTGAAATAGCGGACACAATATAACTTAATCTCAATCAGTTGATGGGACTACGTGTAGAGCTGATGATACAGTCGAGTCGTGCCTTTTGTTGCTCCTTGCGCGCTAGTGATCTCCGCGGGGGGTCCTTGGCACCGTGGATGGTCCAGGTTCTGACAGGCGACGCGCGGACAGAGTGACAGACAATACAGCAGCGGAAACCACTGTCCTTTCATCTCCCCGTCATTCAATCACAGCAGTTTGGGGATTAGCATTGAACTACAGACACAAGTGGCCGTGGGCATCAACCATTATAATAGTCCAGAATAACACCTGGACGTGCGCGCGCAGCTTGGCTGTGTGGGTATATGGAGGTTCCCTATAAGAAGTCATCCCTCCGTCTGGTCAACTCTCAGCACTGGCAACTATATGACGAACTTGTGGAGATCTACTCTTGTTTTTCTTTCTCACTCTATGGAGTTATAATAATAATAATATAATAATAATAATAATAATAATAATAATAATAATAATAATAATGACCCTTTTCATGAACGCAGACTTCCATTTGCTCAAGCAGAATGAGCATAAAGACATGGATTTTAATGCATTGTTTGGAGGAGACCAAGAAGGTAAGATGGGGACATCATCGTTTTATTAAATCGTTTAATTAAAGTTGTTGTTACATGTCAATTTAGCATTCCAACATTCATTTTTTTTACATTAATATAGTGATGTTTGCATTCATATTTCCTCTTTCAAATAGCCATATCTTAGTATGCCAAAAATATAAACATACAAACATCCCGGTTCGACAGCAAACCTTGAATATATATCATAATATTATAGCCTAATAATAGCCTAAATAATAAACACAAAAAGTTTGATGTTCAACTAAATATAAAGTCAACCTACGGTATCGTTTAGCTTTTTCTTGTAATAGGCTACATTTTGTAGCCTATTTGAAACAATTTATAGGGTCTACATTTTCGTCCAGAATAAAGGAACTGTCAATTCTATCAACAATCTACTATGACGTGTGTCGTGTGACTGTTTCATCGTTATTTTTATTCGGTTGTTCTCCAGATGCCAGGAGTGAGACAGTTCTGTCGTCTCCTGAGCCGGAGCGGGTTGTGGGGGGCCAGAGGAAACGCAAGAGGACCATATTCAGCCGCACGCAGCTGTCTCAACTGGAACAGGCGTTTGCATTAACACCCTACCCAGACATTACTTTACGGGAAAGACTGGCTGCACACACACATCTACCCGAGAGTAAGATACAGGTTGGTTGCTGACTGCATTCATTATGATATATAACATAAAGATTATGTGGTGTTCAATGCTTATAATGATGCTTGGCATGTCAAGAACACAATACTAATAATTATTAAACTAAACGTTTTTGGCTCAGATCAAGCTGAACAAATAGTGATAAAAATGCAAATGTACAGAAATAGTGCAGTGTGAGTTTAGGACCATTGCCTCTGGAACCACATGTAGCCCATCTCTATACCCTATATACAGGGATTCCCAAACTTTTTCAGCTCGAGACCCAAAAGAGAAATTTGGTGTTTCCCCAGGACCCAAACTTACAAAAATACATCATGAATTGCCATAACATGGGCGGCTGGGTAGCGCAGCGGACTAAGCACCTGCCTACCACCGCAGAGACACTGGTATCGAATCCAGCTGTCAGCGGTACCTCCGGCTTGGTCGGTCGTCCATACTAACACAATTGGCAGTGTTAGAGGGTGGGAAGCCAGTGGGGTGTGTATCCTGGTCGTTGTAAACAGCGACTCCTACAGGTCGGTCGGGGCGCCTGCTCAGCGAGGAAGGGAACTGGGGGAAGTAGTGTGAGCCTCCCACGCGTATACGCTCACCCAGTGAGAGTCCTCGCTGTCAGGTGAAAAGAAGCGGCTGGCTGACTCTACGGGGCGGAGCTAGGGGGTGGCTACCTGGGCTCAAGCCCCGGATGTATTCTGAAAAGCCCCGAATCTATTTAAAAAAAAAATTAAAAAAAAATTAATTTTTTTTTTTTTTTTTTTTTTTATACAATTCATCATTGTTACATGAAAATATGTTTGCACCAGATTTAGCAGAAGCTAATTTCCATCTGTGGTCTATCCAGCTGCTAACTGTATTTTGAGTGAGTTAAGTCTTGGTGTTATGGTAGACTCAGACCTAAGCTTTAAATCACAATCAACAAGTTGACAAACACTTAATTCTTCCACCTTAGAAACATAGCTAAAGTCAATCAAGCATTGTGAACGAAAATTTGGCCCCATAATTACTCATGCGATCCGGATATGGCGTGAATCACAAAAAAAAAATCCTAACCCACAAGAATGGCACAACCATACTCCCTTATTCAATAACAATGCTCTCTTAATTGGAAAACGACCTATAAGATTCCCTATATGGGAAGAGCAAGGCATACACTCATTAGGGGATATTTTTAACAAACAGGGTTTTTGTAGTGATAAAGAAATACGCAAAAAATTTAATCTCACCAAGTCCACATGGCTTTTTCACAAACAGTTAGAGCTATGTTTGAAGTCTCACGGTGTTCCATTAGACAGACCAATTGAACACCACAGATACCACAAATTCTTCTACTCAAGAGAGACATCGAGAGGTTTTGTTTCAGAATTTTATCATCAATTACTAACGTCCTCGTATGAAACCCTCCAACTTGACTCTGTCTGGAGGAGGGATATACCAGACCTGGAAAATGACTTTGATTGGCAAGGAGCCTGGGCAAATGTCCGACTTACATCAAGGAACCCGGATCATCAACAAATCAATCTTAACTATATTCACAGGACATACTTGACTCCTATAAGACTGTGCCGAATGGGGCTCAAACAAGATTCCAAATGCACCCAATGTACAAATGGGGACGAAGGGACATTTATGCACATGTATTGGGACTGCTCACCAGTTAAGGCATTCTGGAAAGATGTGACCCAACAAATATCAAAACTCGTATCTTGGAATATACCTGTACACCCCTCGGTATTGCTGTTGAATGATGTTTTTGAGTTTGCAGTGAATCCACAGCTAAAGAGATTGGTTTTATCGGGTATCACAGTAGCCAAAAAGCTGATCGCATCACGCTGGTTTCAACCGGAAAAAATGTGCCGTAAAGTTTGGTTTCTTACATATCTCGATGTAATTTACCATGAAATATCTACAGCAAGAATTCTGGGTCTCAATGAATCCAAAATGTCAATGTGGTTAGAAGTGGTGGAGAGAATAAAAGCTAGCTTATAATGGTAGTGTCTGGTTAGGTGCGAGGGATAGTGGAGGTACTTCTCAAGGTGGGGTCCGGGAGGGGGGGGTTCGAGCTGAGCATATGTATGTAGGGTTTTTTTTTTAGATAACAGGTATTATGGGTATATCTTATATAAAACAACTAACCAAAATGTGATCTCATTGGATGTGCCCTGACAATTAATGCTTGTATATCTTATCGTGTGTTGTCATGTTTGTTTATATGTTTGTTTTAAAAAAGAATAAAAAAATAAAATACAAAAAAAAAGAAACATAGCTAAAGTACGGCCATTTATAAATCAAAAGGACGCTGAAAACCAGATCCATGCCTTTATCTCAAGCCAACTCGACTACTGTAATGCACTCCTTACCGGCCTCCCGAAAAAATACGATGATAACTATTTTATTGCAATGCACTATTGCATTATTTTATTCTATTTTACTAACTATTTTATTGCACTGCACTATTTTACTTTGTATCAGTGAATCATAGACGCCTGGCCATAAGAGCATTCGGAGCATCTCTGCTCTCCCACTATTGAACTTGGGGGAGCAAAGGTATGATCTTGCTCCACCACTTTTTGATTATATGAAAAATATGATATATCCCCCCCCCAATATATAAATCTAACCATAACTACGTTATGGTTAACTGAGTTTTATAGTGAAAAGAGCAGCTTTATTGGTCAAGATTGAAGGCTCTATATTGCAGGAAATTGCACGTACAGGTTCATTAAATTAAAAAAAAATCTGTCATGGAGGGGGTCGTGCCTGACCGCCTCCAAACCACCCCTTGCCTGCCCCAAAAAAAAAAAAAAATCGGAGCATCTCTGCTCTCCCACTATTGAACTTGGGGGAGCAAAGGTATGATCTTGCTCCACCACTTTTTGATTATATGAAAAATATGATATATCCCCCCCCAATATATAAATCTAACCATAACTACGTTATGGTTAACTGAGTTTTATAGTGAAAAGAGCAGCTTTATTGGTCAAGATTGAAGGCTCTATATTGCAGGAAATTGCACGTACAGGTTCATTAAATTAAAAAAAAATCTGTCGTGGAGGGGGTCGTGCCTGACCGCCTCCAAACCACCCCTTGCCTGCCCCCCAAAAAAAAAAAAAAAAAAAAAAAAGGGGGGCCCATCTGGGCTAAGCCCCGGATCTCCTACAATCCTAAATCCGCCACATGTATCGGAGGGGACATGTGATAGTATCTATCAACCCTCCCTAGACCGGCAAGTGGGGGGGAAATGCGGGCAACGACCAGGAAGGGAATTGGCATAACGACTAAATTGGGATGGGGGAAAAATACAGAAAAAGGGGGAGAAAATAGTAGATAAAAAAAAATGAATTGCCATAACATACATTTATAAACTACTGATAAAGAACACAACAAACCATGAATTTCAAATGTATATGAAATGTATTTATTTAATTATAAAAGTACATCACAGCAATAATCAGAGTGTAATGTTAAGTTGCTCACCACCTCATAACATATGTACATACAATTTTGTAACACTTTTAAATGAACAAACATGTTCTACTATCCTTTCTATTTCTCACCCCTTTTTCAACTCTCCATTTCTTATCACCTCCCTCCGTCCTTCAACCTTAAACCCCAACATTGAGCAACATTCTGATTAATTTGTACTGACTTATTAAAAAATTCTACTGACCTGACATCATGCTAGAAGGGGTATAATATTTCATATATGGCACAATGAAATCTAATGAGAGGTATGTGGCTGGTTGAAGTTTTCAACCAGCAGATCTATTCTGGGCTTGGTTTTTGAAAGTGCTATTCTGAGGTCATGCTGAGCATTTAGTCTGTTTCTGTATTTGTTTTTCATGTATGCTAGAGTAGAAAACCCAGATTCACATAAGTATGTGGTGCCCAACTGAATCAACACATCTACAGCTTTTTAATAATTAAAAAAAAAAATGTAATAATTTATTTTTATTTTTATTGGCGACCCAATAAAAACGGAAGCTTTGATTTGGGAAACACTGCCCTATAGGGTTCAATTCAGCAAGGACCATTTTCACTTATATCTACCTCTCAGCCTTCCTACTGTCTCAAGAAAACTAACAAAACTAGAGGGAGTGGATTGTACACTTCTTAATTTTTAAATATATATATTTTTTAAGATCAAATAGATAACAGATATAACATTTTCCACAGGTGTGGTTCCAAAACAGACGAGCCAGGAGTATCAAGAGTGGCAGACTGTCCAAGCCCACCAAGACAGTCCTGGGTGGGAGAGGTGCTGTGGCACCATGCCAGCCCAGAACCAGAGTCCCCACTGTCATGGCAGAGATGTTCAGGCCAGACCAGAACCACCCTTGTGACGACGGACAGCAGTTCTATGCAGATTGGATTCAATTGTACAGCAACCCTGTGTCATCGTCCACATCTTCGTCATCCCTTCACCACCAGTCGACACCCGTCTCCCCGAAACTATCAGAGTCCCTGCTCTGGGAGGAGGAGCACCACCTCGGACCTCTGCCAGGCTTTCTTCCCGGGTCCCTCCCCCAGCCCCACCACACGTCATCGTCCGGGCGCTACCGGGACCTCGGTTTCCCCGAGGTCTGCGCCACCGGCTCAGGTTTCAGGAACTTCAAGCCCCAGAGCCTGGGCCCAGCTGGGGCCCACCAGATGAGGTATGGAGGTGTTGCTGCTGGCAGTGGTGGAGGTCATGGCTCTGTAGACCAGGTGGTCCCCTCACACCCCCAGCAGGTGTACTGGGACATGACCCAAGGACAGGGACACCACCACCCTCAGGTCGGACCCCAGACCTCCATGGGCTACATCTCAGACCTCATCTACAACGCCGCTATTGTCACCAACTTCCTGGAATTCTAAATGATACTGTCGATAAATATGGAGCAAGAGAGCTGTGAGAAAAGGGACTACATTGATCTACTAAGCTAAGACTGGAAAGTGGGGGAGATCAACACATGTATTATTTATGCTGTGTAAAAATACAACTTTTGGGACCCATTTACAAATACACAGTGATGAATGGATGTTAATTATTGTTGAAAACAGGGTTCTTGTGTTCTGCACCACTCCTTCTCATCAGGGTTCTTGTGTTCTGCTCCACTCCTTCTCACCAGGGTTCTTGTGTTCTGCTCCACTCCTTCTCATATCTGTACCCAACAGTGTCTGTGATCAAATCAAAGCTTCCGGTCCAACAAAGTGTGTGATGTCAGTTGTCTTAACATCAGCCTGTACAGTTTAGTTTCATTTTATTGTCAACAGTTTGTAACTTTCATTGTCTGTATTTACTGTGTTTTAGGAATAAATTGATTTATTTCACACCATTATTGCTTTGAAGTCGGTTGAAATATTTGGTGTCAAGTGGTCATTATCGTTACTCGCTCTGGGATTGTTCAATATTATTTTTGTTTTCAATAGTGATGAGCTGTCTATAGAGGGGAGCTGCATAAACTAGGAGTGCAGTATGAATAACATGACATCTTGTTTACAGTTATCACTCTTGTACCCGACATGGAATCTAGCAGCAGTCCTGTTTTCCTACTGGGATTTGATGCACGGAATGGTTAATGCTCAGGGAGTATTATCTTTCAAAACATCCTGATTAAAATGATTCCTTGTGGCAAGATACCACGACAGAAATAATTATTTTCTGAATAAAAATATTTCCCCCCATATCCCTTTCTCCACAAATATTGGGAGGCTTAGATGGACAGAAGGAGGGAAGGGTACAAAATGAATAATAAGAAATAAATTAAAAGCAGAGCTCAGGGTCTATCAGCTTATACTCTCTTTAATTCTGGCTGGATTTAAGTTCTGAAGTATTACATGTGAGGAATAATACAGGGCCAGATATGACAGACAACAGCGGTCACTGTTCGCCTGCTCAGCCTGACTGCTGGACAGTGATCTCTGCATATCATAATCATCTTTAATACCAAATAATCTTTCAATAAACCCTTAATCCAGGTGTCAAATCCGAGATGTTAGGGGGGGGGGGTACTTTTTATTTTTTGTATTTCAGATGTAGTTCTATCTTTTAATCTTTCCACCGATATGACAGGGCGTGTGCTTATTTACAGATGAAAGATGAAATACTTCCCCCCGAAAAAACCTACTGTCTAAACGCTGAGAGAGATGAGGAAGGAAGGACGATAACATGACGCAGATCACCTGCTATGTAATATTAGAATTGTTTTGAAATAAGATAGTTGTTTACAGGATACAGGCTCTCCTGCCAGATTCCCCAGTGTACAGTAATTGGTTGTTTTTGTATCTTTAGCTGTAAAAACCCATTTTGCCCTCTAGTTCACTTCAAAACAGACCAGAGGCGATTATTAGGCAAATATAAGGTATGGCTATTAAATAGCCCAGTAATAACAAAAGTATCACAAACACCTTTATCAATGGCACAGCTGTGAAGTTATTTTGTCATGTGAAAGCAAAGACCACTCTGTGATTGGAAGAACAAGTATTCATTAATAATTAATCAAGAGAAGCATCGGAACAACATCTACAGTAAAAGCCTAGACACAATTGTGTGAAATTAGAGTTAGAATTATGATATGACGAATGAATACCACTAGTACCAGTCAATCCAATTTAAGTACAGGAAACACACAGTAACACAAGTGTCTTACAGTCTTACAAAATAGATTCAGCCTAATTTCAAATCATCCTCCAATACCACTTTGTGGAGTTAAATGGACTTAACCAGCAATTACTGTAACCGGCTGAACATCAACCTCATCCATTATTACACTTGATTATAGGCTGATGCTGTTTTATTGAACAATCATGTCTTGCACACAAATGTGGAAGGATGAAGGGGAATCAACAGGCTACTGCAAGTGAAAAACAGTCCATTCTTCTGTGACGGCTTACAACACAGATGTTCCAATGGAGACAGGAGGAAGAATGAACAGAGGAAGCCGTTTCACAGGTCGGAAAGCACATACATAAAAATAATAAATAACACAATATCAGCAAAAATCTGATTAAGAAAACATTAATCAAGTACTAGTATTCAGCAAACATAATTTACCTATCAAGCTACACCCTCTTTTCTTGCGCTTCCTGAACAGTTATCATTGGAGAATCAAGAAAAGAGGGCAGGGTTTCAGACAAGCCAATTATATACAAATGGCAGATGACATTCAGGCACTTTATCTTGATGTCACGGCTCCCACATACCACCATTTGGCATCCTTCCTAGAATGCATTTGACTTCATGTTGGGGACACAAAATGGCTAGAGTGAAAGCAACACATAGCTCCTTAAAACTAGCTTTATAAATCACGCCTCTCCAGTTAAGTTGAATATGACCCTGAAAATATTCAATTTTACTTTTCAAAAGTCCACAAAGATACTCGGGTAATCTGGAATGCATTTTGTTGATGAAAATTCAAAGTGGAGCGCTTCCATGGATGCTACAGTAGGGTTCCGCCAGATCCGTTTTTGTAGTTGCTACTATTTTTCCCTTAGTTCCTTCCATGGTTGCTATGGTTCCCCACCTCCTGCTTCTGTGGCTGCTAGGGTTCTCCTAGTTCTCCCTCCATGGTCCGGACGAGAACATACAGCTCAGCAAGGCCAACAACAGATGCAGCTATCATTGCAGATATCACCCTCTAGAACACAAGTAAAAGGTATACAGTTTTAACATCCATACATCAGTGTCCTGAAGGTGGGTAGCCTGTATATTGAAATATAGGCTACTGATCCATTGGATGATGGTCTACGTTTTTTTACGGCAATTGTACCTAGCTATGTATTTGACAATTATATATTGATGTTGAAAATTCTACATGCGCTTGTGCAGTAAGCACAAGAATAATGACCATTTAAAGCATTTTAGCATAACCTCCATTAAAAAGCATTTTAGAGACCCATTCGCTTTCTGAACATTCCATATACTTCAAACATCAAGACACTGCACTTTGAATATGATAGTGGGTCGATTTCTTTCCTGCAAACTCCCCATCCCCTTAGGTACTTTTCCAGCTGAGTAATACATCGGTGTAGTTTGCAGGAAACAAAACATAGTGTGTTAAAGCAAGCTAATACCTAGCTATATGGGTAATCACAATTAAATGTTTTTTTTATAATAATGCACAAAATGGATGTACATTTGGACGAATAACAGTTCGACTCCCCAGTTACCTCTGATGTGTTACAGCAAGCTTGTGTTTGTTCCATCTTTCTGGTTGGCCAGGAGTTATTTCCATGGAACACAGCAGAATTTATAGGAAGCGGCAAATACAGCTAGAAGCATTTTCAGTGACCATTTTGTGTCCCAATTTGACTATGGAAGTCGATGGATAAATCCCACACTGAAGTTACACCCATCAGTCTATTTTCACTTATAGTGTGGTAAGATTTATTCTAACTAAGGCATGTATGAATGTGTACATTTTAGGGCTGTCAAAATTAATGCTTTAATTTGAGATTAATTTAAATTATTTAAAGCATTAAAATAAATTAATCTAGATTAATCTATGGAGTGAAAATCTTCAACGTTCTGAACTTTCAGCAGTATATTTGCTTGTTCGGGTATAAGAAAGAGCAGCTTTCTGACTGAGGTTTTGTTGAACATTTGTATTTCACAGGAGAGAAACTGTATTCAAAGAAAGCTATTAAAATAGTCTTTGAATCTAAATATACTTTCTTTGTGTTGATTTTACATTAATTCCATGCTTTTACTAAAGTAAATATCTGTTACAAGCTTCGGTCTTAAATAGAAAAATGCTATTTTTAATCTAGATTAAAATGACAGAAAATTGAGATTAATTAGTTACATTCTTTTAATCTATTGACAGCACTAGTACATTTATGACATTATACTGTAGCTCCTCTTACCGCGGTAGTCTCAGTGAAGAGGTACTGGCTGCCCAAGTAAGAACAGGCAAAAGTAGCTACCACCGTCACCAGGAAGTTGAATACGGTCACCACAGCTGCTTTGGCTGATCGCACTGAAGAGAGGGGGAACATGGACACCAGCAGAATTAATCGCAAGTAATATGATGAATTAACCTACAATTACTGCATGTTGAATTTAAGTATGTATTGATCACTACTATAACCATGAATGTTTAGTCAGAATAACAATTGAGGTAAATTAATGTATATTATACCAACCTTGCTTTCCAAAATCACCCAGTGTTCCACTCCGATTGATTTCCTTGAGGACAGTGAAAGATACTTGTTAAGATAGTTCAACCGAGTTCAGTCTGGCCCAAACTACAATCTTTCCTGCAAAAGGGTAACTAGTCTGGGAAAGCTCTTTAAGGAATCAGTAATGCAAAAGTCTATTTTGTTTTTATTGGAACATGCAGCTTGAATCTCACAACTTTATGGTAAGTTTATTCACACGTGTCAGTCCCTTTTCAACATTTATAAAATTCCCAAGTAGTGAAAGGAGACTGTGGTGTTAATATAATATTCTGCACCCTAAATAAATAAGAATGTCACCATTGCTTGCAAAAAGGTTCCGACTTTGAGGGGCAAGTTCAGTCCTCCATAACATAAAATCTCAAGATGCTCTGCACTTTATTGTTCCATGTGTTCGCACTGAGCTTTACAATTTGCTGCCCCCTTTGCTTGGAACACCCTCCAGAAAGATTTAAAATTACCTGATCTAATTTCTTATGAAGACTTAGGTTTGATCCTGAAGGATCTAGGACTTGAAACTATTGGACAGTGTCCATGTAATTGATTTGTTGTCTGTATTATCCCAAACATCTGAACTTTATATGATATATTTATATGATGTGCTATGTATCATGTGTACTTCTTTTTTTTATCCACTTTTTCTCCCGTTTTCTATTTTTCTCCCATCCCAATTTTCATATCGTCCAATTCAACCCTCCCCTGTCTTCGAACGTTGTTTCTTGCCTCCCACAAGCCGGCTGCAATGTGGACTAACAGCCGTCGCATCTTTTCACATGCGCGGCTCGATCTTTCAGCGTCGGGGGTCTGGGCTTTGGAGGGGCCCCGCCCCCGTCGCTTCTTGATTCTACTGCGCAGGCGCACCAACCGACCTGTAGGAGTCGCTGTCCACAACGCCCGATCCCCACCCTTCAGTTTCCCTCCCCGTAATACGGCCAATGTGTATTACTGTGGACAACCAGCTAAACTGAAAGCAATGTGGAGAGCGGGGCTCGAACAGGAGGCATCCTGTTCGAGCCTAGTCTCCAGCATTCGTTGCGAGGGCCTTGCCCACTGCGCCACGTAGCCGCCCTGTATCATGTGTACTTCTTAACCCATTCTCTGCCACCACTTTGATCATCCTAAACCATTCTCTGCCAGTACTATAAGTCTATGGAGATGTTCACCTTCTTTGCAGGGCTATAACTTTTTAAATTGTATTGCTAAATTGACATTACTATGGCCCATTCAACATCGATTAGCTATCGTTCAGGATGTAGGAACGTTTTACTTTTTCATTCATACGAAAATACTGTCTGTATAAATATGTTATCGTTTTCTGCAGTATTTCCTAGAACGTGAGATATAGACATAAATGCATATATTAGATTATCAAATGCCGTTTGATGGTCCTAAGCGTTATGACTGATCATCCGCGGGTGAACGGAGGGGGGGGGGGGGGGGGGGTCGTTTATAATTCCGTGACCGACGTTAAATGATGTATGTAGTATGGGTGATATATAGATCAGAGCAGTTTGTATCGAAAATGATAAAGAAAAACGCTGAAACTTACGGCAGCTTCCTCATAGCGATGGGCGATGAGAGTGGAGCCAACAGATCCCAGTTATGTGATGTGGATCGATGCGATCCAGTTCCGGTTTGTATAATACTAATATACGCCCAAATCATGTGGATTATTGAGTTATGGCAACGGATCGATATCCACGGTGTGTGTCTTGAGTCCAGGGACGATAAACGAGTGCCCGGACGGAATAGTGAGACGCACCGGGAACCCAAGAGATCGACTTCCGGTTGCAACTCGCCGATCAGCCACCAGGTGGCGGTATTGAAGCGTTGCAGAGTTGTGATGGCTCCCGCAGCATATGACAAGGCTCCGTGGGTGAAATATGAATTCCATGATGAAAATATGAAATATGAACTTGAAACACGCTGTACAGCGATATTGGCAGACAACGCATGGCGGGCAATAACGCTGAACAGCGATTTTGGCGGGGAATGGGTTAATGCTGCTTTGTTCTTTTACATGTTGTTTTGTACAGTTTCTTTTTATCTTGTGATTTATATTAAGACGTGTGCTGCTGCTTTCTTGGCCAAGTTACAGTATATCTTGTGAAAGAGACGCTGATCTCAATGGGCTAAATAAAAAAAGATTTACGGTAAAGTCAACCATCAACCAGCCATTTCAGTCCCACACATGGACTGAAAACACACACGCCTTGGCATCAAACACAAATCAACAACAACCATGCCTGAAATGCCAGCCTATCACAATGGACCTGTCTCAAACCCTGCCCCTTTTCTTGATCCTCCAATCACAACTGTCGCTTACCTCGGACAAACCAAGTTTGTCCGAGGTAAGCGACAGTTGTGATTGGAGGATCAAGAAAAGGGGCAGGGTTTGAGACAGGTCCATTGTTTACCTGAGCGTTAACGTTGCGTGTGATCCTGTTGTACTCCTCATTGGCCAGTCTGGCTTTGATCTTCTCCAGACGTGCCACCAACACAGGGTTCTGAGGGAGGAGAAAACCAAGACACTTGAGTTCACCAACACAGGGTTCTGAGGTGGGAGAAAACCAAGACACTGGAGTTTAAGCCGCCTCCGATTCTATTGGGTTAAAAATACTGCTTGGGCCTAACAAAAATAATAGTTGGTTTCAGGTTGGTTGTCAGTTTGGCCATGGGTAGGTAGGGATTTTTTTTTTTTTTTTTTTTTTTATTCTTTCCCACGGCGACTATGGATAGGGAATTTCTTTATTTAATTAACCCTTTCACTGCCACACGACAGAAGGTTAGCCCTTTACTATCACACAACCGACGGCGATGCTCCATCATTAGCATCATTAGCTCCGCGGATGCGGAGCTAATGATGCTAATGATGGAGCATCGCCGTCGGTTGTGTGATAGTAAAGGGCTAACCTTCTGTATTGTCACAGTGAAAGGGTTAACCGGCTGTCGTGTGGCAGTGAAAGGGTTAAAATGTTCACAACAACATGGATGCATGTACTCTGCCAGCATGTTTAATATCCATAATACTAAATGTTTGACTAAGATTTCTATGAAACTTTATTCTAAAAAAAAAAAAAAAAAAAAAAAAAAATGATTTTTTTTTTTTTAATATATAATTTTTTTTTTTAAACTCATAAAATATATTGGGTCGCACCTAAATCGGCAGGGTCGGTCGGCAACCTGAAACCAACCATTATTTTTGTTAGGCCTTGGGTTGACTCCGTACCACAGCCCTCTTTGACAGTTTTTATGAGATACATTAAACCTGCATCTCAGGAGCATGGCTAGGCCCGTCACAATAACTTTTTTTGTTGGACGATATATTGTCTCAGAAATAACTGCGATAAACAATATTATTGTCATTTTAAGACCATTTTATAACGTGAGAGTCTCACTTTATTTTGCCAAAGTTGGCATTTCAGGCTCTAGATTGCAAGCAAAATGGTCACATTTTTGCAGTTCATATTTTACTTAGTGGCACTTGTGCAAGTGGGGATGAAATCGAATGGTTCATTAAAACAAAGATGCAGTCATTCATGTAATCTATTTTAAGATTATAGTTTGACATATTGCACTGTCTGGTTACTGGTATTGCTAATGGTTCCATCAGTTGAGCATGCCAGGCATGTCGAACTACAGCTTATACGAATGTTCCATGGCTCCCTGACTCGGAAAGGCAACTGGTAACTTTGCATAGTCTAAAAAAAGTTATCATCAGTTGAGGAAACAGCGCGGATCAGAGCTGAAATAGCTCATTCATTGTGAAAATATTTATTGCCTATTCAACGCATTCAAGCAAGCAAGTGCCAAAATGAAGCTGTCTACAGCTGATTATTTTAGAAAAAGCAGGGGAGGAGAGAGAAGAGAATGATGAGGGAGAGATGCGCAGCCACTGAAGGGTGCAGATGATGACACATGCAAGTTTTTACTCCCGTCTCATCCCCTCCCGACCATGACACAAAACACTGAGCCACTCCTGACTGCTTTTCAGGACACCAGTGGTTCCCACACCAGAGCTGTGGAATGTGGCTTTGAAACCAAGGCCATTTATTCTTCCAAACTTTCTGGCTGAAACTGTGCAGTCGTCACCTAAAAACACCCATTAGCCTGGAGTAACAAATATTATGTCTACACCTGGCTGGTTCACTTTGTGTGTGTATGAATGCAGGAGGAACTGCAGCTGAGCCCTGTCTCCCAGAGATCAGACTGAGACGAGAGAGACAGAAGCAACGCAACTGGCTAAAATGTTGGTGACATTCTATGTAAACAAACACGCATGTAAACGGCAATATCGAGGTCAGCAAAACTATCAAGTTCATGTCCATATGTAACACAATAAGTCGATATAGAAATGACCGCAACAGACCATAATCATTACTTTATCAATGGCACTGGTGGACAGCTTAAGCCAAAAATACATAGCATCAGATATTTTTGGCTATTCTAAGCTGTCCTCCATTGCCATTGGTTTGGTAAGCAATGACCGTGCTCCTGAGATACGGGTTCAACAAAAATATTTCAATGTGCATAAATAGGCATGTTGCAGAGCTCTCTGGCACAAGCCCCTCCCGAAAACAGTCTTGGCACTGTGGCTTAGTTGGTTAAAGCGCCTGTCTAGTAAACAGGAGATCCTGAGTTTGAATGTCAGCAGTGCCTTTTTAATCTGTGGCACGGTGGTGTAGTGGTTAATACTGTCGCCTCACAGCTAGAAGGTCCTGGGTTCGATTCCCGCTTGGGGACCAGGTGGGGTATCATGTCCCAGGCCTTTCTGTGTGGAGTTTGCATGTTCTCCCCATACTTGCAAGGGTTTCTCCTCCTGATAAGATAAACCCGATGGAAAAACATGCAGAACAGATCGCTGTCGCGCCCCTGACGAAGACAGACAGGAGCAATTGGATTTGTCTCTCTGCAGCCCTTGTCTGCTCCCGGCTGCCCTTGGGGGGCAGGACGAAGGGATGGGAAGTGCCGAGAACATTTCATCAGCGACTCAGTGCATGTGTGTGTGTTCCTGTGGGTCGCCCATCGCATCCGCATGTGTTCATTTTTTTTTTTAATAAAATCTGCATGACAAATAAAGACTTCTTCTCTTCTTGCCCGAGTCATGCTTAGGTAAGATATCTCAGCATGGCTTCACTTACCCTGGGAGGCTTCACTATTTCAGGTAGGTGCAATGAGCTGTCCTCCAGCAACTCATGCAAGTAGAATGGATGACCTGGAAGCAAAACATTCATAAGTTAGTCACATCATCCATGTCTGGTATACTGACTAGACATACCCTTCAAATGTCCCGGGGACCACCAAAGACCAAGAAAACCACAGGATTCATGTGTAGATTATTTTCATTATCTCACTAATTTCAATTATAATATTAATATGTGCCTGTGCAAGCCTAATTTTAATGAAGGGGCCCCAGCATACTCTTATAGTACAGGGCCTCAGTTCTGTCTGATATCTTTGATCAAAAAACCCTAGAAATGGGTAGGCTATTCCAGAGCTGTTCCTGTTCCAGAACTAATCTTCCCATGGTCACATCAAATCAGTGTATTATTAGACAAACAATGTTATACAATCAATGGCTTATACAGTGTTAAACAGAAATTATCTACCATTGTCGTGGAGATATGTCTTGAGTTGTCTTGCTGTTCGGAAGGTCAGGATTGTTGGCTGTTGCTTTTCAAGTATGAGCTCCAATTCCTCACGCAGTTCTTGAGGAATTAATGAGTCAGTCTTTTCCAGTAGCTCAATCACACTCTCTCGGAATGTGTCTCCAACCACAAACGACAAAGCCATGGTTTTATCCGAGGTTGAGTCTCCACCAGTCTGGCGTTTGGGCGTTTTGATATTGATGTCTCGCTGGTTAGTAAAACGTCCTTATATGGTTAGGAGGCTAGGTGCGTTACACCAGTTAGCTTGCTGATGCTAACTTACCAGCTCTTAATTAAATATATTCAAACAGCTAACCACTTCCAAATGTCTTCAAGGCTCAAATGTCCTCAAATATATATATTTTCTGTCAATAAAATATGTAGGGTCCTTACTTACATCACATAGTTTGGCTAGTTGACAGCAGAGAGTTTGAAGATATTAACTGTTGTGCGCACGCAGCCATGTTGTGTTTACCACCTTGTGACCCGATGACGTTTCCTGTTCGCAAGGGGACTTCCGTTCTACGATCTATTATTTCCAATAGGGTCCAGCTGCAGCGCCGTAGAATCCTCTCACTGGGCAGCCTATTGCTTATTAACAGCGGAGCAGTGCTGCCGTTGCTTCCGCGTTTTCCCTGATTGGCTGCGACACGCCCCGCGGCAGGCGCGGCAACCGCAGAGCGGAGCGGCAGAGCTTGCGGCATTATGTAGCCCTAATCCGCCATGATTTTCATTCGAAGCTCAGCTCACCTGGCAGCGCAGCGGTCCTGCGGTCCGTTGGTGACTAGTTTGAATCCCATCAATTTTTTTTAACGTGTATTCTTTCGCCGGTTAAGGTTAGGCATGGTTAAGGTTAAGGTTAAGGTTAGGCATTGTTTCGGAGTTGGTTAAGGTTAGAACGGTTAAGTTTAGGCGCTGTTAAGGAGCTGGTTAAGGTTAGAGTTTGTCTTAGAGAATGGCAATATTCTTTCTATGGTTAAGGTTAAGGTTAGGCATGGTTAAGGTTAAGGTTAGGCATTGTTTCGGAGTTGGTTAAGGTTAGAACGGTTAAGTTTAGGCACTGTTAAGGAGCTGGTTAAGGTTAGCGTTTGTCTTAGAGAATGGCAATAGACAGCCTATTTCCGCACTGCCGCTCTCTCGCGCTGCCGCGGTCACATGGTCACATTGTCACATTCTTGCACTGCTCCGCTGTTAAAAAGCAACACGCCACTGGGCAAGCCTGTGGCAGCCACGAACCTGCGCTGTTTTAAGTGAGCGTGTGTTATTGGATTGATTGATTGAAAATGTTATTAATGTCCGCCTTGTTTCGAACTGATTATGCTCAGGGGTGCAGTCGTAATATCAGAACTGCCTGGACGCCACGTGCACGCACGCTCCCGCGCATACATGTTCCCTCACGTGGCGACAGAACAGATGATTATTATGCATAAATAGTAGGAAACATGTTTGTATAGGAAATTACTAGTTTTAGTTTAGTTTCTGTAAATATTGCCTTGAAATAGAGAAGCTGAAAAAGGTAGCAGGATGTAGCCTTCAATATATAAAGAAATTATATTGTCAACAGATATGGTTGAAAAACAAACAATGTTTTAAATGTAATTGTAGTTACAATTTCTTTAATTGAATTAACTTAAACTAGAAAAGTAAATACAAACTAAATGAACAATGTAACTTAGTTTACAGAAGGACAGTTTCCTTCTGAAGCACAACTTAATGCCTCATCCTTCAGGGGTCCCCACACGGCGAGCGATTTTAGCCAGGCGACCGATTTTTTTAGCGAGCCGACAGACAGAATTGTATCGCCTTCATTGTTATGAATGAGAGAACCCACACGGCAGGAGATTCTGAAGCGACGGTCGCGCAGCTATTTCTGTCGCCTCGCTCAAAATCGCCTCGATCCTATTTTTGGAGGCGACGGCAGGCAGGACAATGAGGAAATAACATGACTTCTACAGTAGAAGTAGTACAGAAGTTCTACTGGTGTATCATTTGTACACCATTAATGTATCATTCAATACATTCATTGATCAATAACCTACGTATTATTACCGCTACTTATGTTCATTATTATTAACGGGAACAATTTAAATAAATAGCGTTAGTTTGAGAAGCTGTTGTCATTAACTAATAAATGAACAATGCGCCACGATGCACCTACTAGTGTTTTTATACTCGGGTAACAAAAGAAGTTGTGGATGTTGACAGAGTTTAATGTCCAGGCTGCAGCTGATGTAGTTTGTAAGGTTTATTGTCCAAAGAAAATTATGGTTGAGAACAAAACGTTAGGTTATGGCTATAACCAAGTTCTGTTAGTTAGGGGTGACGCTTGGCATCACTACTGCACTCCCTCGCGTACGTGCACGCGTACTGAATAAAATTCCACAAAATATACCTTTAATACCAGTATTAGTCTGACCACACCCCTCATCAGCTTACCTTCATAAGCAGGTGTGTGGTCACCTGCTCTCCTCCTACCCAAGCTTTCACCACAAGGTGAGGTCAAGGGCTGCAGCGGCCGTCTGATGCCAAGCGTCACCCCTAACTAACAGAACTTGGTTATAGCCATAACCTAACGTTCTGTTCCGTTAGGGGCTCTGCTTGGCATCACTACTGCACAAAGGGAGGCCAAGCGGAGCCGCTGGCTGACAAATACACCCCGCTGACAGCCCCCCACAACCATCAGAACAGGGAGGGCCGAGCCCCCCCGACCCCCCCTAATGGAGGGCATCCCCCCTATTAGGGGCTTCACGGGAGGGCGACGGACCCGACCGTGCGAAGAGGCACTCAAGCAACCCAACGCACAGGGTGAGCAGACCGTGGCTTGACCCCACGACTACACCCACGCACAACCCGCATGCCACCCGGGAACGAACGTAGGAAACAACCTCGTCACCGCCCCCAGAATCACGGGATCAAGGGCAAACCCAACCCCGTGGCAAGGCCGTAGCAGCGGAGCGCGAAGGAAGACCCAGACCCACCAAAAGGACTGGACTCCCTGGAATGGGGGCCCGGAGAAGTCCATGATGCTAGCATCAAGACCCCACCAGGTGGGCACCTAGTGACCCCGCCCCCCACATCACCAGCGTATCCGGACAAAGGCCCCTCAGCCGAGCGGGCCCTGTCCTCCCCAACAGCACACCGCCTGGAACACAGGCCCTGCAACAGGCAGACAGCATGGTCATAACACACAAGAGTTAACCAACGGAAGCAGGCAGTGCACCGGGGAAAAAGACCAGGCAACAGGCTGTCAACCCAAGCCTGGAAACTGCGGACGAGGCAGGCGCCAGAAAGGACAGCTGAAAACAGCCGCCCCGGCGGAAGGGGCGTATGCTGGCATTGTCGCATAACCAAGCCTTTAAACAGCATGTCAGAAGTGGGATCCTTAGACCACTCGGCCCCTGACAGCTGCCCACAGAAAAAGCCCATACGATCGGCAGACGTCATGAACGTGCAGGGGCACCCTCAACCGGAGAACCGGGAGTTGACACTGCAGCAACACACCAGAGAACCAACCACCCAGGCATTACCCCATGCAATGGTTGGTCCCATAACCCCTCAGGAAAGAAACCCCAAAACACACCTGCGGCACCGCCGCAGCCCGCGTTCCGGTTTCCAACAGGGCTATCCCGGGCCTACGGGTCAACGAGCATTACCCCGGACCGGGCCCGGTGATACGGGGGGCACAGGGTCCCCCGAGGAGGTTAAAACCACCCCAACAGGCCCCTCAGCGCCAAGCGCAAGAGAAGAGCGTAAAAATGGAAGACCAGCCCCAGCACCCCGCACTCGGTATTCCCAGGAGGTCACCCAACCAAGTACCAACCAAGACCAACCCGCACAGCGGTCGAGATCCGACGAGATCGGGCGCGTACAGGTCGGCACGGCCGTAAGCCATTACGACAGTGCAGAATACAACGCACCTAACAAGGGTCCCATAACGCTCAACCCTGTGACACCCGGACCGACCTAGCATTTTTCCCCCTGAAAAAACCCCAAGTCCCTCAGGGTACCAGAACAGCAGATCTGCATCCCCAGCGGACAATGGGTGCAACTGATCTGGACCAGCGCGACCAGAACCAGTCCCGTGCCCTAATCACGCCGACCTGCCAACCCCAGGAGAAGGGGCAGATATGCGTGTTGATCCCAACATAAAAAAGAAGGCGCCACCCAGACGTGTTGGTATGAACCGCGCCCGGTGGCCCACCCCTAGGGCGTGAGACCCTTCCCCATATGTCCAGACCCATTCCGTCATCATCCCCTGACATGAACGGGAACCCATCGACAACCACACAGGGTGTCGGAAGAGGAAAAACCCCCATCCCAATTGCTCCATAAAAACGCTGTTTCACCCAAGCAATCAAGGCGCGCTAGTCAGCCAATGGCCCAAAAAGCACATCCTGAGCTAGCACTATGTGTGCGTTTTGGACATACCCACATCAACAATAGGCCGTTTAGACCACCATATTGAATCCCCAAGATGCCCAGGGAAACGACAAGAGGGGCGAGATGCAATCAACTCCATGAATGAATGAATGAAAAAATTTACCCAACAGACTGCAGAAAGGGTACAACCCAGTACGGCAATACACACAATAGGTTAAGGGGAGGCAGACCTGAGAAAGACGTTAGTCTTGTTTCCATCAGGGACCCTCATTTCCAATCCATCAAGACACATTCAACTCTTTATAAAAATAAAGAAAAGGCATCACCCGTATGACCCAACTGCACAGCTGGGAGTAAAAACCCTGTGTTTCACATGATTTCAATCCAGTCACTCCTTTTAATCAGAGTGTAAGACCAGACCCTCCCAGAAACACCTTCCCACATGAGACTATGGTCAAGAAAAAGATATGTAAACTGTGAGACACGTGACCAATTGACTCAAGTTTGACACATAAACCGGGCGCAGCAGGACTGTGAGCCCTGCGCCCAACCTCGACATCTTTAAGACACCAGCTCATGGAAGGCGTCGCCATAGCAACAACGCTACAACGGGCGGGGAAAACCTACCGGATCCTGTCATGTAACAGGAGTTTGTTCGGCCAAAACACAGTCCCCCTCCATCGGGGAACTTTTTTTATTTAATAACTAAATAGTGTCAAGGCACAAAATCATAGAGGGGCCGGGGAGGGTGTAGGAGAGGGGACACAGAGGGGAAAAAGTCACTCCTAACGGCGTCTGCCACCTCGCGCCGCTCGAGTCTTGCCACCCCGGGGAGCCCCGGAGGGACGGTAGGTTACAGTCTGCTGGACACGACGTTCCCTACCGTCTCCTCCGGTCTGGGATGGGCCGGCGGTGGCAGAAGCGCCGTTTCGTCCCCTGGCCCTCTTGGCAGGGCCAGCAGCGGCGGCGGAGGCAGTGGTAGCGGCGACGGAGACAGCTCGACGTCGCGGAAGCCTTCTGCCTCCACCGGCAAGAACGGGAGGCGGAAAATGGGGTTGGAGGATGGATCTCTCCTCTGCCATCTCTCTGCATGTTGAGGTCATCAACCGCAGGGCCTTCCCGAACAGGCCAGCGTCGGAGAGGGCGGCCGTCAGAAGAGGAGCTCTCTTCTTCTCTGGCACACGGGCCTGCTCCAGCCAAAGGTGACGCTGGCCCAGGGTGGCCAGGGCGCGCACTTTCCCCATGGCTATGGCCAGCACCTGGGAAAGATGCAGGACAGCTCCCGCAGCCTGGGTGATCTGATCGCATTTCACCTCGGTCAGATCCGTGCCGCCCGTCATTATCCCTGATACAAATCTAGCCAGGTGGGCGATGTTAGACGCCGCAGCCAGCGATTGTGTACCAGCGATAAATGACTAGTCACCCCAATAAGCCAATCGCCTAGCCGATTTCCCCTGGAGGACCGGCTTGCATAGTGGTTCCCACACCATATCCGGACAGAGGAGCGCGGCCATCGGACTGTCAAGCCGAGGCACGCCCTCCCCCATACCTTTGACCAACCCTGCTACCCGCGTAACTGGTACGTAGGTAGGAGTTAGTCCCATGATGTTGGTCACCGCCTGACCCCGACGAACATAGGCCCCCATCGATGGGAAAAATGGGTAGACAACGTCCACCCCTCTCACTGGGGGACGCTGCCAGGGATGGCCTATGAGGTCATCAGGGACAGGTGCAGGCAATGGCAGCGGCAGCGGCACACCGTTTGCGGTGGCGGCTACCGCCATGAGCTCGGGAAACAAGGCCCGCAGTTCCCCCTGCGAACCTTCCTCCACCGACCCTGCATCCCTCACATACAGCAGGCTGCGACTGGTCAAGGAGCCACAATCCGATGTGGCCGACAGTAGGGCATCCTGCCGATGAGGCCAAGGTGGTTCCTCGACATCCTCGAACAGGGCGCCCCATGGAGCCATTTCCCCCCCCCTCCGGGGTCTCCTGAGGAGGGATACTCTCCTCCACGGGGCCCTCATACAAAAATCCGTCCGCCTCGTCCATGAAGTCCTCAGTCTCCATCGGAAATCCCGAGCCGGACGCATCTTCGCTGGTCTCCAGCAGCTCCCCAAACCCAGGCCGTTCGCGTCTGCACGCCACCATCTTGCGACGCGAGCGAGCAGACGCGAAAAGTTTGCGTCGCAAATCCTCTGGCTCCAAAACAACCCCCCGTTCATCAACGGGCGATTCCCCAGAACCAGAGGAACCAGAGTCGAGATCAGGCCATCGCCGGAGCGACGGCACCGAACCCTCGGCTCTTCGGTGAGGAAAACTATCCACCGGCAGTCTCCCGGGCTGGGTCGGCAACCACGAGAGTGGCAACAGCCCAGCACCGAGGCGCACGACAGAGGCGGGAATGGAGAACCGGTGGTGAAGAGTAGGTCTAGCGGGTCTACTCTCCGCGGAATACATTATGACCCAACCTTTTCTTGTACAACAGATGTGAGAGAAGAAAAGATTAAGCACAATGTAAACCAGTCACAACTCTTTTCAACTAACAACACGTCAAGTGGGGTACTACCGAGGCACTTCCTTGTGGTGAAAGCGAGAAGGAGGAGAGCAGGTGACCACACACCTGCTTATGAAGGTAAGCTGATGAGGGGTGTGGTCAGACTAATACTGGTATTAAAGGTATATTTTGTGGAATTTTATTCAGTACGCGTGCACGTACGCGAGGGAGTGCAGTAGTGATGCCAAGCAGAGCCCCTAACGGAACAGAACAGTTTGCGTCTTCCGTGAAAAAAACACTCTCTCAGCAGCTGCATAACAATACTTGCCCAATCGTTGGTAATGAACGTATCGTAGCGATCAGGCATGCATACACTGTAAACCCGCATGTTCAAAATAATCAATTAGTTTGAGTAGGGTATACTCAATATTCTATGAAAGTTCTACTAACTTGAATGTCTTGAGTTCGTGTGATGTGTTCTTATGTTTTGAGTAAATAAAACTCATCGTTTTTGATTGACTTGGAATTATTCACTTATTAAGTAAGTATAATGTAAAAGCATAACTTAAGTACAACTTAAGATAATTAAGTAGATACAGACTGTAAACCGCATTATGTTTTGAGTAAATAAAACTCATAGTTTTTGATTGACTTGGAACTATTCACTTATTAA